>NW_006408610.1:4109732-4163439 GCF_000296735.1 Chrysochloris asiatica | reverse complement strand
GGGAAAGTGGCATAAAGATTGGAGGAAGACTCATTAACAGCCTGCGATATGCAGATGAAACAACTTTGCCTACTGAAAGGCTGTCCCTCTGGGGTTGGCCTTGTAGGGGAACTCATGTCTGGAAGAGTTAGATACCAGCACCTGTCATGGGGGGGTGGGGGGAGGGCGGGGAGGGGAGTGCTCTGGAAAAGAAACTACAGACTCAATAGAGAAAGAAGCAGGGAGAGAGATGAAGAAAGGATGCAGCCTTGGCAGTCTTGGAGGCTTCCTGCAGGAAGATACCTGGAACAGAGTTCTGAGGACAGGGAAGGTCAGAAAGGTAGAGAGAGGGATGTATGAGCGTCTTAGGAGAATTGAGGAGTATCTGAGAGGAAAGGAAGGAGCAGGGAAGTGTCAGAGATGCCTAGCTAAGGTCAGTGTGAACCCATAAGGGTTGAGGTCAGAATTCAAGGAGAATTCCAGATGGGCACAGACTGAGGGTCTTGCTTGCTATGGACTCAAGAAGCTTCCAGGCTATCAGGAATGGTTGCATAATTTGAAGAATGTAATCAATGTCTTTTAATTGTACTTATAGAAATAGTAGAGACAGTTATGTAACTGTAGAAAAGAATAATAAAATAATTTTTCAAAGCTTGCAGATATTGGGCAGGCAGAGGTCATCTGCCGTTTAGGCCTGGCATGAGCTGCCTTGCCTCTTGGCTAGTGCTGATCCCTGAAGACCTGAGGACAGTCCTTCCTTCCTTCCTTCCTACCTCTGTTTTTGTTCAAGTTGATTAAACCAGAGGAATTCTTGTATCCAGGAACAGAGGCCCTGGTGCATGTCTACGGCAGAGGTGGTAATCAAAATCCTCAAAGGGAAATGTGTTCATCTTAGAAGGCTCTGGAGTAGCTAAAAGTGGGGCAGAGGGAGTGGAGAGAGCCAGAAGCACCCCCTGAACATCAGAAACACTCCCAAGGACTCATGGATCCCCCAGAGCACCTCCAGAATCTCAGCAACACCTCCAGAATCTCAGCAGTATCAAAAAAATGGTAGTTGGAACCTCAATAGAACCTTCAAGAACCCACAGAACTTCAGCAACATCCCAGAACCTCTAAAACACCTTAGAACCACAGCATCACATCAGCCTCAGCAAACATCTCAGACTGACAAAGCAAACTCAGGTTGAAGCAAGATGATCAAAATCATGGCAGACAGTTGAAGCAAGTATAGAGCCCCATTGTCCATCTCCCTTCAAGGCCCATCATTGACTCTTTGAGTCTAGCAACATCCCTAAAAGTTACATAACACGAAAACCTCAGTAACACCTCTAATCCTCAGGAACACAACAGAAAAAAATACCTTAGGGTGCTTTTGAAGTCCAGGAACTGGGTGGGGATAGGGATGGATATTGTACCTGAAGCCTGGCCACCTCTCTGAGCCCTCAGGTAAGCAGCCAAAGCAGGTGGAACCCCTGCAGGCCTGCAATCTCAGAGTATGCCTCCTACGCTCCCCCCTACCTCTCCCCCCCACACACACATACACAAAGATACCAAAACACAGGTCAAGACCGAGCTTGACCCCAGGCAGTAGGCTGGGAAGCAATGTTGTTAGTGACTACTCTAACCCCGGGGGAGCATGGAGCCAGCCATGCAGAAGAAGGGTCAGAAATATCTTTTGACACAGGACCTTCATTAAAAGCCTCGTAAAAGCATGAGGGATTGAGGTCTGGTGGTGTATGTGGACAATGGGTGAAAAGTACAGTGATGAGTTGACTGTTCCAGGGGAGCAGGGTGTTCTTCCCGCCCAGAGGACAAGAACTGACTCAGAGGAGAGAAAGTAGGAGATCAAGCTTAGGACAGAGGCAGTTTTCTCACTCTCACAGAGTAAGGAGCACCCCCATCAAGGGAGAAATAAGAGGCTAGTGATATCAAGATGCTACAGAGAGTTTCCTGGCTTCAGAGTACTGGCCAAAGGCCATGATGATTCTCTCAGTGATAAAGAGCTCTGCCCCCCCCCCCCCCCCCCCCCCCCCCCCCCCCCCCCCCCCCCCCCCCCCCCCCCCCCCCCCCCCCCCCCCCCCCCCCCTCTGCCCCCCCCCCCTCTCCAGAACTCTCTACCTGGGGTGGTGCCCCCATGATCTGGCTTTGCACTGCCCTCCTCCCTCTCCCTCACCAAGGATATTGGCTGCTGGGCAGATTCCCAGCGTCCTCCACTAGCTCCCCAGTGCCCCGGAACCTGGCCATCTCCAGGTCTCCAACTTAGTCCTTCAAACTTCTCCGCCCTAACCCCCCTGTCCCACTCCTGTCTTCAAGCCTTTGCTCACTCTCAACCTCCTGGTGTACCTTCTCCCCACTCCCCGACCTATTCCGATCCTACCTGACCTCGCAGGGTTGGCTCCAGCCCCACCACCTCTACCAAGCTGCTGTCTTGACCTCTCCTTTTTGGATCTCTTCCTGTTCCTTTATTGATTACCTTGGGAGTCCCTCCAGGCAGGAAGAATGCTCCCCAGCAACTAGGACCACCTCCTCTGATCCCTGGCCCTAGCTAGAGCTAGGGTTGGAGAGCTGGTGATTGGTGGTGAGGCTCAGCAAATTTCCCTGGGCAGTGTCCCGGGTCACACCTGCTTTAAAAGGTGTTTAATCTCCTCTGGGAAAGGCAGTTTCGTCCTTCCCACCAGCTCTAGCCCTGCCCCTGCCCCTCCTCCAGGCCTCAGACCTCGTGCCAGCGATTCCAGGATCAGAGGAGCACAGCCCACCCCCATCTCTCCAGCTCCCCCCCCCCACACACACACACAGAGCAGGGCTGGGGCCCCACACTACACACAGGAGGCTTGTCTCCAGAAAACGGAATCTCTCCACCTCCCAAGCCATTTGCCCGAAACTTGATCTCCTTGAGCCCCAGCATCACCTCTGTGGAGTTGCCGCACAGGGCTTTGATGGCTGCATTTCCCCAGCTGTGGCCAGGGTTGGGCTCAGGAACCCCCTACCCACCCTCATTTGTCACCATCCATCACACCAGGGGGAGCATTGCCAGATGAATTGCACCAAGGTGGAGGGAACCCACCAACTCGGCTTTTAATAACAGGTCAGCAGCATCCGGTTGCTGCCGGATTAGGCTGAGGGCTCTGCCCATGGGAGGGGAGTGGGGGAATTTGTCACATTTTCATGGAGCTTTGAGAATCCAATTCCAGGTGTGATCCAAAAGGTCCCTCAGAAAATCTTTCTCTTCCACACCTCACAGCTCAGATTGTCCCCAGAAGACCTGGGTTCTGGGACCCTGCCGGTCCTCTCAGAACATTCCCCCAATTGCAGGGACAGTCAGACCTGGTCTTGGATTACTAAACCTAAGGACTGGTTGAATCACCATGCTTTCCCCTCCCCCTCCTACTGGGGGCACCCTGTAGGGATGTAAACAAGACTGGGGGTGTGCTCTAAGGTACTTTGGCAGGCGGGGAGGGAAAAGATGGAGCAAGAAGTGAATTGAAAAGACAAATTTCAAACTGGAGCAGATCATAGGGCTAGAGAAAACCCCAGAGACTCCTGCTCTACTGTATTTTCCATAACATTTAGGGAAACTGAGGCCCAGAGAGACATGTGACATGCTTGAGTCAGTGACCAGACTCCCCTTCATAGCTCATGACTCTTTCCTAAAAAGGTTTTCTTCTAAGGGCTTTTACTCTGTTCCTCTGTGCCTGGGGAACCCCCTTTGACTTAGGGAAGCCTCCTAAAGTTAGTTAAGCCTAGTTGCAGGCCTTGGACACAGGTCTCAGTATTCTTTCTGGTAAGAACACAACAGAACCTCTGTCCATTGGTGGCCACAGGTGGGCTTGCCTGTTGGACTTCTTTCTCTCTTGCTATCTCACTCTCTCCCTTTGTGTTTGACTCAATCTGCCTGCCTTCCATTTTTCTGTCTCTCCTTCTAACTCTCTCTCTCTTTATCTCTTGGTTCTCTCTTTTATCTCTCCCCATGACTGTCTTTCCCTTTCTGTTTCTCTCTTCCACGCGTTGATTTCTTTTTCTTCCTCCAAGCCTGGTTGTAAAGGTTACATCTCTAGTACCTTTTTCTAGCTAGCCCCTGCCCTGCTGAAATCCCTGGTCTTGGGCTCTGCCCTGTGCTGCCCTTGATGCTGTCCCTTCCAGCTCCCACCCACTTCCCTCTCCATTACCTGCTTTGGCTGCTCCTGGTACTGTAAGTGGACCTGCAATGGTCACAGAACCCCCAGAGTTTGCAGGGCCCTAGCTGAGCTGGACATTGTCTTGAGTCCTCGGAGCCCAGTAGGATAGCTAGGTAACTGGACACCCAAAAGGTAAAGGTCAGTGCTGCTGACACTGGCAGCGAGCCAATGACCCTCTCTTCCTGCCATGGCAGGTGTTTTATCACCTTGAAGCAAGTCTGGCCCAGGGGCCTGTGGAATGAATGCAGGTCTCAGTCATTGCCGCCCCAGCTGTCCTCTGCTGCCTCCTGCTTAGCTCAAGGCAAGAGCAAGTGACTTCAGGGATGATTCAAGACTCTCCTCACAGTGTTCAGTGCTGGAGCCTGGAGCCTGGAGCCTGGAGCCTGGAGCCTGGAGCCTGGAGCCTGGAGCCTGGAGCCAGGAGAACTGAAGGTGGGGTAGGGGTTGGATAGAGGATGACAGTTACCACTTGCAGGGGAGATCTTCAAGGGAGCCAGACTCAAGGTGAACCACAACCGTCAGTGGAAGGAAGAGACCAGGTTTCTAATTTTGTGTGACCACATGCAAGTCCCTTCCTGGTTTGGGATTCAGTTTTCCCATCTATGCAGTGGGGAGAGGCTGGCTCCAAGCTTCTGCTTTCCAGTCTGAGTCTGCGATTCTATCGTCTCATGAGCCTCTGGCCCTTGGGACTTGAAAGGAGTTGGATGTGGGCATAGGACATTTCCACTGCAGGGGAGTGGGTGATGCTGAAGGGGGGCTAAGTGCTGAAGTCCCAGCATGGGCACACTGGCCAGTCCATCCATTCCAGCCCCGTGTTATCTCGGAGCCTTTGTTTCCTCATCTGTAGAAGGGGCTAATAGTCCCCAGAGACTCACAGATGGCCCTGCCTGGAGGATTCTACTCTGAGCAGAGTCCTAGGGGGTGGGTCTGGGGACAGGTCTGAGGTCCCTCAGCTGCTGGAGATTGAAAGAAGCCATTGTGGAGACAGGAAGGGAGCCCTCTGGGATGGGCTAATTACAGGCCCAGGATCATCCAGACCAAACCTCTCAGTGGTCATTCTTCAGGGGAAAAAAGAAAACTCAAGAGCTGCATTAAGGTCTTTCATGCTGACGCCAAGAAAAGTCAGCACTGCTGTTCCTTCTAAGCTCCTTCCAGAATTGTAAGACTTCTGCCACCCAGGGAAAACGTCTCCTGGTGCTGAAACCTTTGAAAACTGCAGGAAACAAAATCAGGGAGGCAACTCTGAGAATTCTGAGACAGGACCTAGTCCTGTTGTGCTGCCTTGGGTTGGGTTTCCCCATCTGTAAAATGGGCATGTCCTGTAGCCCTGACTTGCTAGAATTCATTGAAGTTTCTGGATTTTCTCAGTAGAACTGAGGCCAGCCCCCTCTTGCTCTGCCACTCACCCCACGTTGATACCCTTCCTCCAGGGCATCTGCCTTGCCTACTGAGTCCAGGATGTAGATTTTAAGTCCAAGTTTGGGTCAAAGGCCCAAAATGGTCTTTGCTTCTCACGGAAACCAGATGAAATAGCCAGCAGAACCGGGGCTTCCAGATTCTTCTGTGCACAAACAGAAGCCGGGCCAGGTCTGATCATAAATTCGTGTATTCTTCCATTTGTTCGTGGATGCATCCATTCATTCCACAATGCTTTACCCTTCTCCCCAAGCAACAATCCTTGTCCAGCCCTGTCCTGGGTACACAAATATCATCCCTCTAGGAATACTCAGTCTAGTGTGGACAGATCTTTACTTCCCAGGAGAGGGAAATGCACAGTGGGGCAGACAAAGGAAGGAGGAGGCTTTTAGCCAGTCCATCAGCGGAGTAGTATTGCAGTATATGGAACTGGGCAGTTTGGGGAGAGGGCCCAACACCAGCAAAGGCAGGAAGATGACAAACAGCTGGTTATGCCAGGGGCAAAATGAGTCTTTCCTGGAGTCACAGTTGGGTGTGAGAAGGCTACAAGAGCGATGGGTGTAGAAGTCAAATGGTTGTTGTTGTTGTTAAGTGCCAATGAGTTGGTTCCAACTCAAGTGACCCTATGCACAATAGAATGAAACACTGCCCTGTACGGTGCCATCCTAACAATTGTTATGTTTGAGCCCATTGTTGCTGCCATATTCAATCCATCTCCTAGAGTGTCTTCCTCTTTTTCACTGACCCTCCACTTTACCAAGCATGATGTCCTTCTCCAAGAACTGGAGTCTTCCTCCAATCCTGATGCCCCATCCTTTTTCATATAATCCAGATTCTTGGATCTCAGCATACCGATTGAATGGGTAGGGTGAAAGGATACAACTCTGGCACACACCTCTCCTGATTTTAAACCACTCAGTATCTCTTTGTTCTGTTTGAGCCACCACCTCTTGGTCTATGTACAGATTCCTCATGAACTCAATTAAGTGCTCTGGAATTCACATTCTTCACAATGCATTCCATAGTTTGTTATGATCCACGCTGTCAAATGACTTTGCATAGTCAATAACACAGAAGTAAACAACTTTCTAGTATTTTCTGCTTTCAGCCAAGATCTATCTGACATCAGCAATGATATTTCTTGTTCCATGTCCTCTTCTGAATCCAACTTGGATTTCTGACAGTTCCTTGTTGATGTACTGCTACAACCATTTTTAAATTATCTTCAATAAAATAATGGTATTGTTTGATAATATCCACATTCTATTGGATCAATTCTCTTTGGAATGGGCACAAATAAGAATCTCTTCTAATCAGTTGGCCAGGTAGCTGTCTTCCAAATTTCTTGGCACAGTCAAGTGAGTGCCTCCAGTGCTGTATCAGTTTGTTGAAACATTTCAGTTAGTATTCCATCAATTCCTAGAACCTTGTTTTTTTGTCAATGCTTTCTTTTCTTTTCTTTTTTTAAGTTTTTATTGTGAATTGAGTGATAGTTTACATGGGAGAACATCGGTTTTACACTCATCGTTTCATTGCAATGCTTACAATCTCCTCCGTGCAACATCGTTCAACAGTATTTGCTTCTATTTCCTCTGTTGTTGTTGTTTTTTTTGGGTGGGTGGGGGAATATATAATCATTTATATATAATCACGCATAAATATATAACCATTTAAAAAACCAAAGGACACATTTTTGCAACACTGCCTCCTGGATGCCAGCACACAGCCTTTCTCTTTCCATGAATCTAGAGTCTTCAGCTGCTCTATCTCTCCATGTCATCATCTCTATCTCCATCTCTGGTGTCATTGCTTCTTTGGATAATGTCCCACATTCTGCTCATGTTCTTCTCCCTTGATGGTCTTAGGGTCCTCTGTTTCTGGAATGTAAGATTAACTGGAGGTGGTGGTTATGTGCTGTGGAGTCAGTTTTGACTCATAGCGACCCTGTACAGTGTTTCTGAGGCTGTAAATCTTTACAGGTGCAGAAAGCCTCATCTTTCTCATGCAGAACAGCTGATAGTTTCAAACTGCTGACCCAAGGTTAGCAGCCTGATTTGTCATCACTACGCTACCAGAGCTCCTTGTAAGCTTAACTACTCCCCTCTTTTTGTTACAAAACTTCTACCTTTACAGTTGTGACAGTCATAATTAGTCATGATAACAGTTACTCTGTATTGAATCATAAGAATCTTATCCCCATCTCCTTTTACCAGACCCATCTAGACAAGATGAAAACTATTCAGTGGTGATTCTATCTGCCCCCACACACTCTGAAACTAAATTCCCTCTTGAAAACTTGTAAGCCAGTCACTTCATGCCTTTAAAGCCCCCTCGTTTTAGGCAGCCAATGTCTAAGTTTTGCCAATACTTTCAGTGCAATTTGGATTTCTTCCTTCAATACCATCAGTTCTTGGTCATATGGTTTAATAGCAACCTCTTGAAATGGTTGAATAGCAACCAATTTGGGGGGGGGGGTACCACAATGTTGTGTATTCCTTCTTTTGATGCTTTCTGCTTCATGCAATAGTTTTCCCATAGAATCCTTCAATGTTTCAAGTCAAGGCTTGAATATTTCTCCAGTTCCTTAAGCTTGAAAAATGCTGAGCATATTATTCCCTTCTGGTTTTCTAACTCCAGGTCTTTGCACATTTCATTATAATATTTACTTTGTCTTCTCATGCTGCCTTTGAAGTTTTCTATTCAGCTCTTTTGCTTCATTTCTTGCAGTCACTTTAGCATAGCTTCTCTATGCTAAAAAGCAAGTTTCAGAATTTCTTCTGCCATCCACTTTGATCTTTTCTTTCTTTCCTACCTTTTTGATGACCTTTTGCTTTCTTCGTGTATGATGTTCTTGATGTCATACCCCTGGTCTTCAGTCATTAGTGACTAATGCATCTAATCTGTTCTGACATGTATTTTAGTCTTCTCTTTATTTTTTGTCTTCTTAATGACCTTTTGCTTTCTTCTTGTATGATATTCTTGATGTCATCCCACAACTCTTCTGGTCTTTAGCCATTAGTGTCTAATACATCAAATCTATTCTTGAGATGGTCTCTAAATTCAGGTGGGATATATTCAAGGACGTATTTTGGCTCTCGTGGACTTGTTTTAATTTTCTACAGCTTCAATCTGGACTTGCATATGAGCAATTGATGATCTGTCTTTTCCACAGCTGATTTTTGGCCTTGTTTTGTCTAATGATATTGAGTTTCTTCATTGCCTCTTTCTTCATATGTAGACATTTTGATTCCTGTGCCATCCATCTGGTGAGGTCCACATGTATATCACTATTTATGTTGTTGAAATAAGGTATTTGCAATGAATAAATCACGGGTCTTGCAAAATTCTGTCATTCAATCTCAAGCATCATTTCTATCACCAAGGCCATTTTTTCCAACTACAGATCTTTTTCTTTGTTTCAACTTTTACTCTCAAATCGCCAGTAATTACCAATGCTTCTTGATTGCATGTTTGATCAATTTCAGATTGAAATTGTAAATTTCAATTATAAAATTCTTCAATTTCATTACCATTTGCTTCAGTGGTTGGTTCACTAATTTGAAAAATAGTGGTATTAACTGGTCTTCCTTGTAGGCATACGGATAATATCCTATCACAGACAGCATTGTACTTCAAGACAGATCTTGAAATATTCTTTTTGACAATAAATTTGATGCCATCCCTCTTCAGTTTGTGGTTCCCACATAATAAACCACATGATTGTCTAGTTCAGAATGGCCAACACAGATCAGTAATATATAGAATGGAGTCCTGGTGTGACACTGTGAGATAAACACAATAACCACTGGGCTGCTAAGTGCAAGGTTGGTGGTTCAAACCCACTAGCAGCAATTCAAACAGAGGATCATTGAGTTGGAAAAGACTCAATAGTACTTAACAACAACAATGTCTAAGATATTATAATAGCTAGGGTTCTGTGTCAACTTGATTAGACCAGGATTCCCATGGTTTAGCAGTTAAGATGTGCTTATTCCCATGGGGATGAAACCTAATATAGGCAGAGTTAACTCAATGATAAGTGGCTATGAGCAGTCAATTGAATGAAGAGATGTTTCCTTGTGGGTGCAACCTGTTCCTAATATAATGAACACACGGAAAATGTGTGCACACTCTCTCTCTCCTGCTGGGGAGCTGGGACTTTACAATTGTGCGCCATTTCCTTGGTAATAAACTTCATTTTATATATATATATGTTTCATTACTGGTTTTGCTTCTCTAGAAAACCCAGCCTAAGCCATGTGTTACAAAGATAGAGGAGTTCTAGGGAAACAAAATCACAAGGATGAGTTTTCTAAATTGGTATTCGAGTCTGACTAATTTTAAAGACACTGATACAGGGCAGAGGCATGTCTGGCCTCTACTTCATAGGACTCAGCCGTGGGCTGGTTTTGAGTTGATTCCTCTTTTCCTTCTTGTGCGTCATCAGACATGGTCCCTTCTTGGTTGAAGCAGTTAGTGTTAGGAGCAGGATTTATTGTAATGTCTCCAGAATCATGAAAGCATGCCTAGAATGTCTCTTTACAGCTATACATATATATGTTTAACTGGGTTTACTTCTCTAGAAAAGCCGGTCTAAGACAGATATCAATCTTTATGCATTCCATTTCATTTTTGATGATTTCCAATTTTCCTAAGTTCATACTTCATACACTCCACATTCTGATGATTAATGGATGCTTGCTGCTTCTTTTGTACCATCAGCAAATGAAGGTCTCAAAAGTTTTGTTCCATCCACATCATTAAAGTTAACTCTACTTTGAGGAGGTAGCACTTCCCCAGCCATATTTTGAGTACCTTCCAACCTGAGGAGTCATCTTCTGACACTATGTCAAACAACTTTCCACAGCAAACCATTCTGAAATGGTCCGCCTCTTCTTTCTACTCAGTCTTAGTCTAGATGCTTTGCTGAAACCTGTCCACTATGGGTAACCCTGCTGGCATTTAAAATATTGGTGGCATAGCTTCCAGCATCACAGCCACACACAAGGCACCACAGTATGACAAATTGACAGATAAGTGGTGAGGTCAGATGATGAGATTCCAAATATCATGTTAAGGCCAACACAGTTACCTCAGATCTTTTGTGGAAAATAGGAAGAAGGGAATGAAGGGGAAAGAGGAAAATGTTGCAGGGACTCAAGATGAACAGGCTGGAGAAAGCAGGAATCTGTGTCTGGGGACTGACTACAGGGACACAGGATTGGGGTGCAATGCACAGAGGTGGAACCTACAGCAGAAGGGACTGACCCCATCTTGTAACATCTCTGAGGATCACTGCAAGCATACAAGAGAAGAGAACTGCTTTTACTGACTCACTGTGCTCATGACTTAGACTAGACTCAGGCTAAGGTCCCTGGGTGTAACTGGTAGCGTAGTGGTTACGAATCGGGCTGCAAACTGCAAGGTCAGCAGTTCAAAACTACCAGCTGCTCCATGGGAGAAAGATGAGGCTTTCTGCTCCTGTAAAGATTTACAGCCTCGGAAACCCTGTGCAAGGTCGCTATAGGTCGGAACCGACTCCACAGCACTTAACAACAACAACACTAACATAAAGATTGGCAAGTCAACCCACCCAGCAGTACCACAAAAGAAAGATCTGGTGACCTGCCTCTATAAGGGTTCTAGCCAAGACAATTCTGTGGAGCAGTTCTCCTCTGTAACACTTGGGGTTACCATGAGTCAGAAGGAACTTTATGGCTATAGGCTTACACCCAGGCTATTATTGGCCATGCCCAGCTATTGAAGCAAAGGTTCCCAAGCAGCCCCTAACACCCACTCTCCCCTATGTGGCCAAACTATGACCTTTTCCAATATGACATAGAATTTCAGATTGTCAATGCTGTGAAATGACTTATCCATCCACTGTACTGACTTTCAGAGAAAGGGAGGGATTTGCTGAACAATTGCAAACCAGGTGACCAGAACTCAGGTCTTCTAAACCCTTTTTTTGCCTCAGTTTCTCCTTGGGGAACCTGAAGAGACTGAAGTTCCTCTTTCCAGGGGAAGCTCACTACATACAGTAGAACCACCAGCTGGAGTGGTGAATAACATTGCTAGTCTAGTAGTGCCCAAACGAGAAAGCTCACACGTGGGTGGCATTAAAGAACAGTATTATATTGTCTCATAGATTTTGAAGCTAGAAGTTCAAATCAGGGCATTGATTCTAGGGTTTCTCCTTGTCAGTAGCCCTGGACGTTCCTTGGCATTCCTTGACTACTTATAGATGACATCTATCTTCCCCTGTGTGTATGTGTGTACTCCCTTTTATAAAAGACCATTCAGAAAGAGTTGGAATTCCAGTATGGTGCTTTATGGTAAACACTGGACTGCTAACCGTAAGGTTGGTGGGTCAAACCCATCAGCCACTCCTTGTAAACCCTATGCAGACTTGAACATCTTTTGGGTAGATAAAATTCAATCCATGTAAGTATTTTTTGCTCTATGAGAATGATGCATTCTAGCTACCTTGACTTTAAAATTAAATCTGTGCTGTCATAAATGTCTTCTTTGGCCTCAAAATGATAGTTCTGCAGTTTTAGGGTACAGAGTATCCTATTAGAATTCATTTCTTTGGGTTAGGATGATTGAAAATGGTAGTCAATCCCAGGGTATATTTAGTATGGGAAAATACATATCGATTTAAAATCCCTGGGTTCAGATCTCAGTTCTGCTTCTTTCTAACCATGTGATATGGGACATGTTTCTTAACATTCTCTTAGCTTCAAATTACTTATCTTTAAAACTGGGATAATTATATCCACTTCACAGGGACTGCTCAGTGAAGAGTCTCATTTTTTTAATTATGCAGGATAATGATAACAGTGATGAGGTGGTGAAGGTGACGGTGGTGATAGAGGTGGGGGGTGGAGGTGGTGGCATTGGAGATGGTTGTGGTGGTGGTGGTGGTAATGATGATGACGGTGACAGGTGAGGAGGGAGTGGTGGAGGTGGTGGTGATAGTGATGATGGTGATGGTGATAGAGGTGGGGGAGGGGTAGTGGGGATAGTGGTAGAAGTGATGGCAGGTGGAGATGGTTGTGGTAGTTAATGGTGGTTAATGGTGATTAATGGTAAAAGTGATTATTACTGAGGAGTTTCCGGGACTTCCCTTTTCCCATTGGATAACATTCCCAAGATCAGGAGGATGGAGTCTTGGTGTGAGAGGATCTGGGCTCTCTGTGAAGTGAATCTATGCACTGTACTGTGAGTTTCAGAAGCAGGTGCCAAGGACATGCCCAGGGAACAACATCATCTGCCTTCCCCTGAGAGGACAAAAAGAAGACAAGCCAAGTACTCTTGGAAATGAAGAGGCATGTAAAGACAGGACAGATTCTCCCAGAAATGGAAAGTTTTGAATTTCCCATACCCATATGTTCCCCACCTCCATAATCTTCCTTATCCCTAACCTTACTCTAATTTTGTTCCCATAAAATTTATCATCTTCTGTTGTTATCTGCCATCTAGCCAGTCCCCAATTCATGGAGACCCTGTGTGCAACAGAACAAACTGCTGCCTGACACTTCATCAAGGCCATGATCAGTTGCTGATCGGACCACTGTGATTCATAGAATTTTCAGTGGCTGATTTTTGGAAATGGATTGCCAGTCCTTTCTTCCTAGTCCAACTCAATCTAGATGTTCTGTTAACACTTGTCCTGCATCCTGGCAACATGCAAGCCTCCATTGTCTGAGAATCAAGCCTGGATCTCTAGCACAAAAATCTAGCATTCTACCACTGAATAACCATTGCTGCTAGTGTAATTAAAAAAAAAAAAAAAAAAGCCTTTAGTCATTTCATTTTTTTTTATCATGCTCTAACATAGACTATGGGAGTGCGACAGTAGCTTCATAAGATCAGCACTAGACTGCAAACCACAAGGTTGATGGTTTGAGCCCATTGGCCACTCCATGGGAGAAAGATGAGGTTTTCTGCTCCCATAAAGAGTCAAAGCCTCAGAAACCTTATATAGGGTTATGATAAGTCAAATCCACTCAGTGGCACTTAACAACAACAAAAAGCATACATTCTCATTTGCTCATTTTTTCCATGTATGTTTAGTTTGGGCTGTCTCTCCTGCCTCTCTTTCCATCACAAGATAATTTTCACCAGGACAATCTTTGTTTGGTTCACTGTTATATTCCTAATGCCTAGAATGTTGCCTGGCCCAATGGTATTGTTGTTGATTGATGTAGAGTCAGTTTGACTCATAGCAACCCTGTATAGGGTTTCTGAGGAGCGGCTGATGAGGCTTGAACCACCAACCTTGCAGTTCAAACTGACCTTGCAGTCCAGCGCATTAACCCACAGCACCACACCAGGACTCCTGGCACAATGTATATTATATATGTTGTTATTAAGTGCTGCCCAGTCCATTCTGACTCATAGCAACCCTGGATAGGGTTTCCGAGAACAGTTGGTGGGTTTAAAGTGATGACCTTGTGGTTACCAGTCCAGTGCTTACCCTACAGCGCCACACCAGGGCGCATACATATTATTAGGTGCTGTTAAGTCAGTTTCAACTCATAGTGTTCCCTATGTACAACAGAAGGATGGTGTTCAGTCCTTCACCATCCCCACTCTTATTGCTGGTTGAGCTCATTCCTACAGCCACTGCGTCAATCCATCTTGTTGAAGGACTCCCTCCTTTGCACTGACCCTCTAGTTTGCCGAGCATTATGTCTTTCAAGAACATCATACATGATGACATCAAGAACATCTTACATGAAGAAAGCAAAAGATCGTTAGAAAGACAGGAAAGTAAGAAAAGTCCAACATGGGTTTCAGAAGAGATTCTGAAACTTACTCTTGAACATAGAGAAACTAAAGTAACTGGAAGAAATGATGAAGTAAAAGAACTGGTCAGAAAATTTCAAAGAACTGTTTAAGAAGACTAAGTAAAGTATTTTAATGAAATGTGCAAAGACCTGGAATTAGAAAACCAAAAGGGAAGAGCACATTCAGCATTTCTCAAGCTAAAAGGACTGAGGAAGAAATTCAAGTTCCGGGTTACAAGATTGGTTTCTATGGGCAAAACATTGAATGCCATAGGAAGCAGCAAAAGAAGATGGAAGAAATATAGTCACTATATCAAAAAAACTGGTCACTATTCAACCATATCAAGAGGTAGCATATGATCATGAATTGATGTTAGTGAAGGAAGACGTCCAAGTTGCACTGACGGCATTGGCAGAAAAAACAAGGCTCTAGAATTGACGAAATACAGTTGAAATGTTTTAATAAACTGATGCTGCACTGGAGGTCCTCATTCATCTAAGCCAAGAATTTGGAAGATAGCTACCTGGCCAAGAAATCCATATGTGTGTCTAGTTAAAAAAAAGATGGCCCAACAGAAAGCAGATAATATTGAACAATATTATTAATATCACAGACGTGTAAAATTTTGCTGAAGATAATTCAAAAACAGTTCTCAGGATGCAAGGATCAAACCAGATTCAGAAGAGGAGTTAGAATGAGGAATTACCATTGGTGACGTCAGATGGATCTTGGTTAAAAGCATGGAATTCCAGAAAATATTTACTTATGCTTTGTTGACTATGCAAAATCATTCAGTTGTGTGGATCATAACAAATTATGGATAGCATTGCAAATTCTGGGAATTCCAGAACACTTAATTGTGTTTATGAGGAACCTGAACATAGACCAAGAGACAGCGGTTCAAATAGAGCAAGGGGATAGAGAATGGTTTAAAATCTGGAACAGCATGTGTCAGGGTTGTATTCTTTCACCATAGTTATTCAATCTGTATGCTGAGCAAATAATCCAAGAAGCTGGATTTTATGAAGAAGGTCCTATACAGTATCAGGATTGGAAGAAGACTCATTAACAATCTGTGATATGCAGATGACACAACCTTGTTTGCTTGAAATGAATAGGACTTGAAATACTGATGAAGATCAAAGACTTCATTGTAGATTGCACTCCAATGTATAGAAAACAAAAATCCTCACCACTGGACCAATAAAAAACATCATGATAAATGCAGAAAAGATAGAAGTTGTGAAAGACTTTGTTTTACTTGGATCCACAACACTCATGGAAGTGACCAATCTCATATGAAAGAGCTCTTTAAAATGTTAAAGAGCAAATGTTATTTTGAGGACTAAGGTGCACGTGACTCAAGCCATGGTAATTTCAACTTCTTATAAGTATGTGAAAGACAATAAATAAGGAAGACTATAAACGAATCAATGCATTTAAATTATGGTGTTGGAGAATAATATTAAAAGTACCATGAAGTGCCAAGAGCTCTGGTAGTGTAGTGGTTACAAGTCGGGCTGCCAACCTCAAGGTCAGCAGTTCAAAACTACCAGCGATTCCACAGGAAAAAGATAAGGCGTTCTGTTCCCATAAAGATTTACAGCTTCAGAAACCCTGTGCAGGGTCACTATGAGTTGGAACCGACGCCATGGTACTTAACAACGACAACAACAACGAACTGCCAGAAGAACAAACAAATCAGTCTTTAAAAAAGAACACCCAAAATGTTCCTTAGAAATGAAGATGGGAAACTTTGTCTCTTGTACTTTGACATATTGTCAGAAAGGAACTGTCCCTGGAGAAAGACATCATGTTTGGTAAAGTGAAGGTCAGCAAAACAGAGGCAGATCCTCAATGAGATGGATTGGCACCGTGAGAGCAAATATGTAGCAACATACTTGTAAGAAAGGTGCAGGACTGGGCAGTGGTTTGTTCTGTTGTGCGTACGATTGCACAAAAGAACTGACTCTTTAGCACTTAACAGCAGGTCTTTCTCCAGGGACTGGTTCCTCCTTATCATGTACGAAGTACATGAGACAAAGTCACAGCATCCTCCCTTCTACGGACCATTCTGGTTATATTTCTTCCAAGACCGATTTGCTTGTTCTTCTAGCAGACCACGGTACATTCAATATTCTTTGCTAACACCATAGTTCAAATGCATCAAATCTTCTTCAGTCTTCTTTATTCATTGTCCAGCTTTCACTTGCATATGAGGCACATAACAGATGCTCAACAAACATTTGTAGAATATACAAATAGTGAAAGGGAGAGATGACTGTCTGCCTTTGTTCCCCTGGGACAGGTCCAGCTTCCTGGATTGTTACCTGGGTTCTCCACAAACAAACAGAGAGGGATGGGGTGTGGTCCTGAGGGCACGGCATGTAAGCTTTCAGACTGGGCCCTGGCTGGGACTGTGGAGGTAACGGGCAGTGCTTAGCCCTGGGGTCAGCACCCAAACAGTGGCCATGGCCATCAGGAGGCCAGAGCCCTGGGTCTCTGCATCTCTGCTGAGCCAGAGGCTGAAGGTTGAAGAGAAAACACTGGAACTGGAATTCGAGATCTTAAGCGTGAGGTTTCACGAGGCTGGCAGATACGCCCTGCGCCTGTCAGTCGAGAACCCCCTGCAAGCTGGCTCTGGTGTGGGGATACAGTTGCAAGTGAATGACAGGGACCCGGTCCCTACCTGCTCCACTGTCACCAATGTCATTGAACAGCAGGATCCTGGCCAGGGTCTCGCCCTCACCAGGAACAAATTTGTCTTCACCTTGCCCAAAGGTATGACGTAAGGTTGGGAATGGGGGAGGAAGAATCAGAAATCCCTGGCCTGCCTGTGTGGAGCCTCAGTGAAATTGGGAGGGTCAGAGCTCTAGACCAAATCCCAAACCTCTTCCTGAAGGACCTTGGGCAAATACTAGCCTGCTGTGAGTCCCTGCCTCCTTCAGTGTGACATGGGGACATTGGTGCTGGTCATACAGTGTCCAATGAAAAGGAAGTTAAAGAACAGATGAGAAATGGCTCTGTGGCAGCCTGACAAGTAACATTAGAAGCAGCTCTTGACTGGCCAGCCCTAAGCAGCAGGACTGTGGATGTAGACAATGGACAGAAGAGATCCAGAACAGGTGTAGAGGCAGAAATGCCAAGCAAGAAATAGTTGGTGAGCTAGAAGGAGCAGTTGAGCCATGCCTTGACTGTAAGGCCACTCAGGAAGGCTTCCTGGAGGAGGAGGAGCAGGAGAGCACAGGGGAAACCAAGTCCAAGGCCTTCCAGTAGCTAGAACTCAGGGGCAGGTTGAACTCTTCCCTTAGGCTGGTGTGGGGATCCAGGGCCATCTCACAAGCTAACAGCTATTTCTCTTCCACCTGTGTGCTTGAACCGGATGTCAGGAAATTGTGGCAGTGGTGGGGGGTAAGCATGGGAGGGTATGAGAAGAGGTTTCAGCATCTAAGTATCTATCAGGGAAATCCTAGCAAGCCTACTTGGCTTCTACTCAAAACCCAGGCAGCCCAGGATTCCCAAAGGCCCTGCCTGTCCTACCCCTGTTGGAGGCAGCAAGAACCCAGAGCCCATCTCTGAACCCATGTTCCTCCTCCCCCCATCAGGCTTCTGCAAGAACGATGGGCATCACGACGCACGGCTTCGGGTGGAGGCACTGAAGCTGGATGGGTCCTCAGCAGGGACAGCCCAGAGGGTGGGTGAGGCCATCTTTCCCATCTACCCTCGCCCAGACCAACCCCACACGAACCTCAATGCTCAGGACCATGAGGATTTGTACCGCTACTATGGCACCTTGGCTCTGCTCTGGCCCAGCACAGACCCCACAGGCCGCCACTGCGGAGACCTAGCCTACAGTGTGGCCTTCCATGTGCACCGGGCCCCAACGCTGCCCACCTCCAACTGCCTTCCAGGGGTCAGCCAGCAAGAGCCCCAGTTCCCCAGTCTGCAGGTGGGTGCTCATTGGGTCTCACCCCTCCCCAATGTAGAGGACCCAAGCTCTCAGGTAAATGTAGGCTGCTGCCCCCATCATCACTGAGCAGGCAACATTGCTTCCCAATCTGCATTAAAGGGCCCTTCATGCCTGTCTATGGCCTGACAGCTCATTTCATTTTTTCATTGGCTAACACTCCAAAGCTACACCAGAGTTTGTTTATCCACTCACCTATTGGTTGCTTCTCTCTTTTTGCTATTATATGAAGCTGCTGTAAACATTTGTGTACAGGTTTTTGTAGGGACATAAATTTCAACTCATTTGGTCAGACCCCTAAGACCTCATTTAGGCCTGGTGTGGTGCTGCACGATAAGCTAAGGACAGCAAGGTCGGTCTGAACCTCAAGGTCAGTGGTTCAAACTCACCAGTCACTCCTTAGAAATCCTATACAGGGTCGCTATGAGTCAGAAATAATACAAAAATGGCTGCCACCATATATTGACAGAGAACTTCCAGCGTTTCAAGCCAGATTCAGAAGAGGTCACAGAATAAGGGATATCATTGCTGACATCAGATGGATCTTGGCTGAAAGCAGAGAATATAGACAGATGTTTATCTGTGCTTTATTGGCTACACAAAAGCTTTTGATTGTGTGGATCATGACAAGCTAGGGACAAATTGCAAAGAATGAGTATTCCAGAACACTTAACTGTGCTCATGAAGAATCTGTACATGGACCAAGAGGCAGTTGTTTGAACAGAACATGGGAATATTGAATGGTTTAAAATTAAGTAAGGTGTGCGACAGGGTTGTATTCTTTCACCATACTTATTCAATCTGTATACTGAGCAAATAATCTGAGAAACTGGATTATATGAAGGAAAATGTGGTATCAAGATTGGAGGGAGACTCATTAACAACCTGTGATATGCAGATGATACAACCTTCCTTGCTGAAAGTGAAAAGGGCTTAAAATACTTACTGATGAAGATCAAAGACCACAGCCTTCAGTATGGGTTGCACCTCAATATAAAGAAAACAAAAACTTCATCGCTGGACCAATAAACAACATTCTTATCAATGGAGTAAAGATTGAAGTTGTCAAAGACTTCCTTTTTCTCATACCAACCATCAATACTCATGAAAGCAGCTGTCAAGAAATCAAACTACGTATTGCATTAGGCAAATCTGCTGCACAAGAGCTTTTTAAAGTGTTGAAGAACAAAAATGCCAGTTTGAGGATTAAGGAGCACCTGACCCAAGCCATGATATTTTCAATAATTTCATATGCATGTGAAAGCTGGACAGTGAATAAGGAAGACTGTAGAAGAATTGATACATTTGAGTTATGGTGTTGGAGGAGAATATTGAAAGTGCCATGGGCTGCCAAAAGAACCAATAGATCTGTTTGGAAGACGTGCAGTCAGAGTGCTCCTTGGAGGCCAAGATGGCCAAAGTTCGTCTCTCATACTTTGAACATATTGTCAGGAGGGAGCAGTCTCTTGAGAAGGATATCATGTTTGATAAGGTGGAGGGTCAGAGAAAAAGAGGAAGACCCCCAACGAGATGGATTGGCCAAGTGGCAGCATCAATGGACTCAAGAGTGACAACAATAGTGAGGTTGGCCCAGGCTCAGGCAGTGTTTTGTTCTGCTGTGCATAAGGTCGCTATGAGTCAGTGCTGACTCGATGGCACCTAACAGCAACAACAAATAGATGGATGGAGCCCTGGTGTGGTGTTGTAGGATTAGCACCAGACTGCTAAGGTTGACAGTTCAAACCCACCAATCATTCCTTTGACACCCAATACAGGTCACTGTGAGTCAGAACCAACTCCATTGCACTTAACAACAGCAACAATAGATGGGTGGAGTCCTAGTATGGCACTGTAGGATAAGCACTGAACTACTGACCCCAAGGTCAATGGTTCAAACCCACCAACCAGCCGCTCCTCGATAACACTATATAGGGTTGTATGAGTTGGAACTGGCTCAAAGACACTTAACAACATCAGTAGCCATAGATGAGTGGACTCCATGAGTGGACTCCTGGTGTGGCGCTGTAGGATAAGCACTGGACTGCTAACTGCAAGATCAGCCATTCAGACCCACCAGCTGCTCCTCGGAAACCCTATACAGGGTCACTACAAGTCTGAACCCACTCAAAGGCACTTAATAACAACAATAGATGGGTTGTCCTCAAGTCAGTTTCGACTCATAATGACTTTGTATAGGGTTTCTGAAAGCAGGTGGGTTTGAACTACTGACCTTGTAATTAACAGTCCAGTCCTTATCCTAAAGCACCACACTAGGACTCCCAATAGATGTGTTGCTATTAAGTGCCATCAAGTCAATTCCAACTCATAGCAAACCTGTATAATGTTTCCAGGAGTTTGAACAGCCAATCTTGTAGTTCAAACCAACTTTGCCATCCTGTGCTTATCCTAGAGCACCACACCAGGTCTCCTACGAGATGGGTGCTGGTTTTGTTGTTGTTGTTAAGTGCTATCAAGTCAGTTCCAACTCATAACGGCCCTATATAGGGTTTCCAAAGCCAACCTTGTGGTTCAAACCGACTTTGCAGTCCCGTACTTATCCTACAATGTCATACCAGGACTCCTAATACATGGGTTGTTGTTGTTGTTGCTGTTGTTAAGAGCTGTCAAGTAGGCTCCAACCCATAGTGACCCTGTATAGGGTTTCTGAGGAGCAGCTGGTGGGTTTGAACTGCCGACCTCGTGGTTCGCTGTCCAGAGCTGATCCTACAGTGTCACAACCAGAGTTGGATAGATGGGCTGTGGTATCCAATGATTATCTTGATTTGTAATTCCCTAATGACAGAAGATGTTGACTTTCTATATGCTTACTTTCCATCTGCATATCTTCTATGGTAAGATGTCTTCTGAGATTTTTTTGCCCATTTTTAAGTTGGGTTGTTTGTTTTCTTATTGTTGGGTTTATGAGTTCTTTGTGTATCTTGGATACAAAGTCCTTCATCAAATGTGTGTTTCACAAATCTTTTCACTGTGTCTGTGATCTGTCATTTTATTCTTATAATAGTGTCTTTCGAAATAGCTTTACATTTTAACTTTAATGACGTTGAAGTAATAAATATATTTTATGGGTTCTGCCCTTAGTGTTGTATCTAAAACTCATCACCAAACCCAGGATCACCTAAAGTTTTCTCCTACGTTATCTTCTAGATTTTGTACAGTTTTGCATTGAACATATAGGTCTGTGATCCATTTTGAGTTATTTTTGTGAAATGTGTAAGGTCAATGTCTAGATAGATTCTTATTCTTTTTTTTTTGGTTGTTCTAGCACCATTTGTTGAAAAGACGATCCTTTTCCCGCTGAATTGTCTTTCTCCTTTGTCAATGATGACTTGGCTGGATTTGTGTGGATCCAATTCTGTGCTCGCTACTCTGTTCCTCGGATCTGTTTGCATGTGTATTCTTTCACCAGTTGGAAGGGGTTTTATTTTTGCTTTGTGCGGTGGATGAATATGCCCTGAAACTCTTCAGTCCCCAACCTCAATCTCCATGTTCTTACCAGATTCCACTGGAGTCCGTGAGTGACCAGGAGTCTGATGTCTCCTCTGTGTGCCCACCCTCAAGCTCATCCAGCTCTTACCACAGCCAGGAGGGGCTCAGCCCTGAGCCAGGACCCTGGAAGTCTCAGGCCCAGGTGAGAGGGGGCAGGGTCTAGTCCTTGACCATCCTGTAGGAGGGTTCCACAATATGGCCAAGTCCTGCAATCAGGCAGTGTGTCTGGTATACTTCACAGTCAGCACCCTGGAAACTGGGCAAGTAAATTTCACATGTGTAGAAACCAGGCCCCAAGGGTACCTAATACCATCTAATGCCAACATTTTCTGTGATCCTTAGTGAAAAAATAATGTTGGGCCTCAAAGCTTGATCCATTCCCATGTTCAGAGTGCTACCGGCTTGAAGATGGTCAGTTACAGTATGGACATCACACATGACCCTGTAAGGCATGTACTAGAAGGGACACTCTGATGAGGATGCACATGTTGAATTTGGGAGCTAAGAAAGACTTCATCAAGGAGATGGCATTTGAGATGGAATTTTCATCCATCCATTCACTCATCATCCATCCATCTCTATCCATTTCCATTCATCCATCCATTCCTGTCCAGCCAGCCAGCCAGCATTTGTTAATTACTGCCTCTGTCATATCTCTTGTTAGGTGGGTGAGACTTAGGGATAGCAATTCTGGGGGCTGGGTGAGCATTTCAGGAGGAGGGTCCAGGGTTGTATGGCTAAGGGGAAGGAAAAGCTGGAGGATGCACTGAGGTTAGAATCGAGGGTTGGCAGACACGCCTGACTCTTGTATCACCCAGCACTGGTCTGGTACTGCGGAGGAGTCCCAATGGTGGGCTGAGTCTGGGCGGGGATAGAACCCATGGATGGGAGAAAATTAAAGGAGTCAAGGGCATAGTGACAGAAAAAAAAAAGGTATTCAATTCAGGAAGCACTGGGGAGTCACCAAATGGTCTTAAAGAGGAAAGAGACACCACCTGGGCTGTGGTTTAGGCAGATTAGCGTGGAAGTGTGTGCCAAGAGAACCAGGTGAAAAGGCCGGGCACCTGGAGACAAGCTCAGCCCGATATATGGGCCACATCAACATCTGTTCATTCATTCCTTAGTCAACCAATCAACAAATACTCTTTGGCCACCTACTCTGTCCCCAGCTCTTTTATCAGTTGGTGTGAGTTTTACTTTGGCTTTTTGGGTTTGTTGGGTGCCAAGGATATAGCGGTGAGTTTGTCAAATGAATCCTATGTGAAAGTCTGTTCCCTCTGACTGTAAGCTCCCAAAGTGCCAGGCTCTGTGCCTCCTTTTGTCTCTTGAACTACTCCTTTGTCCTACAGTTTATCACAGGACTGGGTGTGTAGGAGGCACTGAGCTTACAGAGAAGGGTCCTTGTTCTCCAGGTCTCCACCCATCCTGACCACCCCAAAACCAGGGGACCCCGTGGACAGACTTTCCAGGCTGCAGCTCTCAATGAGTGTGTGTAGGGGCGGGGAGACTGCTGCAGGGAGGGAGTTGGCGAGATGGCTCAGTGGCGGCGGCGGCAGCTCTAATTTCTGTTATTTAAAGCCATCATCTCCCTGCCATGCTCCCTCTTAAAGTGTCAGATGTCTGCTTCTACCAAGACAAGAAAATGGCTTTCAAGGGAGAAGAAAATCACTTCCCTCCTGGGGGGCTAGCAATCACAATCCAGACACCGGGACCAGGAATCCCCAGGGAACAGACAATGGAGAGGAGTCCTTTAGAGAATAGAGGGGCTGTGTCTTTCAGCTCAGACAAATTGCCAGTGGTTTAGCCTGAAGAATGGGGATGGCTCTCTGGTACTGCGATTTGCAGGCTCAATACACAGCAGGAGGAACAGCAGTAAGACCAGGCTCTCAGTGAAGGGTGGAGCCTGTAGGCTGTCCTTCTGGCCTGTGGGCCATCTCCCTTGGGAAGTGGATGTGGCCTAGAGCCACAGGGAGCCTCCAAACCATCCTCTCCTTCCCATCTTTATTTGTGGATTGGGAAAGTGAAGTCCTAGAAGGAAGGACTTAACCCAGCTCTCATTGGTGTTTAACTGAAGTAGAGGAAAAGGAAGCTGAAAAGAGGGGTGAAGGTGGTAGGAAGAAAAGGCAGCAAGCAGAAAAAGTGGGGAGAGAATTCTGTTCTTGGGGTGAACTCAACTTTAACAATATTCCGTTCAAGGCCAGGAATGGATGCATTCTGGGCTCCAGATGCAAATGTCTAGGTTGACAGCATCTCATCAATTGTATCTGTTCAGTGTAGGTCTGTATTACAGGCTCACCATCTGTTCTTCAACTTAATGTCGTGTGTTCTGTTTCCTCATCCAGAACTGATATTGGTCATAGGTGTGTGGCAAGGAAGCTGAAGGAGAAAGATAGGAATACAATGATGAAGAATGAGTACGGAGCAGGAAAAGGGAACAGTGCGTAACCTGGATCAGGGTTCAGTGTCTGACCAGGCTCAGTCTGAGGCTCTGTGGTGGACCTTGCTTCTCACCCATGGCCCACAGATTGTTGTTGTTATTAAGTATCATTGAGTTGGTTTCAACTCATGGAGACCCTATATAGGGTTTTTGAAAAGCAGCTGGTGGGTTTGAACTATAAACCTTGTGGTTCACTGTCCAGTGCTGATCCTACAGTGCCACACCAGGAATACCAGAGCCCATACAGATTGTACAGCCGTGCCAGGAGCCCTGGTGTGGTGCTGTAGGGTAAGCACTGAACTAAAAGGTCCGTTTGAACAGCAAGGTTGGCAGTTCAAATTCACCAACTACTTCTTAGAAACACTGTACGGTGTTGCTATGCATTGAAACTGACTCGGGGACACTTAACAACGGCAGCAAATGGCCATGCCAGGGCTGGTCACGGCATTCCCTGACTCCTGGAGACTGAACTGGAACAATCAAATTGCTCTGAACTAATATTATTAGAGTCTTGGTGTGGTGCTGTTGTTTAAACGCTGAACTGCTAACCACAAGGTCACGGATTCAAATTCACCAGCTACTCCTTGGAAACCTTATACAGGGTCAGTAGGAGTGGGAACCTACTTGATGGTACAACAACAACAAATATTGTGGCCAAGTGCACACCTGGCCTTCCCTTCTCCAGCCCTCCTGTATGTGGGAGAAGATAAAGAAGAGATGGTGGTAGGAGGGACCAGTCCCCAGTATATTTCCAGAATGTAAATTACAGACACCAGCACAGAGATCACTCCTTCAGCCTCTGACCCACGAGTCAGGTTGCAGAGGGCACTTTACTTCAAATGGGAGGTTAACCCTCCAGGTTCCCATCAGCCACATGCAGCAACCCTTCCCCAAGTCCACCTCTAGGCAACTTGCTTCCTGGGCAGAGCCCCACCAGACACATCCCATCCCCTGACGCCACCTGGCAGGTTTAAGACCATGTGGCTTGACCAATCCCAGCCCCCCAGCATCGCCCTCCCCAGGGTAAGGAGGAGTTTGTCAGACGAGAATGAGACAGATCGGTCCAGTGCTGGGCAGAGTGGGTTCCTATGGGTGAGGGCAGCAGCAGGGCCCTTTGGAATCATTCCCAGGAAACTCTTCAAGGGCCAATGAGACCTCCAGGTGGCAAAAAGTGGAAGAGGGGAAGTCTTATGGGTCTCTCCTCTTCTGACAGGTTTAAGGACGATCTTTCACAGGCAGGGCTGTTTAAAAGAGGGAAACTTTGGGATGGAAATTCCCAGGGATGAAATTTCCTGAAACACGAATTTGCAAATTCCTTGCCCTGAAGCCCTGGGAGTCATCCTGGGGGTTCCGTCCTCCCACACTGCTCCCAGCTCCAAGATTCTGTGCAGGAGAGGAAGAAGGGATGGGGGTGGGGGGCACTCTTCCATTTCTCCTCCCCACCTCTGCCCCAGCATTTACCTCTTCCAAACAATTGCAGTTTTGTTTCAGGGCAACCGTGCTGTTCCCCCAGGAACCTTTTAAATGACTTTTTCAAGGGTTTTTTTCTTCGTCTTTTTTCTTTCTTCCATTTAAAACACTTTTTTTTTTTTTTTTGCCTGCCCTAGAGGAGGAGAAAGGAAAAGAAAAAGCTAATAAAGCAGTCACCAAATGCCGAGCACCTGGCTCGAAGCCTGTGGATTCTGATTGTGGCATGGCACCAGCAGTCTGGGGGCTTCATTAAAGGGAAGTGGAGGGGGACAGAACAGCGACTGATTGTAGAGCTGCCAGGGGCTCCTCTGGAGACCCCTAACTGTCCTGGGTCCCCAACCTTTGTCTTTCTTTCTTTGTCATCTCTCTCCCTCTTCCCCCTTCACATCCTCTTCCATTTCAAGTCCCTATTCTACCCTGGACCCCAGGCCTGCACCCTCCCAATCTTTCAGGCCAGGAAGCTTAGGTCCTCAAGCTCTCCTCTCCTCTGCTCTGCTTTTAAATTCATTATGCCTTTTATTGTTCGCTGTTGCATACACTACTTCCATTGCCCTGGAGACTAGAATGAGTCTAACGGGAAAGGCGTACAATGCGGATTTCATTAACTTTACTGCCCGTTTAATTTCCTGGGGAGCTGGCACCCCTTTGCTCATGCCCCGCCACACTTAGTCTTATGAACCTCCCCTTCTCCCCTCGCCCCCGCCCCCTGTTCTGTGTCTCCCTCCTACTTTTCTAGTGTCACTGGCCCCATTTCACAGGTGGGGAAACTAAGTAATAAGAGGTGGGGGTAGTGAACAGGTTAGACAAGGACTCCCTGTCCCCTCCCAGGCTGATATCTCAGTTTCTCTGCACTGGGACCCTAGGTAACACCCCTACTCCTTGCTCTGCAGAGGTGGGCGTCTATAGCTCCATCAAATACCAAGGCTATGAAGCAGGTTAGCTCCTCCTTGCAAATGAGGCAGTTTTATGGGCTTTAGAAAAACACTCCAATTGTTCCCTCAATTACCCTGAGCGGATTGAATATATTAATCTCTCTCTTAACTTGAGTTAGAGACTCGGCTGCCGCCCCTCCCCCAACCACCAGCGACCATCCACAGGCACGTGCCAGGAATCAACTCAGCACTTCCCTGCAGGTCAGCCTCAGCCCAGACAGCACACTTTTGTTAAGGCCATGTCTCTGTACAACACACACACACACACACCCCAGATAGCTGCTTTACAGTGCTCTATCAATTTTCATTGATTTTCTCCCTTGCCACTACTTACTTGGAGGAGCCTTTTCCTTGAGTAAATGTGATCACATTTACTAGGGATGGGAGGGAGAGGAGTGCAGAGAGAGGGGGCTGCATTGGCTCCCCCTTAAGCTCTACAACAACTGCCTCCAGCTTAAACACACTCTGCCCCAGGCAGCTGAGCCCCGTTAAAAGCTATCTGAGGGTTCCCTTTGTAGCTCGGTTTTCTTTTATTTCAGGAGAACAAAGGCGCTGTCAAGGCGTACCTAAACCCTGCTGTCACTCACAAAAGGGGAGGGAGGGTCTGCGGACCTTGTCTCTGTAGTAGATGGCTGAAGGTACTAGAAAAGGTGGGGCAAGGGGAGGGTGGGGATTGGGGGCACGTTCTGCTCCCTCCACCCCACCCCCCACCCCCACACACACCAGGCAGGGAAAAGCTAAGTGTACTACAATTTCCCTGTAAGGTACCACCCTCCTCTTCTTCCTTGACTGAAATGGAAAACTTTGCAGGGGCAGCTGGAGGGAGACTCCAGAGGTCCCTGTGGATAATGAATGAGATGGAAAATACTTAAATTGGAAGTCCCACATTTATGTCCTTTGAAGTCCTATCAGGATCCAGGTCAAAAAATCATTAGAATGGGGGCATGGGAGAGATTGAGAAGTTAGTCAGTTTAGGGTGAAAGGCAGGTGGACTTGGGTTCAAGCCAGGCTTTGGCATTTACTTAGTAGCTGGGTGGCCTTGTGCAGATTCCTTAACCTCCCTTGGCCTCCATTTCTACATCTATAAAGCAGGAGTGAGCAATTCTGTCCTTGACACCAAGGAGGATGAAGGAGTTAATCCTTTTTGTTTAATGTTTAATGAATGCTTACTACTCTAGGATGGATAGGGATTCTACATCAGGGAAGGTGGGTATGCCTGGGTCTCATTTTCTGCACCTAGAAACTAGGGCTATTTCTTTTTGCCCAACTGCCCTTCCAGGGGAGGGGTGTTGAGGACTTGTCAGCCTCACTGTGTCTGGGGCCCCAGGTCTCAGGTTGCTGGATGTAGAAGGCTAGCCCAGTTTGGGTGATAGTCTGGAAGAGGCTATATTCACAGACTGTTATATCTGAACACACCAGATGGCCATGCTGCCCCTCCCCCATGTGTGCCTGCCCTCACACCCCCACCCCACCCTGGGGCTGGCGCTGACTCACACCTCCTGGAAACTCTGGAGGGGGGGAATGGTGGGAAGATAGAGAAGAGGGAGAGTCCACCTCTGATGTCCTTGAAGCCGGCCTTCCCAGCAGACCAGAGGCAGTAGGGACCAGAAGGGAAGAGCCATGTTTCTCCAGGAAGAGGGGTGTCCTCATTTACCCCCAATTCCAACGGATTCTAGAGGGTTGGGGATGTGATACCAAGAAAGGAGCAAGAAGGAGAGGTGGGGGGACCCAGTTATCACAGTCCAGGAAGGCAGATGCACCGCACGGGACAGACCTTTGTGTATCACAGACATTGACACGCAAGGAGGCATATGTGTGCACACATATGGGGGTACGCACAGACCCACCACATCCTCAGCCTCACATTCAGAGTCTCCAACTCACAAAGACAGATACACACAGACATGCCGGTGAACACATGGAACAGACTCACTTTTCCCAGTTTTGTGTCTGTACAGACCCTCACCACCGACCAAGTGCAGCCTCGATCAGATAAGAAAGAGGCGTCAGGCGTATGGCATGGGTGATGTGTGAGGTAAGCTTAAAATCCTGCTCCAAATATATCTTTAATAAAACTCACATGGCAAATTGGGGGGGACAGCAGGGATAGAAGGCTGATAGCCTGTCAGGGGTCAGCCCAGTCACCCTCAGACAGAGGTCAGGAGCAGCAGAGACCAGTCCTCTTCCAGGGATAGATGGAGGATGACTATGCAGTGTCTTAGGATCCAATGGCCAACCTACCTCTGCCTCGGAAGGTCATCCATCCATCCACATATCCATCCATCCACCCACCCATCCACGCATCCACCCACCTACCCACGCACCCACCCACCCATCCATCCATGCACTCCCCCAAGCTGGGAAGCAACTGAATCCACTCGGTAGCAGAGTAGGGACACTTGAGTAAGATAGGAAGGCAGGGAAGAAAGTTGTAGGAAGTTCTGATTTAAATCACTGCTCTGCCGTCTTCCAGCTATGGCACGTTGGATGAATCTCTTAACCTCTCCCACTTACAGCAATACTGTTAGTCCTAGAACGGCTATAACAAAATACCACAAAGTGGGTGCGTTCAAATGACAGAAATTGATTCTCACAGTTCTCGAGGTCTAAATTCATGCACTTTCTGAAGCTTCTAGAGAAGAATCCTTCCTTGTCTCTTCCCAATCCTGGTAGTCCCAGACATTCCTTGACTTGTGACAGCATCGCTGCAATCTCTACCTCTGTCAGTGACATGGCCTTCTTTCCTGTGTGTCTACCTGCATATCCCTCCTCCTCTTTTTATAAGAATTCCAGTCCCATATTAGATTAGGATTTAAACTATTCCAGAATGACCTCATGGCAACTAATTACTTCTGCACAAACCTGATTTGCCACATTCACAGGTACCATAGGGCTAAGACTTCAACATAATCTTTTGAGGGGGACACAATTCAACTAAGAACATTTGCTAAACAGGATTTTTGAACATACAGTCCCTTTAAAAAATATGGAAAACGCTCACAAAGTATTAGCTGTTATCATTCTGCCTGGTGACTAGGAACTTGTCAAATAGACAAGAGTCAGATGGTTGCATCCAAGCAAAAGGGGACAATTTAGAGAGGGAACAAGGAGACTTTCCAGGTAGGTACAGGTGAGGGGCCAAGCCAACTGGGGCACACAGGCAGGAAAGAGGGTTGAGACTACCTTCTCAAGCCTCATTCCAGAAAGAAAAAAAAAAACAAAACAATCTTTGAATCACTGTTGAAAGGCTGGCAGAGGCCTGCGGGTGGCATGGGGGCGGGTAGACATTATTTTAATCTTCCTCTTAAAGCATAATTGCTTTTTGACGGCGGGCGGGCGTTCCGGGAGGTGCCTCCCTACAAGATTGCTTCCCAAGCTCCTCTCCTGGTGGAGACAGGCCGGGCAGGGCCAGCTCTGAGCTGCATTAATATGCTGCAAATGTGATTTCATGGCCTCAAATGAGATTAGGGCCATAGGCTCTGCTCCCTGGGGCAGGGGCGAGGGGCTGCCCAGTACAGAGCAAGGAATCTGAGAGGACGGGAATGGAAGGATCTAGACTTGGCCTGAATAAGCAGCTTCCTGTAACTGAAACTCCTCACACCTGATGGCTACAGAGCAGTGGGTGGGGATGCTCAGGACTGTCTCCCACATCCCAGACTCCCCACATACACATCAATAAGGGAAAATGTTATAGAACACAACTTCTGCAGCCAGCCAGCTCAGCTCTTCTACTCCTGGTTATGTGACTTTAGACAGTTATTACTCTTTCTCTGCCTCAGTTTTCTTATCTGCAAAATGGGTACTACAATAGTAACTGCTCTGTGTATTGTTGTGACAACTGAGTTAAACACATTCTAAGTGCTCATTAGCTTTTATCATGAGGTGTGGTGCTGTAGGATCGGCAATGGACTTTGAACCATAAGGTTGGCAGTTCAAACCACCAGCTCCTCCTCGAAAACCCTATCCAGGGTCACTATGAGTCAGAACTGACTCGATGATATTTAACAACAACATTATTACAAGGTTCACACATATCAACTATTTATGTGCTACCAAGAGGAGAGGACCCTCAGGGCGTGGACGCTAGAGAAGGGAAGGCTACTGGGGGACAAGCATCACTGTCTTGAGCCAAAGTAGGGGTGTCTGAAGAACTAATAGGGAAGAGGAATGCACCCAACACTTGCTCTCATTCAACAATCAGCCCCTTAGCACAACTCTCTGTGCCAGGCCCCGGGGACATAGGGAGCACGCCTCAGGGGAGTACCTGTCCTAAGAAAATAGTAATGGGTTATGAGTCAGGGCAGGCTGAGGCCCAAGGGTTGTGTGCCAGACCACCTCCCCATCTCCACATCACTGGGAAGGTGCCAGGGAAGATTTGTTAGAACTTGTGGCAACTATGTCTTGAAGAAGCACCATGAAATATTCAGGATGAAGACATGGATGAGGGAGAGAGACAATCCAGGTAGCTGGAATACCACATGTGAAGGCCAAAGGCTAGAGAAAGCATGGCCCATTCAGAGAATGACCAAATGTGCTGTGTGGCTCGAGTGTCGGGTGTGAGACAGGGATGGAATGACAGGAGGCTGGAGGGATTGGGAGAGAGTTAGACTCTCTTCTGGGAGCAAGGAAGCCACCCTGAGGTGTTTGTTGAAGCAGAAGAAGAACCTGATTAGATCTATGGGGTGGAAATCAGGGTGGGTGGCACAGATTTATTGGAAATTGATTGAGTGTACCTCCTCTTGCCTCTCTGACCTCTGAGTGGGTCCCCTTCGGAGGATCCCCTTCTGCACCCCCAACCCTGATGGAAGAGAAGAGTTTCTTTATTGCTTACCCCTTTAGCCAGTCCCCTGTTAATGAGTTATTGATTTTTCAAAAGAAAAATGCCCAAAAGTCAGGTTGTATCTTTAGCAAAGTGACTCACAGCATGGTGATAAGACCTGGATTGCCCCAAATGAGAGTTTTGGTTACCGACTGCTGAGCGGACCCCTTCAATGTGAGTCAATAAACATGTCTGCTAATCACATGGAGGATGTGCTAGCCAAGGTGGACATGTGCCTCTTGGCCATCACCCCCAAGCCCCCTATGCAGTGCCTTAGGATCCAATGGCCAACCTACCTCTGCCTCAGAAGGTCATCCATCCATCCACATATGTTAAAGCTGGGGCCACAGGGCTCCATATTGACATGACATGACGTAAATATCCAGGAGAGCTCACTTCAGGGCTGTGTACCATGTGCCAAGCAGCCTTCTCTCCTCTAACCCTCACCATAGCCTGCAAGGTGGGGAACTGAAGTGCCAAGAGATAAGTTATTTGCCCAGATGCTTGTTACAGCGCCTCATCTGTCTGACTCCAAGTTGTCATGATTTGTTGTTGTTGTTGTTTGCTCCCCAACTCTTTTCTTTCTTTTTTGCCTACTTGATGGTTCTCTGCCAGGCTGATCAGTCCCAGGAGTCAGAGCCCCTGAAAATAAGGTACAGAAGAACAGATCAGGGCTATTGAGTATGCTTTGTTGGGGGAAACAGGGATTTAGCCCCATAATCATTTACTGAACTGACAAAGGTTATCCCTGCACATTAAGGGGCAGGGGATGGTCAGAAAACTAGCCCACCAGAGACTCCAGAATCCCACCATATGCCACTCTAGCAGCAAGCAGCAGCCAAACAGGATTGGCTAGAACGTGGGAGCAGCGAGCTGGGCACACACCCTGCTGCCGTGTGTGCTAGGTAGAAGTAGCGATCTCCAGACACCCTGCTTCTGCCCTCATTTCCAGGGGCCTGACCCAGCAGAGCCCCAGATGTATCATCTCACTCCCCTTACCACCTGTGTCCAGGGCTGCATGGCGAAGGCATCAATCTGGTGTCAATCAAAAGGTCGTGGGGTATTCTTTTGTCTCTGGGCTGGATCTTCTGTATATTGCCCTAGTTTGGGGAATGAAGAAAGGAGAGATACAGCTCCTTTCCTCAGAATGAAAAAATAAAGGGCAGTGTGGCACAGTGGTTGTGATGAGAGACTTTGGAGCCACCAAGCAGGATTCGAATGTCAGCTCTGCTGCTTCCAAGCTGTGTAACCATGGGCAAGTCCCTTCATTTCACAGAGCGTCTGTTTCTTCACCTTTCAAATAACAGTACCAACAATAACTCTTTTGGGGGCGGTGAAAGTGAGAATGAAATGGAATAGTGCGGGTAAACTCCTGGCATTCAGTGGGTGTCCACGGAATGCCAGCAAGGATGAAAATGCTGGTGTTGATTACCACCGGACACCAGAGGACCCGGCCTTTCTGACTCACTTAGCAGCTGCTTCAGTCAGGTCCTGGCAGGGAAAAGGAGGCACTCAAATTTTGTGACTAGGATAACATTTAATAGCATTTTTTGCAAACTGGTGGGTGAGGCTTAGAAAAAACAACATTGGTCAGAGGTAAAGTGTTGCAGCCAACCCCTCAGAACCAGTTAGAAGGAGCCCAGAAAGGGTTAGTATTTGGTCCAAGGCCACACAGCTATGCTTAAGTTTCCCACTTCATCCATCCCTTCTCCTCCTCAGATGTCCAAAAGAGATGGTGACAGAGTGAGGCTAGGGGGTCAAGGTGGAAGGAAGGACAAGGGAAAGGAAAGGTCAAGTCTGGGGGATCTTGGAGACACCTCTCCTGGGACATGCTGCATAATTTTTAAAAATAATCAATTGCAGTAATGTCGATTCTGCTTCATGTGAACCCCATGTGTGTCAGAGTAGAATTGTGCTCTGTAGGACTTTTAATGAATTGTTTGAAAGTAGGTTGCCAGGCTTTTCTTCAGAGGAGCCTCTGAGTAGACTTGATCCTCCAGCCTTCTGATTAGCAGCTAAGAATGTTAACCATTCGCACATTCCAGGGACTCTGCTGCATGAGAGGTTAGTACCAACCTAGGTTCAAAGCCCTGAGTCCCCAAAGCTAGGTCCCGGAACATAGCATGAGGGAGTATGGAGAGCCCATGAACCACCTATAAATCTATGATTGCCCAGAGCTTTCTTACTGCTAAAACAGCCCTGTACACAGCCAGGTGAGGAAGCAAGGCTCTGGCAACCCCTCCATCCCCACTAGCCAGCTCCTCCTCCGCCCCTTCTACACAGTAGAGTGGCTGCATTTAACCCCTGTCCTGATGTGGCGCTGTGGGCTAATGCACCGGACTGCAAAGCTATTTGAACTGCAAGGTTGGTGGTTCAAGCTCACCAGTTGCTCCTTGGAAACCCTATACAGGGTTGCTATGGGTCAGAAATGATTCGATGGCACTTAACAACAATCCCACCTAGTGTGTTGCCCCAAGTGTTCCTTCCTCTTTCTGCATAGCAGACTTACCTATTAACCCGGAAACTAAGCTTTACTGGCTCCCCCTCCCACTGAAATCACCCTGAGTCATCAAAGCTTGGGGTCCCTGAGCAGGGGATTTTAGGGAACAGAGTCAGCTCATTTCTCTCAGCTTGGGTGGACCCTTTCCTGGGTAAGGAGAAGAGGAAGGTGAAGTAGCCAGTGTTCAAACTGTTGTTAAATGGAAACACCACCATCCTTACCTCCAAGGCTGAAGGCACACTGCTGGAGGAGAGAGGAAGGAAGCAGGTCTTGGGGGAAAGTTAGGGTAGGCACAGGAATAGCTATCCTAGGGGTCCTTGTTCAGAGCAATAGGCAGTCAGAGAGTGAGGTGGTGAAAAGTCTCCTTAGGGGTCTGCTGAATGTGCAGGGTCCACTAAGCATTGGAGTCAGACGGCCTGGAACCAGCATCCAATTGCATTATCTTCTTCCCAGACAGAAAGGCCGCAGGCTGAGGGCTGCAGAGGCAGAAAGCTCAGATCCTAGACAGGCTGCTGGGTGAGCACAAGGGAGGCAGGTTGGGTGGGAATGAGCTGCTGGCAGGGCTGAGACTACAGTGAAGCCAAGTGGCAAGGTGAGGCAAGGATGCCGCCAGGTGGCTAGGGCAGACATTTTAAGGAGGTAGTCACTGTTAGGTGCCAACCCTGTACTTTCATGACCCTGACAGTGCGTGCCTCCTTAAAGTTTGCTCCCCAAGTGTGCTCTGCTGGTGCTCTACCTATGACCTTACTGCCCCAGTCTCTGCTCTAAGCAAGACTGAGCTGAAGGGGGAGAGGCACCTGAGGGAGGCTGGGTAACTTCCAATGAAGACCCTCTCCTTGCATGCTTCCTGCTCTATGAGCTGAGGAGTGTGGGCTCTCGGGGTCTTTCAGCTGGAAATACCCTTGAGCACCCAAATCCCAGGGATACCACTCTTGGCAGGCCTGAAGGGAAGAAAACTAGGAGTAGCCCCCTAGCTACCATCCCCTAATGTCTAGCTGACTTTGGACTGTCCTTTCTGTTCTAATCAAAGATGACATCTCAGTATTTCTGTCTCTAAATCCCGTGAAGATTTAAAACCTTGGAAACTTATACAGGGTTGCTATGAGTTGGAACAGACTCGAAGGTACTTAATAACAACCACAAATTGGGGAGAGCTCTGAAACCCTGGCTGAGGTGGGCATGAAAGGGGACAACTAGGAGACACCAGCAAAACAATAGGGTCTGCCTCGTACTACCAGGGTGGGCTTGTTCTTGGACCCCAAACCAAGGAGGATGGAGAGAGTCCCCACCATGAGGTCTAAATTAACTGGCAGAACCATAAGGCAGTCCACAGGGGTCTCCCAAACCTTCTCTCAAGCCCAATCCAACATCCCAAATTCCTTCTTGTCTAGTCCAGGATTCTTGCTCATCCTCCAAAGCCCAGTTCTGAGCTCATTTCCCCAAGAAGCAGTCTCCACCTTAAGTTAAATGCCAGTTATGCCTCATTCAGCCCCTACATTAAAGCACTTAGAACTGTACTGGGCATGTAGTAAGTGCTCAATGAAAAGAAGTCTTCAGAACAATTTTTGTGGAGCTCAGAATTTAACCATAATCTTTGGTTCGCAACCCAGTGCCATCATTGACCCCTACATGTTGTTGTTAAGTGTCATCAAGTTGGTTCCGACTCATATGACCCTGTATAGGGTTTTTAAGGAACGGTTGGTGAGTTTGAACCACCAACCTTGTAGTTCAAACCAACTTTGCGGTCCAGTGCTTTATCCCACAGCATCACACCAGGTCCTCTTAAATCCTTTCATTGTAGTCTCAATAATATAATGAGCACCCATTACCTGACTACCCACTCTGAGAAAAGAAATACCATCTAGCCAAACCCACAAAAGGAAACCATTCTTTTGAATGTCTGTTTATTGTGTTTATTATTCTGATTGTTATTCTTATTAAACCAGTGACAGACTACAGACCCCAAAAGGTCAGAATGGCAGCAGATCCTCTAACAGAAATGTCTGTTTTACCCAGCAGATTGCAACTCCTCAAGGGTAGTGAAGGATAGTTGGTGAATCTTGGTTGGCAGATTGCTTAGGGTACCAAGAGCAGGAAAGGTAAGGACCAGTACCAAACAGCAGGTAGGACATGGCAACAGGAAAAAGGAGAAGGGATCCTGACTCCAAACCACTGCATCTAAATAGGTACCTGTGTAGCTTCTGTCTTGCCCTGTGACATCACACAGTGTTGCCCAGGTGACCCAGCTGGGTGGAAGAGCCTACTGCTTTTCCAAGTCTGGGCAGAAAGAGGGCTACCCCTGCTTTCATCTGGGGAGTGTCAAAAGTCTGTTGCCTGGCCACTGATCCCCACCCCACCAGACGTGGCCCAGACCCCCTTATAGACTCTCCACCCACAGAAGAGCTCACTGCTGAGAAAGAGCCAGACCCCTTCCCCACCTACCCCACAGCTGGTATATAGCTCCCTGAGACCACACTAATGCTCATACTGCCTGCCAGCCCCAAAGACCCCAAGGCACTCAGTCTCGCTGTCTGGGCAGATCTGATGCTTGATCATCCGCCAATACAAGGTCTTGGTACGGAAGACTGTTAAATTAAGCAAGGCTGACTACTGATTCAGAGAGGATGGGGCGGAAAAAGAAAAAGGTGAGGCCTGGAGACATCGATCGTTTCTCATTTGAAGTCCTTTGTTTTGTTTGCTTCTAAATTATGACAAAAGCTTCCTTTCTCTGGGCCTCAAGTTTCAAAGCTGTAAAATGGGGAATGAGGTGGTCTCTGCAGCCCTTTTGGGTTTTACGTCCTATACATGTGGAAGCTGACTTGGGGTGTGCTCACAGGGGCTTGCTGACACTGATTTCCCTTACTTGATTCTTTCTGACCCCAGAGAGAAATGTAGTTCAGTCTAGGGCATAGCCTCTCCTCTCTACTCCCCATTGGGAAATGGAGCTGTACCCTTTATTGCGCGCCCGGAGAACCCACTGAGATGGCTCATCCACCATCTCCCAGGATACTAGGCTGTTGCCTGGCAGTGCCTATGCCCTGCTGCCCACATGCTTGCCCAGCCCTGGCTCTCATCCGATTGCATGAATTCCATCAGAGCAGAGGTTGCTAATGGTTTGGTCACTGCTGTATTTCAGCATTTAGAACAGTGCTTGGCACATATTCAAAAATCCAAACCAATTGCTGTTAAGTTGCTTTTGACTCATGGCAACCGCATGTTTTTCAGAATAGATTTGTGCTCCCTATGGTTTTCCATTGCTACAATCTTTGGGTAGAATGTCTTGGTGATCTTCATACTTGGAAGTAGATTTCCAGACCTTTCTTTCAAGGTGCTTCTGGGTGGATTCAAACCACCACCCTTTTAGTTAGGAGCTGAGTTCTCAACTGTTTGTACCACCCAGGGACTCTATCTGGTACATATTGCTGTTGTTGTTAGGTATTGTCCAGTCAGTTACAACTCATATGACCCTATGACAATGAGATGAAACACTGCCTGGTCCATGTTCATGGTTGTTAAGTGCCATCAAGTCAACCCTATATACGGTTTCCAAGGAGTTGCTGGTGGTTTTGAACCGCTGACCTTTCAGTTAGCTGTCCAGTGCTTATCCTACAGTATCACACCAGGGCTCTGGCCAGTCTATTGTTGTTGTTGTTGTTAGGTGCCATTGAGTTGGTTCCAACTCATAACAACCCTGTATAGGGTTTCCAAGGAGTAGCTGATGAGTTTGAACCATTGACCTTGTGGTTCAAACTGACCTTGCAGTCCAGTGCTTTATCCCACAGTGCCACACCAGAACCCCTCCAAGTCCATGTTGTTGTTGTTGTTAAGTACCATGGAGTCAGTTCCGACTCATAGTGACTCCCTGTACAGGGTTTCCGAGACTGTAAATCTTTACGGGAGCAGAAAGCCTCATCTTTCTCCTGCAGAACAGCTGGTAGTTTCAAACTGCTAACCTTGAGGTTAGCAGCCCAATTCTTAACCACTATGTTACCAGAGCTCCTTCCAGGTCCATAGAAAGTGCTTAATACATAGAAGTAGCAGAGTGACAGGTCTTATGCCAGGAGAGGACAAAAATCTCATTGCAATGACATCAAACAGTTCGATGTGAGGGTTCCCTTGTTGTTGTTAGGTGCTGTTGAGTCAATTCCAACTCATAGTGACCCTGTGCACAACAGAACAAAACACTGCCCCATCCTGTGTCATCCTCACAAGGATTGTTAAGTTTGAGCCCAATGCTGCTGCCGCTCTGCCAATCCATCTCATCAGGGGTCTTCCTCTTTTTTGCTGACCCTCCACTTTACCAAGCATCATGCCCTTGTCCAGGGACTGATCCCTCCTGATAACATGTTCAAAGTACCAGGGACAAAGTCTCTCTATCCTGGCTTCTAAAGAGCATTCTGACTGTACTTCTTCCAACACAGATTTGTTCGTCAGGCAGTTTTTGGCACTTTTAATATTCTCCTCCTACTCTGCTAACAAGGTTGAGCCCAGGCCCTTTACTCTGCCACATACCTACAGGGATGGCAGAAAATTCTACGAGCAAAGGCACAATCATATAACTAGCTGTGGTCAGATCCCAGTGTTGTTTCCATGTTTATTATCCTTGACTCTGGTTCTCAGTGTTACCTGCCTACAGCTCCATCTAGGAGTTCCCCAATCTCACCCTATTCTACCTTTCCCCGTTTCTCTTCTTGGGATGTTACACATTCAGGACCAGACACCAGGGATCCTGACCTGTGGGCCCTGAGCTCCCAGTTGGCCCCTGAAGTTGGTTCTCATCTGCCCATCCAACCTGGATTACAGGTCCAAGAAGTGTGCATGGGGACCCTGAAGAGGAGACAGATTGTTTTGATCTGATTCATAGCTTCAAGGAAACATTTTCAACAGCTGGCAGAATCCCCTACAAAGATGCTCCTAATGTATATATGTTGTTGTTAAGTGCCGTTGAGCTGGTTCTGAGGAGCAGCTGTTGGGTTTGAACCACCAAATTGGCAGCTAGAAGTCCAGTGCTCATCCATGAGCAGACATCAAGAAGTTCATGGGAAAATTCCATTCTCTTTTCTTTCCATTTTTCCATGAACTCAAATAGCATTATCGATTCGTTTTCTTTTGTGAATTCCATTGTTTTTGTTGTTAGTTGCTGTTGAGTTAGTTGCAACTTAGGCGACCCCACGTGAGCACAGTACAACTTCTCTGTAGGGTTTTCAAGGCTGTGACCTTTGGGAAGCACATCTCCAGGCCTGTGTTTTTAGGTGCCTCTGGGTAGGTTCTAACTGCCAGCCTTAAGTCAAGCGCTTAACTACCTGCACCTGGTGACATTTACAGTTTTGGGGTTTTTTTTTAGTCCTCTTTATGTATTAGGAATATTAATCCTTTAATATATATTGCAAATATCTTCTCCAGTTTGTCTTTTTTTTTCCTTTTCGTATTAACGGTGAATCTTGAACTGTTATAAAAGTTCGTATGACTTTTTTTAAATTGTGAACTTCTTTATTTATTGTGAATTGGATGAAAATTTACACAGAGTATCATTGGCTTTGCATTCAGCAATTCATCCACATTTGTTTCATTTCGTTGATTGTAATCCCGTCGGTGTAACATCACTTATCCCACTTCCTCCCTGAGCTTCCTGTTTCCATTCCTCCTTTTTTCCTAACTCTTCTGAGCTTGGTCTTTGGGCACATGTCGCCCGTTTGATCTCAGATGGTTGATTATCCTAAGGTACCTCCCCAGTGTTACTGTTCCTTCTACAAACTTGTCTATTGTTTGGCCAAAAATCGAACCGCAGGGAAGAGTTCAGTTCCAGACCTGAGGGGTGACAAAGGATCACAGTTTTAGGGGTTCCCACCAGTCTCCATCTAACCAGTAAGCTGGTCTTTTTTATGTTTTGCAATTTGTTCCACATTTTTCTCCCCTTCTATCCAGAACTTTCTAATGTGGTTCCTTTCAAAGCCGTTGATAGTGATAGTCAGGCACCATCTAGTTCTGGTTTTAGAGTCACGGAGACTGATGTTTGTGTGGTTCATTGGCTCATTGTTCTAATTGTTGCCATACATCTTCAGTTTTCACATTCTTCTTTTCTCCAGATAGGGAGAGAAAAACAGTTGTACCTTAAATGACCACTCATAAGTATTTAAGACTTCAGTCTCGTCTCAGCAGAATAGGATGCAGAACGTTGTCTTCGTGGGCTATATATATGTTACGCCAATTGACTTTGGTGTTCCCCGAGACCATGGTCCTGAGCCCTCAGACCCAGTGACTCATTCCCTCAGGTGTTTAGTTATTTCTAAGAAGTTTTCAAAACTGTGCTCCCACACACTCCACCACATTTACAACTACATTTGCAGCAAAGGTAAATACCCATGTACAGATACCTTCTGTCTAACCTATAGGTATCTGCGGGTGTACCCCCCATTCTCCTTCCCACACCCATTCAATCTGTCCTTCTATCCTTGCACCTACTCAGAGAGGGTTCTGGTTGTTGTTAAATGCTGTTGAGTCGGTTCTGACTCATAGCGACCCTGTATAGGGTTGCAGAGATGCAGCTAGCGGGTTTGAACTACTGACCTTGTGGTTCCCAGTCCAGTGCTTATCCTACAGTGTTATACCAGGACATGTAGAGGGGTAGACACATGCTAAATCGGGTGCAGAGGAAGGCAATATACAATAAAAAGGAAGTTGGCAAAAAAAAAAAAAAAAATGATGGGGACAGGGAAAAACGCTGTCAGGAGTGAAAGAGTTGAAGACAACGGGTTGTTACAGGTGAATGCTGCTAGACACAATCCTGCAGTAATGGTGCTCTATAAGTAGATACTTGGGTATGAATTTTTTACTGTCATCTATCAATCCTTTTCTTTATGATTTCTTACTTATAACCTCTCTTACTCCAATATCAAGGAGCTCTGGTAGGATATTGGTTGTGAATTGAGCTGCTAATGTCAGGGTCAGCAGTTTAAAACTACCAGCTGTTCCATGGGAGAAAGATGAGGCTTTCTGCTCCCGTAAAGATGTATAGCCTCGGAAACCCTATACAGGGTCACTATGAGTCAGAACTGACTCCACGCCACAAAACCACCACCACCACTCCAATACCATGGAGTCTTGGATAAGCACTAGACTGCACAGTTGATTTGAACAGCAAGGTTGGCTCAAACTCACCAGCAACTCTTCAGAAATTCTGTACAAGGTCGCTATGAGTTTGGAACTGACTTGATGGCACTTAATAAATCCAATACCACAACTCTTACTGCTTCTGTCAATGAATGGTACCATGTGCTTGAGCAGATGCCCAAGTGAGTACACACTGTGTCCCAGGGACCTCCCCACGTGCAGAGAATCAGAGTTAGGGGTGTTGTTGTTAAGTGTCGTCGAGTCTGTTCCAACTCACAGCAACCTTCAATAGGGTTTCCAAGGAATGACTTGTGGGTTGGAACCGCTGGGCTAGCAGTTCAAACCAACCTTGCAATCTGATGCATTATCCTGCAGCGCAACACCAGAGTTAGGACAGTGATGGCAATAAGAAAGCCTTGTGGTGTACGGTTAAGTGCTCGGCTGTTATCTAAAAGACTGTGAGTCCATTTCCTAATCTGTAAAAGGGCCATGGGAAGGCTGTAACTGGTATAGCTCACGGCACCCATGCATGCTTCCCTCCTAACTACAAACACTGTAATTCCCAGGCAAGTTCAAATGCTGGAACTAAAGGCAATATGAGGACCATTTTTAACTCAAAGCCCTGGGATAGAGCTAGAAAAACAGGCTCACCGGGACCTCAGTTCAAATGGTGATCAATCAGGGACAGCCAGGTCTCCTTCCCAGTCCAGTACCCCTTCCTCTGCCCTAGCAGAACCTCTCCAGTGGATATGTTCAGATGAAGGTCCCTTCCGGAGGGTGATGTTGGCTTCTTGGCCTCTCACAGCCTCTCAGATTGCTGGGGACAAAGGGATGGTAAGAGACAGATGTGGGGGACAGAGGGGTCTGTCTCCTTCCATCCCTCTCCCCACCACAAACAACTAGGCCCCTGCCCAAGAGAGCTGAATATAACGGGCCATTAATTCCCTCACTACTGAGTCTATCCTCCCCCTCTCTCACCCCTACACTTCCCATATCCAGAAACACCTTGAGTGACAGCCCAGGTTTCCCCTGGATACCTGCTGGCCAACCCTGGTTTACTGAGGACAAGGGAGCCAGTGTGGTGAATGAGGTGTTAGAATGAGCATCTTCTGAACCTGCCCACATGCCAGATCCCAGCGGCATAGTTGAGAGTGTTGCACATTGGGAGTAGGCGGCCTGCAGGACTCACAGCCAGCCCCAAGTCCTGCTTGGAAAAGTCGGCCACTGATTTCTACTCTGGGGGGCACAGATGGCTAAACACTTGAGTACTAGCTGAATTCATCCAAAGGTACCTCCGAAGACAGACCTGGCAATATGCTTCCGAAAGATCACAGCCTAAAAACTCTTTCCAGTTGTACTCTGCACACATGGGGTCACCGTGAGTTGGAACTGACTCCATAGCATCTAACAACAACAACAGTAGTGGGGCAGTTAACTGAGAGTGCGCCTGAAAATCCTATGTGAGCCCCAGGTCTGCTCCTGGCCCAGAGGAGACAGCCAGCAAGAATGTGCTCATCACACCCCACAGATGGGTTTGGGGGATCTGAGACTTAGGAAGGCTCTCACATCATCCAAGGATCACTTCCCAAACACCTTCTATCCACTGATAAATTGAGGAACAATGCAGGCCTGGGGCTCAGGGCACCCACTGATCCTGCTGCAGGTATATCTCTGGAGGAGCCATGCAGAGGCCCTTTCAGACATGGAAAGAAATGAGGTTGGAAGGCCCAGTCCACTGCCTGCCCCACATCCAGGCCTCACACTGGGCCCCAATCTTCCCTGACCCTGAGCCCAGCCTGCCCAGCAGGCACATGCCTGCATGCCTCTCCAGAAAGCTCCAGCCTGCCAGCTGGCATCACACTCAGCAGTGAAACCCGAGAAGTTCTCGCCAAACCCTCTGCAAGTTTGATTTTCAAGAAGGAAGACAGTCCCTGAGGGGGAAGCACAGAAGGGTAACAAAGGCAGCAAGATGACTGCTGGGGAGCCAGTCAGAGCACTAGGGCAAATGGGCATGCTGGGCCCTGACTTCTGAGACCCTAGGGAGCAAGGGACAGACCCTGAGCCCTGACTACAAAAGGGGGTCAGGGCTGCTGTTCTAGGCTCCAGTCAGGAATCTGGGAGCAAGAGGGACATTAGTCACCTCCTCCAGCCTCATTGCAGGAACCTCAGACATGCCAACTACCAGGAAGAAAAAATCACAAACCAGCCCCCTTGCCAGGAGGCTATTGAGGGTCACAGAGGTAGTACAGAGGTGGGGGCAGGGTTGGGTTGAAATCTAGGCCTCTTAATCACCCCTTCCCAGACTGCTAGACTCATTTCTACTCAAGAAAATCAGGAAACCAAGCCTGCTGAGGTGGGTGGAGTAGAGGACACATAGTTAGTTAAGGAAAATGTGGTGAGGAAAGAACATGGGGAAGGAAGTAGGTCGCTCTCATTAACACCTCTGCAGATGGTGACACAAGTGAGGGGGGTCCCAAGGGATGGGGAGGGGCGCTCTCTTCAGTCAGAGGAAGGAGAGGGGCTTCTCTGTGATGTGGGCACTTCTGGGGCAAGAAGCTTCCTCCCCTCCTAATTAGTCATCTTGTTACTTGGGGAGCAGAGTCTGGGGGAAGAGCACTGGCTGGGAACTGTTAGGGAGCTTAGTTTGAAGAAACAGCTTGGAGGGGCGTGGGGAGGCTGATGTGAATGGAGCTGAGAGAAGGTCGGGTCACCTGGCCACATTGCCTAGGGCCTCATGCACCAGGGTACAACTCTGAGTGAAGCAGAAGCCAATGACAAGATTTTTTTTTTTTTTTTTAAGTTTTTATTGTGAGGTTTACATGGGAGAACATCAGCTTTACACTCATCCTATCGTATTTCGTTTCATTGCATTGATTACAATCCCCTCCATGCATCATCATATAACCCCAAAGGTGACACCACACAGGCCCACCCCCCCAGCTGCCAGCACACAGCCCCTCTCCCTCCCTGAGTCCAGTGTCCCTAGCCTCTCCATCTGTCCACGTCATTGTCTTTGTCTCCATCACTGGCGTCACAGCCTCTCTGGGTAGGGTCCTGCTCTCCACTCTTCTCACTTGATGGTCCCAGGGACCTCTGCAAAATTGACAAAGACCTCTCCTCCTTTTGTCTACCTCTATATTTCCTACCCTTACAGTCAGTCCTGATGGCAATTATTCACTATTGTACCACAAGAGTCTTATCCCCATTTCCTTCGCCAGCCTGGTCCCTACAGATTAGAAATCATTCAGTGGTGATTCTACCTTCCCCCACCCCATCTGGAACTAGGCTCCCTCTTGAAAGCTTGTAAGCCAGTTACTTCTTGCCTTTATAGGCCTCCCCATTTTGGGTAGCCAATTTCTAAGTTGCCAATCCTTGTCAACCCTGTGTACCGAGGGGTGGGAGTGATCCTCACTGTAAAGATTTGTTCCCTTTTTTGAGCTACCACATCCATAAGTATACGTAAAGTTCATCAAATCGTAGCAGGTTACTCTTCCCGCCCCACCCCCCTTCTTTCTTCTTCTAGTCGAATTCTGATCATCCAGCCATCAAAGCCAGGTCAGATGGGTACTATCTGCAAGTATGGGTGTTCTTGTGCATCTCCCCTCATTTTATATCAGCTGGACGCTTCACTCTCTGCTTTAGTCCCCTGTGGCCATGTCACTGCCACTGGGGGGTCTTGCCATATTGCTGGCCATTCAGGTCTCCACCCGGGTTCACAGGGGACTATTGAATGTGGTCGGGCTTAGCTCACAACTTCATTGTTGTTTTTTCCCCCTCTTCCCCTTATCGGTGACCAACATGGTCACCAGCCAGACCACATGCTTGCTCATGTATTGCCCTTGAGTCTCAGTCTTGGACGGGGGTTTGCTCTGAGGGGTCCCAACCACTTGCCTTGATGGCTCCCAGGTGAACAGCTTACTTGTTCTTGTAGTAATCAATCAGACTGCCATTATTGTTTCTGATTTTCCTGCCAGACTTCCTTTCACCAAGTATCTTCTGTTCTTCTAGCCTCTCCAGGCTGGTCTACTCATCCTTTCCAGTGGATATTTCCTACCTCAGTTGGTTCTGGATGGAGTTCTAGATTCCACCTATGGTCTTGTGCAATGTAAAGGATCCACAAGAAGCCTCTTTCACTGGGCAACTTCTAGCCCCCTTTAAGGTATTCCAATCAATTATAGGCTGAAGATGGACTTACAAGCTTTCTGTAGTGATGATTCTGGCTATTCCTTTCTCCCCCCCTCAAGTGTCTATTTTACAATGGTAGACAAGGGAAACCAAGTTTCAAAAGACAGCCAAGCATCTTAACATTATTTCCTTCTTTTATCCCTTCAAACCATGCCTCAATCCCTGTATCACGGAGCCCTGTTGTTCCAAGGTTGTGCATACATCATCATTTATCTCTGTCCCACTTAGCCCATGTGAATCTGCCTAACTGTTCTCCCATCAGCCTTGTTTTTCCATTTTCCTCCCTGTTCTTGAGTATTGCCCCACCACCACCACCACTGGCCCCCAAGCTATCCTATGTCTATTCCCTACCCTGTGCTCTATCTTCCCCTCCCTCCCTCTCCTCTTCTCATCCCATACATCCTGGGCAGAGCTGGTTTATAACCAGGTCTCTAGACACTCAGTGCCCCTCAAGAGTTGGCCAGACTGAGCCAGAGACCCAGTATTCTACTGGTGCCACCAGGGCCAAAGCCCTCACAAGGATACGGACCTCACTTTTCTTTGGGCCTCAGTCTTCCTATCGGTGTTCTCAAGGGTCTCCATGGGCCCTTACCACTATGAAGACACTCCTACCAGACCAGGGCCTGACCTGGAATGCTAAGCGTGGGAGGCTGGGCTCTCCAGATTCAAAAGCCAGCCCGTCTAACCGCCTCTGTGCCCTTCACATAGCTGGTACTGATTAACCAGCAGGAGGGGCAAGGGTTATTCCCCAGAAACACCCCTCTGCCCCCCATCTTCAGTTCTGCCACCTTCTCTTACTCTCTCTCTACTACATCTAAAGTCCAACAGCCTCCTTGGAGCCTCAGAAAGCCCCTCCACCCTGCTTCACTCCCAGTTTTCTCTTCTCTGGTTTGTCTCCCCAACTGCCTTCATGGAGCATCTCCCAACCTTTAAGGTCTCCTGTTAAAAGAGTGTGGCAGGGGATGTCTGATGCCCTCTAACTTCACAAGGGGGAGAGAGAATCACCATCAGCATCAGTCCAAGGTGGATTTCTATGAAGTTGAGGTCAAACATGCCTACTTTCTCCAATCTTTTTACCTGTTCTGACATCACCTGTCCCCCCGCACAGCACTCTACTTCTCTGCTGGGGTTCAATAACTCACTGAAATGGCCATACAGAACTCACAGACAATACAATTATGGGGTTTATTAGGGAAGTGGTGGTGGCTGTGTGCCGTGGAGTCGGTTCCGACTCATAGTGACGCTCTACAGGGTTTCTGAGGCTGTAAATCTTTACGGGAGCAGAACGCCTCATCTTTCTCCCAAGGAACAGCTGTTAGTTTCGAACTGCTGACCTTGCGATACGCAGCCCAATTCGTAACCACTACGCTGCCCAGAGCTCCTTATTAGGGAAATAACAGATTATAATTCAAGAGCAGGAAAAGTTTATGATCTAATTCTTTAGTCAAGACAGCTTCTACATTGTGCCCACAGGCAGGCCTCTCTCTGGCCCTCCGGCCCTCACCCCTTGGACCTACCCAGTCTTTGTCCTGCTTGGAAAAGTGTTACAAAGATCTTTAGCTTCACTGAAAAATGATCAGAGGAAGTCTCGTGCTCAAAGGCATTCAGCTCTATCACTCTGTAGGCTGAGAAGCCTGCAGTGCCATTTCCTGCCGGTCTCCTTGTTCTGCGGCCTTTGTTGCCTCCATTTTTCTTCCATTCTTCATTGGTGTCTCTTTGCCGTCTCTGGTGTAATCTATAGCTCTCGCACTATCTCCTGGGTCTAGGAGGTTCTCAGCACAGGGATCTTAGGTGCACAGGACCCACTTCTTCCTTGGCGGTAGTGAGGTTTTCCCTGCCCACTTCTGGCATGGCTCATTTTAAGTCTATTGGAATAGCAAAACCGACAAATCACTTCATTGGGACTCCAGACACTGTATTTGCATTGCCCCACCCCTATGAGGAGGAACCCTGGTGGCTAAGTGGGTTACATTTAGGTTGTAAACTACAGGGTCTGCCGTTCGAACCCACCAGCCATTTGATGGGAGAAAGATGAGGCGTTCTGCTCCCGTAAAGAAAATCCCGTAAAGATTTTCTGTTCCTATAAAGATTTACAGCCTCAGAAACCCTATACAGGGCTGCTATGAGTCAGAAGTAATTTGACAGCACACACCAACAACCCCTGCCAGGTTGTTATATACCTGATTTGAATTATTAGCAAGCTATCCAATCCCCTTGGTAGGCCACAAGCACCTTATTTGCATAGCCCCTCCCAATCATTTGGTGAAAGAAAGGCCATTTAAAAGCAATCCGTCATGCCACACCTCCTCTTCCCAGAAGCCTTCCCTGACTGCCCCAGCCAGCTACATGGCCTGTCTCCTCTCAGCAACACATATCACCCTGGTACTTAAGGCTGTGGCCCCATGACTGTTGAACCCCTGCACATGTTTCTATTTAGGACAACCAGCCTAGGAGACCCTGCGTATGAGCGGGCACCTTGTCCTCCCTACTGGCCCATGAGGTTCCCTGGGTATATGATGGAGATGGTACCTGGGACTGACAAATTCATTAATTTCCATTAATGTGTTGAGTGGCCATGGATACTGGTAAGATTTGTAAATTTAAAGTGCTGTACACAAGAGATGACAGGTGGTCTGAAGTGAGGTGACAATCTATTAATGATGGCCAGTTGCTAGGACCTTAAAAGCAGATGGAATTCCAGGATTTCAGGCAAGGATATCTGCAAACGCAAAGGCTTAGTGGTGGGATTGGGCTTGAAAGGTGAGATGATCTGATGTTAAAGAGCAAGAGGTTAGGTGTGGGACAGGGGCATTCCTGCCCCTTCAGCTTGCTCTCATTCTGGCAGGGTTGTAGAGAGCAGCAACAGTAGGGAGGCATGGAAAGTTCTTGAGCTGGAGAGTTACAGTGGAGATGGTACTTTTGACTGACCAAGAAGCTCTGGTAGGGTAGTGGTTACGAATCGGGCTGCTAACCTGAAGGTCAGCAGTTCGAAACTACCAGCGGTTCCGTGGGAGAAAGATGAGGCGTTCTACTCCCATAAAGATTTACAGCCTCGGAAACCCTATGCAGGGTCACTATGAGTCGGAACCGACTCCACGGTACTTAACAACAACGTTGGCCCAGGATCAGACAGTGTTCCGTTCTGCCATGCATAAGGTCGCTATGAGTCGGTACTGACTCGATGGCACCTAACAACAACAAGATGGCTACAGCCAAGAGTGGAGGTCTGGAGGGGGCAGGCTGGAGGTAAGAAGACCTAGAGGGAAGTGGTCCTGCCTCATTCTACAAGAAGTGGTGGGTGCAGAACTTGGGACAGAGGCCAGGGAAAGATAGAGATGGGGACTGAGGGGTAGAGCTAGCAAGAAAATGAGGCCAAAGGCAACTACTGCTGTAATTCCAGGCTGAGTCGGGGAATGATTGGGAGACAGTCACTAGAGGGGAACTGTGAGGGAAGCCAGAGGCCATAGAATGGCAGTTAAGAGAGGTGGCCACACGAGGACAGACCACTCAGGCCTAGCTCTTCCCACAGGACTCTGAAGACCCACAGGAGCCCCTGGACATCTCTCAGAACACGGAGTCTGGCATCAGCCACCTGTCCCCCTCTAATAAGGAAACCATCGTTGTCACTCTCCACGGAGCTATCAACCTACCTGCCTGCAAAGATGGGTCTGAGCCATGGCCCTACGTGACAGTGTGAGTCCCAGCTGACAGTGGGGGATGGGCAGGGTGTTGGGCTGTGACAAAGACCAGGTATGGGTATTTGGAATATGAGCACACAAATATTCACAACTGGACAGGGATACCCAAAGGGGACTCGCACAGGGCTCTGCAAACGTATGGCCTGCTTCTCATCCTCCCTGTCTCCCCGACTGGTGCATGGACTGCAGCCTCCAGGGCTGAAGAAGTGAAGATGTCAAGAGATCTCAACTTGGTCAAACTCTAACCTCAGAGGGCAGAGCCCTTATATGCAAGGGCAAGGCTGGGCTCAGTGAGGGGTAATGGCCACAGTAAGGCTGGAGCAAGGCTCTCCTGACCTCTGGGTGCCGTATCCCACCATGCTCAACCCTAGAGTAGGGTTCTCACAGCCATCCTCTTCCTTGACCCCCAACTCCCACCACTTTCCCAGTGGTGGGGGCTTCACTCCTTCTGTCCTTTGATGCAACTCCACACCGTCCCCACTCCCCAGTTGCTGCCTGGAGTGCACACTTCTCACAGCCTGGTATCCAAGAGCTGTCTGGCCACCTCATAGGTCTCATATCTTCCAGAAGGGCACGGAGACAACACGGTCTCCAGCCAGCTAGTCCTCAGTATGGACACTGGACATCAGCTTAGTTTTGATTGTAAAGCACTATGCACTACTCCCCCTCCAGCAAGCTTGTGGTCTCTCAGCTCCTGCAATAGACAGACATTCCAGAGCCTGTGCTTCCCACCAAACTACCTATGCCTCCCCTCCCCACTAATCCCAACATCCTTCAGTTCCTGCCTGAAGGGGTTTTGCCCAAGCCCTCTCAACCTACACCTTCAAAACCTTGTTCATGAGGTCACCTCCCCCAGGCAGCCACCAGAGTTCTACTTTTCCTCCTCTGGAACTTCACAGCCACAACATACCTCGAACTAATTTACAGAGACATCCTTTATGTGCACCTGTTAGGACCTGGGGCTCTTCCTCTGTCCCCCAAACTGGACTAACCCAAGGACAGACCTCAGTGTCCTCTTCTATGTCCCCAACAATGCACCCCAGTATAGGTCAAGAGAGTGACTGAGACAAACACTGGTTACTATAGCAACAGCCCCTACCCCCAGCACACACATACACTGAAAGGGAAATCAAAGCTGTGCTGGAGACCAACAGGTGAACACACTTGCTTGCCTCAAATGCTTCATCACCAGCCCGACTCCTCGGCCCTCCCCTCCCCCAACGCCATTTTCGTGGTGGCGGAAGGACAGGTGGCACAGAGCGGGGTTGGCTGGAAGGCTGGTTTCTAGCTGGGATCGCGCCTTCTCCCCTCAGCTATTTCCATAAACCAATTATCGCCGATCATCTCGGGAGATGGAGGTGCTGCCTATCACCAATCCAGTCCGGGCGGCGGGGCGGGGAGCTGGGCGGCCGCCGAGCTCCTCAGCAGGCACTACGACCCGCGCCGTCACCCCGTTGCCATGGGAACAGGCTGCGGAGCCGAATCGGCAGAACCTGGGTGGAGGGTCTGGTGAACTGGGCACACCCGAGCCTGCCTGCCCCCTCCCAGAGGCGTGGTCCTGCCCCCTCCCAGGCGCGTGGGTCCGAGAGAGGCGGGAGATGTGGATGTGTGGGGGCGGTGGGAAGCACACACCATCCCACCCAGGGAGGGGGCAGGGAGCCGGCCTGTTAATGGTAGTGCTAATGAGATGCAAATGAGCAGAGAAGGGAGGGATTCCAGGAATGGAGACCCAGCTGTCAGGATCTGAAGGGGACTTTCAGTGCTAGCCCCCAGCCCCAGGCAGGAACCCCAAAGGGGTTCCTTAGAGGCCCTGAATCCTGGAAAGAATACACAGAAACAGCATAAAATAAGCATAAGAAAATCTACTAAAGTTTTCATTTTTCCTATGATGAATACTTAAGTGCTTAAAAAAAAATTTTTTTTTTTAAATACACTAGTGTCTCATTCTTTCAAAGCATGTTTTCTCATCTTTTTGTTGCTCATGCTAAACCTGGCTTGTGGTCCTGTAGGATAAGCACTGGACTGCTAACAACAAGGTCCAAGATTCAAACCCACTTAGGAAAACTACACAGGGTTGAGATGCGTGTGAACCATCCCTACAGCCACTTAACAACAACAACAACAAAGCTTAATCGCCTGGCTTAGTTTCCTGCACTGTATAGAGGTCCCAGCCACCCCACCTCAGAGTGGAGAGCCAGGAGGCCTAGGGTCCCTGCCTCCCCGCTGGCTCTGCCCTCCTTGATGGGATTATTACAGACTTCCAGCAGGCAGGCCCAGGGACTGATGGGACTGAGCATGCCTGGTTAGGGGGAGTGGACCCTATTGGTGGGAAGCTGAAGAGGGGTCAGGCCCAAAAGTGTGGTTTCCCTTGTTTGTGGCCTGGCCACCTCACCTCTTATATGAGCCTTGAGTCATTGTAGTGAGTTTGTGTCTTCCTGCCCATGACTATTCCAAGACCAACTGGTTCACTTGGGCAGCAGACTCACTTGCTCATCTTGTGGTTCTGCCACTCTCCATCTGTGCCATTCATCTGGCTTCCAATCTGAGCACACTTCTCCACTGAAACAACTTTCTCTAAAGTCACAAGTGAACACCATGCCTAGCCCCATGTCCAATGGGTATTTCATCTTTTGTGGTCTCTTGGTGATGTTAGTCCCTCACTAGATTTGAAGCTCACTCTTCTCTTGGCCTCAGAAAGGTGAGCCAACAGAATGAGGGAATCTTTGAACAATGTCGTTAAGATCACATGCAAGTAAAATTTTGCTGAAGTAATTAGAAAATGGTTGCAACCGTACATTGACAGGAAACTGCCAGAAATTCAAGCCAGATTCAGAAGAGGATGTGGAATGAGGGTATCATTGCTGAAATCAAATGGATCTTGGCTGAAAGTAGAGAATACCAGAAAGATATTTCCTTGTGCTTTATTGACCATACAAAGACATTCGATTGTGTGGATTGTAATAAACTATGGATAACACTGCAAAGAATGAGTATTCCATAACACTTAACTGTGCTCATGAAGAATCAATCCATTGGCCGAAAAGAATCATTTGCACAGAACAAGGGGATACTGAATGATTCAAAATCAGGAATAGTGTGCACCAGGGATGTATTCTTTCACTATACTTATACAATCTCTATGTTGTTGTACAAGTCAGTTCCAACCCATAGCGACCCTGTACAGGGTTTCTGAGGAGCAGCTGGTGAGCTTCAACCACTGACCTTGCAGTTCAAACGGCTTTGCAGTCTGGCGCATTAACCCACAGCGCAGCACCAGGACTCCTACAGTCTCTATACTAAACAAATAATCTGAGCTGGATTATATGAAGAAGAATGTGGTATCAGGATTGGAGCAAGAGTCATTAACAACCTGTGACATGCAGATGACACAACCTTGTTTGATAGAAGCCAAGAGGACTTGGAATACTTACTGACAAAGATCAAACTATACAAATACCCATTTGATTCAGTATGGACTGTGCCTCAATGTACAGAAAATAAAAATATTCACGAGTGGACCAATAAATACCATCATGGTAAATGGAGAAAAAAATTAAAATTGTCAAAGACTTTATTTTGTTTGGATCCACAATCAACATTCATGGAAGCGGCAGTCAAAAAATCAAACGGTGTATTGCGTTAGGCAAATCTGATGCACAAGACCTCTTTAAAGTGTTAAAGAGCAAATACAAATACGTCAGTTTGAGGACTAAGGTGTGACTGACCCAAGCCATGGTATTTTCAATCACCTCATATGCATGTGAAAGTTGGACAATGAATAAGGAAGACTATAGAAGAATCCATGCATCTGAATTATGGTGTTGGAGAAGAATATTCAAGGTGTCATAGACTGCCAGAAGAACAAAGAAGTACAGCCATAATGCTCCTTAGAATTCATGATGGTGAGACTTGGTCTCCTGCACTTAGGACATGTTATTAGGAGGAACAAGTCCCCATCATGTTTGGTAAAGCAGAGGGTCAGTGAAAAGACAAACTGAGGTGGAAAGAAGACAAACTGGGGTTGGGATGGCCCAGAGTTGGTCCAGTGCCCCTGATTCCTTGAGTGGCCTCAAGCTACTCCCTGCCCTTCTCTGAGCCTCATTCTTCCCATGGCCAGGATGTAAGTTTTGGCCTCCAAGCTGTCCCAGGCCTGGCCTGATCTGATAGTCTGCAGCCAGCTGCCTTCATGGTGTGGTCTCGGCCTGGGAAACAGTTCTTTAGAGAAAACAAGAGTCCCAGCTGTACAAATCAGAGGCAGTTTCCACACCCAAGCCTTCTAGGTGAGGGCCCAGACCCAGGGTCTCCCTGTTGGCCTGGGCCTAACTCAAGCACCTGTCAGTCTCTGACCTATCAGTCAGAGAACAGCAGGGATCAGAAAGGCACTGACAGGTGGGGGTGTGAGGAAGGGACCAGCCTGGAGACAGCCTATAGGGTTCTGACCCTTAGCCAAAGGCTGGGTAGCTGGGCTGCCAGGGCTGGCCTGTTGCCCAGAGCTAAGCAATGGGGACAGAGCCAGTACTAGGATGGGAAGCATTGCTTCTGCTATGCAGGCTTGGCACAGACCAGGGAAGAAGGAGGGGAACAGAGCAGGGTCAGTTACAGTCAGGCTAAGGGAACTTTGACTTTCTTGGATAAATGTGAGCCCTGTGACCCCAGTCACACACTGAGCCCTGATCCTGGTCACACACTGAGCCCTGACCCTGGTCACACACTGAG
>NW_006408610.1:4105289-4109402 GCF_000296735.1 Chrysochloris asiatica | reverse complement strand
ACTGAGCCCTGGTCCTGGTCACACACTGAGCCCTGACCCTGGACACACACTGAGCCCTGATCCTGGTCACACACTGAGCCCTGACCCTGGTCACATAATGAGCCCTGACTCTGGCCACAGACCAAGCCCCGATCCTGGTCACTCACTGAGCCATGACCCTGGTTAGTATCCTGGTGACTAGTTGGACAAAGTATTGAAAGTAAGTCAAATACTCAAGGTAAGAGAGAGTATAAGAAGGTTCTGTTCATTAAGTACCTACCATGTAGCCGTGGATTCCTGGTGTGGTGCTGTAGGGATCAGCACTGGACTGTGAACCACAAGGTCTGCAGTTCAAACCCACCAGCTGCTCCTTGGAAATCTTATACAGGGTCACTATGAGTCGGAACCAACTCAACGGCACTTAACAACAATAAAACCACACAACTGGAAAATGTACTAGGAATGTATGTGCTTCATCACCCATTCCTATGCTCTACGTATACTATTACCCCCACTTTACAGATGAGGTTACTGAGGCTCAGAGCACTTCTGTGACTTGCCCAAGGTCAAAATTTGTTAGTAACTAAACCACAATCCAGGAGCTAATATTCCAAAATCTGAAAACTCTCTCCACCTCTTTTCCTGCCTTAATCTTTTACGCAGTGATGCATGTGACCAGTCTGGAGACCCCTCCTGGGATCTGAACTTTCCTCCCCACTTAACTCCTCCCCTATCTGGCTGTAGATCTTTAGCCAAGGGCCCCAGAGGACAGGGATCCAGGCCAAGTGGGTGGAGACCCAGCATGACTCACAGGCAACCTGTGGGCTTATCTCAGCAGCCTGAGGGCTGGGTTCAGCTAAAATAACAATAACAGTCACAGTGACGTGATTGTGATCATAGGAACAGAACCCGGAATAAAGTGGCCCCCACTTACTGCTTCTGGCCTGCTCTGAGCTTGGTTCTCTCCCTATTGTGGTTCTGTCATAACAGGCCTGGCAGACAGGTTGTAGGTCCCCATGTTACAGTCAGGGAGGCCAAGGCCCAGGGGACACAAATGATCTGAGGTCACATGGCTGGTCAAATGAAGATGACCATCACTGTCTGGCTCCTACAGAGGCCAAAGCTCCAAGACACCCATAGGAAAAGGTCCAAGATTGGGTAGCAGGCTCTGGATGGGGCCTGATCTCCCGCCTACACCTGCTCCAAATGACGTAGGTCTCCCCAGGATGAACCTCAGAATTTTTATGCAGTGAGAACTTCCCTGTATCCCCAGGCTATAAACACAGCTGGCATCAGTGATTAAAAGGAGGGTTGGCCTGGAACCCCCAGCCAGACTGCAGCCACAAGGATTCTTTCCAGATGTTCCTCATTGCCGTGTCCAAGGCCCCTGAGGTTTTCTCATGCCTAAAACTCTTATTCAGACCCCAAAAGAGTGAGTTCTCCTCCAGGGACTTTGGAATCTTAGAAGAGCAGCCCAAGAGGGCAATGCTTCCAAATGAAGCAAGTGAGTGGGGAGATGTCAGGCAATGGGGCAGACAGGGGCCTTCTGGTCCTCACCATATTGTCCACAGACTGTCTCCTCTACTTCCTTCTGAGCATGAACTCCCCCTCCCTTCCAGGGCATTCCTAGTCCTCCCTCTGGTCTGACCTTTGTGCTTGCCTGGCCCCCACTAACTGAGCTTCATTGCCAGAGGCCCTGGGGTCTAGTGAGAACTGAGAGAGGCCATCAGGTGGGCTGGGGCTCTGGGTTTCCATTCAACTCCTCCTGTCCTTGTATTCTCTTCTTGTCTGTCACCATCACCATTCTCACCTCAACAAGCACACAGGTTCCCTCGCTCATACACACACACACACACACACACACACACACACACACACACGGAGTAAACTTTCATCAGAAGGGTCTACGTCAGAAATGGCAAAGTCAGTGCCTTTAGGACATCATACAATGGAAAGTAGAAGTATCTATGATAAACTAGAGAGTACATAGCTCAATTCTGAGTTGGGAAGTTCACCATTATATCTGGCCCAAATCCCTCCTGCTTTAAGTCTGCATCCCTGAAGGAAAGGGATACCCACCAGAGTAGATAGATGGGTATCCCTTTCCTCAGAGTGACCGACCAATTGCGGGTCCCAAGTCATGGCAAGACCTTCCCACGGTTGTCTCACCCCTGCCTGTAGCTTGCCTTTCCATCCCTACCAGGTCATGATATTGATCGACAAGTGAGCTCCGCCTAAGAAGATGGCTCCCAGGAACCTTCTCCAAGTTAGGCCCTGTAACTAGCCTCAAATAGGGGGGACAATAACAACAACAAATCTCTGGAAAAGTAGGAAATGATCTTCCCAGGAGAGAGAGGAGAGGGTGTAACCCAGCAGGCATGTGTGAGTCTAACTCAGACCAGCCCACTCATAAAACTCTGTGGTTTTTTCCTGGACCATGTAGAAAGAATCTCGGCCCCGTCCTGGTGCCTCTGTCAGCGTCTAAGGCCATGAAGGGCTCCCCCAAAAGCATGGGGGCTATTTCAGAATAAGTCTGAGTGGGGAAGAGGAACAGTAAGATTCGTCCCTTTGCCAAAGTACTCATCTCCGTGTTCCTTGGAATTTGCCATTTCTTCTTTCCAGAGCAGCCCCACATCCTGAGTGAAATACTTGGGAAGGAGCCAGGTCTGTGTGGATGGTGATTGGCTGATATCCAGTTTGCACGCGCCCCCGGCCCTTTGTTCCAGAATCAGTAACTCTGTATGTTAAAGCCCACCTGTAGTGCTATAGAACCATCAGCAATTAGTGACACTTCATTAGAGCCCAATTAATAAATGAAACCCAAGAGGAGAGCCCATCATCTCTTGCGAGAATACCAGCCCAGCTCAGGCCACAAGGAGCAGCTTCCAGGAGCCCCAAACCCTGAAGAACCAGCTGCCCCGCCTTCAGCACTGAGGGCTGCAAGATGGGAGCAGGTGTGGACAGGGCCTAGTCCATGGTTGCTGTAGGAGAGCTTCAGACCAGACACTCCCTGTCTCTGAGTAGGAGACCCAACCCCATCGCAGTTCCTTTGAGCTGAGGTCTGAGCAATCCCAGGGGAAATTGATCAAGGCCAGAGATAAAACAGTCAGGGTTCCCCTGCCTGTCTAGCTCAGGGGGCACTGCCCAAGAGTGTTGAGAAAAAGGGGCTGCAGAGGGAACAGGGAGATGTGGTAATGGGTGCCTCACCTCTCTGACTCTCCGGCCCATCCACCTGACCTACTCAGCTAGGATCAGCCAAACAGCCCCTCCAAGTCACTGGCCTGGGAGCCAAGCCTCAGGCTCTACCCCACATGAAGCAGGTCCTCCTCTCTCCATCTATGCAAGCCACCAGTTCAGCCAGGTAGGGTCTGAACACAGTCCAGCCTTTGAGCACCTGTCCTCAGGGACCAAACCTCTTACTCCTTGTTGCAGAAGCTGAGCTTCAGGCTGGGTGTCTTCCAGGAAGGGAGGTGGGCCTATGGCCCAAGAGTTTGGCTGTCTAGTGCACACTACGGGGTAGAGGAAGCTGGCCTCCCTGGCTCAGAGGCAGGCATGCAGGATGCAGGTATAAGGGACTTGCCCTGCCTTCTCAGGACAGAATGAGGCCCAGTCATGGCACAGCCTGTGCCTAGCTGGAGTGGGAGGACATTTCCCCTTGGGGTAGAAATCAGTTAATGGCGCCTGCACTCACCCTCTCCCCTCCTTTTAGCAATGTGGCTTGTGTTTTTCCACGCTGTCTTGCTTCACTCACAGCCCCTGGGAACCAGACAACACATTTGCTCTTAGTCATGACCTTGAAAAAAGAAAGCAAAGGCCTTCAAGTTCCCTCCCACTCACAGCTGGGTCTAGTCCTGGCCCCCACCCTCTGCTGGGGTGGAAGCCCCAGGGACACCTGGTTTCTGGCCTGAAGTTTGTCAAACACACACATCCCCCTTTAACACCCTTGGGGGCAAGGGGAGGACATTTTCTAGCAGCATGGGGCTCAGGCTGCTTCTTAGAACCCAGCTCCCATCCTGGCATGGCTGCCTGGTCTTGGCTGGATTCAGTCTGAACCCTAAAATAGCAGGCACCACTATCAGCTACCCCTGGAACCTGATTGTGGCGCTATAGCAGGGCTTTTGGAGACAAGGTGGG
>NW_006408610.1:4103415-4105189 GCF_000296735.1 Chrysochloris asiatica | reverse complement strand
GCAGCTCAATTCTTAACGACTACGCTACCAGAGCTCCTTGGAGGTGTCCCTAGGACTCAGAAAATATGCCAGAAAGCTTGCAGTCTATCAGGACCTGGGGGACTTAGCCTCTCAAGTGCTCAGTCTAGGGCCACATATTGGGGACTGGGAGCTAGTCCCCTTCCCTGATTCTGTGAGGACTCTCAGACCCCTTTTGCTCTCTGGTTTCTAGATAGCATCAAGACCCAGAGAAATCAACTGTGCCAGGAAAAGCCATTACCCTGACAGTCTTCCTCAGCCTGCTAAAAGGCTTTTCCTTCTCTAGGGGCCTCCGCAGTCCTAAGTTGTTTTAGCTCCACTCACCCTGCCAGACCTCCTTGGTATACGTGTGGGAGGGAGGGAGGGCACAAGCTAGCTTAACTCTTCCTGTAGGATGCTGGCACCCAGGAGGTTTCCCTGCTCCTTCATCCTGCCCCATCTCTTCCCACCTGGAATTCTTAGAATTAAGTAGAGAAAGGGAAGGGATAAAAAGTGACAGAAGTCAGGAGGGGAGAAGACAGGCTGGCCAGGTAGGAACCACGAGTTACAATCTGGATCCTGTAACCACTCTGCCGTGACTTAAGTCAGTTGCTCCCCTCTCAGGTTTTGTCTCCTCTGTCCACATGAACCCACTTGTTGTGTAAGCCTGGGCTTGATGTTTAGGGTGTAGAAGGACTCCTTCCTCCTTAGACACCCACCAGAAGCCCCACCCTAGCAGGGTCTCTAGAGTGTAACTCCCTGAGGAAGGGAGGCTGGGAGCACATTGACAGACACTACAGGTCCATGGAGCAGCTGCTGAGAACTCAAGAGGCTCAGAGTGTGGTTGGGTTGACTAAGGGAGGGAGAGTCAGGACAGGGAGAATCATGGGGAGGGGCTTAGATTTATTTCACCCTACAATCAGCCTCCTCCTGAGCTGGGAAGGAAGGAGCCCTCAGACCCCATGCCCTGAAGGTGGGATTGAGAGGAAGGGAAGTGTATGGGCAGCTAAGCTCCACTGCCCTGCTGGCCTTGATGCCTTCTCCTCTCCTGCCTGCAGTCTCCCTCACACCCCTGGCCTAGCTGGGCCTCTAGTGCCAGCTATCACAGAGGGAGGTGTGTATGGAAGGCACTGAGATCCAGAGAAGCATCTTCTGCTTCTCTGACGCCTTTTTGTATCTCAAATGAGAAAATTAGATGAACTAGGGATTGAGGGGCCAAGAACTTCACATGGTTTCTTTCCAGTCTTCATAACCACGCTCTGAGGTTGTTGTTGTTGTTAAGTGCCGTCCAGTCGGTTCCAACTCATATTGACCTTGTATCAGGTTTCCCAGGAGCAACTGGTGAGTTTGAACCACTGACGTTGTGGTCCAAACTAACCTTGAAGTTGAATGCTTATCCTATGGTATCACACCAGGACTACACCCTCTGAGATAGGGACTTTGTTTTTTTAGTTTTTAAACTTTTTATTGTGCATTGAATGAAGTTTAACAGATAAGATCATCAGCTTTACATTCAACAAACCACACGCTTTGTCTCACCTCAGTGTTTACAATCCCCTTCCTGCAACAACAGTTCTCCTACTTCCTTCCTTCCTTCCCAGGGCTTCCTTTTTACATCTTGTATTTCACAAATGAACAAAGCAAAACTATTTGATGTTCACATACAAAACAAAAGACATGTTGTTGTTGTTGTCAGGTGCCATCGAGTCAGAAGCGACTCATAGCGACCCCATGCACAGCAGAACAAAACAATGTCCGATCCTGGGCCAACCTCACT
>NW_006408610.1:4053238-4101545 GCF_000296735.1 Chrysochloris asiatica | reverse complement strand
TATTTCTTGTCTTCTTAATGACTTTTTGCTCTCTTCATGTATGATGTTCTTGATGTCATCCCACTATGCTACCAGAGCTCCTTTAGCAGTTCAAAACTACCAGCTGTCCCACCGGAGAAAGATGAGGCTTTCTGTTCCAGTAAAGATTTACAGCGTCGGAAACCCTGTACAGGGTGGCTATGAATCAGAACCGACTCCACAGCACACCACCACCACCACCAAGGACATATTCGGTATCCTGGTGTGGCATTGTAGGATAAGCACTTGACTGCAAGGTCAGTGTGAACCATAAGGTTGGTGGTTCAAACTTACCAGCCTTTCCTCGGAAGCCCTATACAGGCTTGCTATGAGTCAGACCAGACTAGATGGCACTTAACAACAACAACAAGGGCATATTCTGCAAGCCAGGCTCCTGCCCACAGGCACACAGCTTTACTCAATTCATGAGCCTAGAGCCCAAGACTACTCTACCTCTCCATCCCATCACCTCTGGCCTCTGGCCTCTGGCACCGTCATCTCTGCTGTCATGCCTTGTCTAGGTAGGATCTCGAGCTCCACTCCTGCTCTAACTTCTTGATGGTCCTGGGATCGCCTGTTGCTAAAATGAAAGATAAACTACTTCCCCCTTTTTTAGTTACACATCTTCTACGATTACAGTTGTGACAATCACAATTAATCCTGCTAACAGTTACTCACAACTGATTCATAAAATTCTCTCCCTCTCCTCCCCCAATCCCCTTTTACCAGCTCCATCTGGAGAAGAGGAAAACTATTCAGTGGGGAGTCTACCTTAGCCCCCTCATTCTGAAACTAAGCACACTCATGAAGGCTTGTTAGACAGCCGCTTCATGCCTTTATAGCCCCATTTTTTATAGCCAATGTCTAGGTTGCCCGTACCTATCACCCTAGTTCACTGAGGAAACAAGCTTGTTTCTTGATATGAAGAATCCTTCCATTCCGATTGGAATTTTGAGACAAGCACCATTTATAGGAAGATAACTGAGGCTCAGAGAGGGGACCTAGCCAAGAGAGAACCCTGGTCTCAAACCCAATTCTATGTGATTCCAGAGCTACTACTCTTTCTAGCTGGAGTGGAGGGTCAGAGAAAAAGAGGAAGACCCCCAACAAGATGGATTGACCTAGTAATGTAACAACTCCTCTTTCAGCCCTAGCTAATCAAGTGGCAGCATCGATGGACTCAAGCATGGCAACAATAGTGAGGTTGGCCCAGGATTGGGCAGTGTTTCATTCTGCTGTACATAAGGTCACTATGGGTTGGTACCAACTCGATGGCACCTAACAACAACAACAACTCTTTCTAGGACTCCGCTCCTTGGTCACAGTCAGTAGATGCCCATTGGAGACAAGATCATAGATGGGAGAAACAGAGGAAGAACAAGGGGCCAGGTTGTGGAGGGGTAGGCATTAAGACCAAGATCTTTAGTGCTTTGGGGTGATACATGCTAATAATAATGATGGTGATAGTGGTAGTGAACACTTTCATAGTACTTAACAATGTGTTCAACAGCAAAACTGTCAATTTGAGGACTAAGGTGTGCCTGACCCAAATCATGGTATTTTCAATAGCCTCATAGGAATGTGAAAATTAGACAGTGAATAAGGAAGACCATAGAAGAATTGGTGCATTTGGATTATGGTGTTAGAGAGGAACATTGAAAGTACCATGGCCTGCCAGAAGAACAAACAAATTTGTGTTGGAAGAAGTACAGAATGGTGAGATTTCATCTCTCATACTTCAGACATGTTACCAGGGGGGATCTAGAGAAGGACATCATGCTTGGTAACATGGAGGATTGGTGAAAAAGAAAACACCCAATGAGTGGCAGTAGCAATGGACCCAACAATTGTGAGGATGACAGAGAACCAGGCAGTGTTTTGTTCCCTTTGAGTTGAAACTGACTTGACAGCACGCAACAACAACACTGTATACATATGTATAATATGTATAAGGCCCTTTATACATATTAATTCACTTCATTTCCATAACAACCTTGCTGGATGGGAACTATTATTATTATCTTTTTACAGTGAGATTGTATAACTTGCCCCAAATCACACAGCCAATTGGAATGTGAAGCCCAGGCTGTCTGACTCTTGTTGTTGTTGTTGTTGTTAAATGTCTTTGAATTGGTTCTGACCCATAGAGAGACCCTATATAAGGTTTCCAAGGAGCAGCTGGTGAGCTTGAGCCGCCGACCATGCAGTTCAAACAGCTTTGCAGTCTGACACATTAACCCACAGCGCCACACCAGGACTCCTGTCTGACTCTAGGGTTCCGGTTTTAATCAATACAACACACTGACCCTCAGAGTCAAAGTAGACAGGAAGTCCTCAGGAGGACCCCTAGAGCTTGGCAACAGGTCTCCCATGAGATAAATTATCCACGATTGTCTGCAGGAGAAGCAAAACGCTGGGTTGAGTGAGGAGCAAGGGGAAGAGGGAATGTCAGTGAAGTTCAGAGGACAGAAACAGAAGCAAAGGCGGGGAACATGTCAGTCTCCTGGCCTCCAAGGAGCACTCTGGCTGCACTTCTTCCAGCACAGATCAGCTAATGTAACAACTCCTCTTTCAGGCCCAGCTAATCACCTCTCTCTCCAACAGAAGTGTTCTCTCTCTCACCCAATGTTTAATGGTTACATATCGGGAGATTTATCCCCATACCTGTGGGATGCACTGAGAGGCAGAGGGCCCAAGTTCCTGCCTCACCCAGAGCCCTGCACACAGTGGGCACTGCAGACGACAGCAGCAGATGTGTGCTCTGTAAAAGGACACAGAGCTGGGAATCTGGACCAGAAGCTTAGGGAAATGAAGGTCAAGAGAGAGGAAAGCTAGGCAGCCTGCCTGGAGACTTCCTCCCACTGAGCACATGGGCTGGTGTTGGCAAGGACAGGAAGTCAGACAGGCCAGGCGTCCTCTCCCATCTTCACCCTTGCCCTGGGCCTCTGAGGCCTGAGCTCAAGTGACAGTCACAGCAAGTAGGAAGGTGGACAGAGTGGTCACCCAGGCAGGCAGGCCAGCCAAGGAAAGAGGCCTGGGGTCCCCTGGGCCTGGGTGACAATCTTGTCTGCAACTGGAAGGGAGCTTATCTTTTGCTCAAGATTTACGAATATTGGGGGCAGAGGAGAGCAGTAGGCAGGACACTCTCTCTGACTCACCCCTGCCCATCCCCTCCCCAGGAAAACCACTTCTGAGGACTCACAGAGCACGAACTCCAAGGCAGTCACATCTGTGACCTCAGAGCCCACCAGGACCCCCATCTGGGGGGACACAGTGAAAGTAGAGATCCAAGCTGAAGATGCTGGGAGAGAAGGTGAGGCTGGGGACTGGGTGAGGGTACCTGGGACAGGGTGTGGGACCCAGACAACCACTTAAGATAGCAGCAGAACCACTCAGCTGGAAGACACCTGAACACTTCCTTGGGCTCAGTTAAAAGCATTTTAAAGGGGAAAAGAAAGTCATAATTCTGTCATGCCTCATCTCCCCAGCCTGCTCGAAAAATGAGTTGTTCCACATAAATGATTTTCCAGACAATGAAAGCTTATCTTTTTTATGATTGTTATTATTTTCCTGGTTGCTTTTAGTGCTGTTGCAGCATCAAGCACATTACAGCCTCCTAGCACGTCCACACACATCATTCTTGTAGAGCCGTAACCTCTCAGGAGGAACAGTGCTGCTCCATTGCTTGGATGAGCAAACTGAGGTGCAGGGAATCTAAAAAGCTTGCTCAAGTTCAAGTAATGATATGCAGAAGGTCTAGGACTCGGCATTATATGTTCTCATAAAGGTTCTATCCAGAGTTCTATCTGCCTCAATTCAATTTTTGTTTTTTGTGTTCTTAAAAATGCACCTAGACAGGATCCTTGTCCCTGTTTAGGCTCCCGGGTCACTGCATACCATCAGAGAGGAATGCCCGGGGGCTTCCCAAAGGGTGGGGTCTGCTCTTGTAGAAACCAGTTAACAGCCCTCCACCCTCAGAAAGCCCTTTCAGTCCCCTTGTTTTGGCAAATTCTAAGCATTGATAGATAATTTCAGTGTTTCAAGACAGGGTTTAGACGAAGTCCCCAGGCACCCACATACATGCATACATGTGCACACACTTGTACTTTCACCTCACGGCCCATCTGGTTTCTGCTTCTGGGTGAAAGCTTGAATCAGGCACACAGTAGTTCTGGTAGCTTCTGCCATGGCTGCTGGCACTGTTAATAAAGACCCAAGAGGTGCTCAGTGACATCTCTTGTCTCATATTACCAGAAGGACCTCCATCTCCCTTCCTGCAGGTGGTCCTCTCCTGAGAGAACAGACTTTGCCCTGTCCGTTGAACACTTCAAAATCTTGTCAAGCTCTTGGACAGAAGGCATTGGTTTTCCTCACAAAGGGGCTGTGAGACTCAGAGGCGGCTGGGGGAGGAACAGCGATAAAAAGAGGAAGCTAGCTTTAGGTCAAGCTAGAGAATTATTTTTTTCTGCCTCTAAAGGGATAGGCGGAGCTACTGGGATAGTTGAGAAAATGCAAAAGAGGATTTCATGCAAATGCATGTGTAAGCATGTCTTTGTGGGCGCCTGTGTGTAGGTTCCTGTCTAATATGAACATTGTGTGTGAGCAGGTACATGCTGTATCTGGCCTGTGGGCATGCATATGTCTGTGTGCAGGTACGTGTCAGTGCACTTGGCTGCAACAGTGTATTGAGTGTGTGCTTGGAAGTGTCTGGGTGGTGGTGAGTGCCTGGCTGTAGATGAGCACATGCAATTTGTGTGTTGTGTATAGTATGTACACATGGGTGTGCATTTGTGTGATTGATGGAAAGTTGGGTGTGGTGGTGAGTGCACCTGGGCTGAAATCCTACCCTGGGCTTAACACAGGGGTGACTAGAGGAAAGGATGAGATGAGGTCAGTGGCCTTGGGGCCCATCTGCCAGAGATGAGGGCAGGGGGGATGGGACTACGAGGGAATGGCAGGCAGGGAATATTGGCAGGCGCCTCTCTGCAGATTGAAGTAGCTGGATGCTTGTTGGAACCTGGTTAAAACCGGTTGCTGTGGTGATATCTATGGTAGGGGGTGGGGGAGGCGGAGGCCAAGCCAAGAGGCAGAGGATGGGTGGGCGGAAGCATAAGGATGTGTTAATGAAAAGTGAAGGGGAGTTTCAGATCCTGTGTGAGGGCCAAAGAAGGTGGGTGGCAGAAATGACTTGTTGGCCATACAAAGGGAGCAGCAGGAGGTTAGAGGCACAATTCTCAGAGAAGCTGATGAAGCATGTTTGCAGCACGGTGACAGAGTGGGGGAGGGGAATGGACAGCAGTCCCCCCAATTACAGCTTATCTGCTGGTGGGGGCAGCAGTAATGCAAGACACTCATCACTTGTCCAGCCCCTGAGAGTGTAAACCAGGTCTAGGGACTCATGGAAGTGGACAGGAGAGACTGCAGCCTCCACAACTCTTGTGGCTTTGGGTGGGAGCAGGTGAATTTCCTCAGTTTGGATCAGGGCTGAGTGAGTTTATAGAGAGCTACAGAAATTTTTGTGAAGTGCTATCGAGTCATTTCTGTCTCATAGAGACCCTGCGTAGGGTTTCTGAGGAGCTACTGGTGAACTTGAGCCCCTGACCTTGATGTTCAAACCGACCTATAGTCGAGTGCTTATCCTACAGCGCCAGTGGTAGCTATAAGGATCACTTGCACAAAAGTTCATCCCTACAACAATCCTAGAAGAGAGACAGGGTTTGTTGTTTTTTCAAGTATTAACATTTTTCAGCTGGCTAAGTTAAGTGACTTGGCTAAATGTCACAAAACAAGTTGACATCTTGATATTAGAACCAAATCCCTTGCCTTACCCTACTTTCTTCAAGTCAACCCAAGAAATTTGTTGCTCTCCCTCCATCACCCCATCTTCGCCTTTTCTTTGAGCATGGATCCCATGTGGTCAGCTTTTGAGGAGCCTTGACAAGTGTCTTCCCCTCTCTGTGTTTCCAGAGTAGATAGAGGAGGAGGGGGAAAGGAAGACGGTCAGCTTCCTTCTATTCTTTCAGGCCCAAGGGACTCACTTCTATGTCCAAATGACCCATGACCCACCTCCTATGTCAAAATGACCCATCAAGCTCCAAGTGACCTAGAACCAAGGGGATCCCAGCCTGCTGAAAATAACAAGGTTGGCAGCTGTCCCTGAAATACCACCCCCTACCCACCCCACGCTCCCACCCCCAGCTCAAAGAGAGAGTCAGAGAGCTCTCTTCTCCCTCATCTTCCCTTTCCAGTTCATCGCCAACTTCTTTTCTTTCCCCCTTCCTCATCCATCCACCATCCTCTCCTTCCTTTCATCCCCCATCTCCTCTTCTTCAAATCAGACTTTCAGAGTGGGAAGAAGCCTTGGGGTCCCTGAATCCAGTCTCCCCCATCAACCATTTACTAGCTGTGTGATGTTGACCAAGTGGAAATGCTTTAAAAACAGAGGTACTGGTTTCTACTCAAGGGGCTGTGTCTGAGATTTCTTGAATTCATGGCTGAGAAGTGCCATCCTTAGCTGGAACATGTTGTTGTTGTTGTTGTGTGCCTTTGAGTCAGTTCTGACTCATAGCTACCCTAGGTGCTCACAGAATAGTGCCACTATAATTAATTTACATTCATTCATATTTGGATCGGCCAGGTGGCATCATTGATGGACTCAAGTGTGGCAGCGGTGGTGAGGTTGGCCCAGGATCGGACATTGTTTCGTTCTGCTGTGCATGGGGTCGCTATGAGTCGGTTCCGACTCGATGGCACCTGACAACAACAACAACAACATCATATTTTCCTTAGAATTTATTCCCAAGTTTATGCCTTTTAATGACAAAATGTGATCTCTTTGGAGAAAGTTTATCAAGAGGTGCATTATTCCTTGTGTTTAGATTAGTTTTCATTTATTTGAAGTATGTTTTATTGATATTTGTATTGAAGAATTTCTTGGCCAGATTACTTTTTCTTACTGAGTCTCACGTAGGAGAGATCCCACCTTTCCTGGACCTTAATAGCATCTATTAGGGGCTCAGATAGTGCTTATGGGGTTGTAACCTGCACATCTCCACATGCACATGTGTGCTCCATGTATATTCATGTATACTGATTCCTCAGCATGGCCCCTGTGCCTCTGCTCTCAGAAATGTTGACTACTTCTCATTATCTACCTCACTGGAAGGTAAGGTGGTCATCTCATCCTGACTCTGTTTCCACTTCTCTCCCCAGATGTGGTGTTCACGGTGGTGGACAACAAAAAGAAAGAACAACTGCTGTCTTACCAAATTCCCATCAAGTACCTGCGTGTCTTTCATCCCTACCACTTCGAACTGGTGAAGGTGAGTCAGAGCTCTGGGCTTGGAGCTCACAAGGGCCTGGGGCAGGCAAGCAGAGAACTCGTGGGACCCACCTTGATGCCCCCAGCTCTTCCCAAGAGTAGCTCTGAGCATCCCATGCTCATTAAATGAATGTACCAATTAAAGATGTATTCTGATTTCACATAGGTTAAAAGAGAAGAGTGTATCTAAATATTGAAGAGATGCAGTATTGACAGAGTACCTACTGTGTTCCAGGTCCTGTGCTAGACACTTTGCTTACCACCTCTGTTCCTCAAGGTGGACTCTGTTTTGTATACAGGGGACTGGGACTTGGGGAAAGGAGTCTTCTCACTCTGGATCACAGAGCTAGTGAGTGACAGACTTGAAGGTTGTTGTAAAACATGACATTAATCATCCCTCCCACTGCACTCTCTACTCAGCTGGGTTCAGAAATGCACTTCAGTGGTCACACAGAACTCAGACACCATGCTCACAGTTAAGGGGTTTATTAGTGAAATGTTCAGGGTACAGTTCTTCCAGTCAGTACAGCCTCTCCTCAGCAGGGCCCACAGTTAGACTGCTTTCTGCCCACACAACAAAGACAAAGCTCTTCTAGGATTGCTGATAAATGCTCAAAGACATTTGACTCCACCATAAACCTCAACCCAAAGACTCTCAGCTTAGGTCTATGGGCCAGCAAACCTAACTCCACCAATTAAGTGCCTGGAGGCACCGCATTCTAAAGCTCCTGCTCAAAGTCACTCCGCGTAACTTGCTCCTTGGGATGGGAAGTCCACTGCTCTGTCTCGTGTTCTAGCTCTTGGTTCTGTTGCTGCTGCTCCTCTGTCACTCCTCTGGTATGACAGCTTCTGTTGCTAGGTCAAAGAGTTTCGACTCACTCCACTCCTGGTTCTGCTTTAATGGTAGTGAGATCCCCACCTCCATTTCTGCTTCTGAAACGGTTCGTTTTATCCTCATGCTAGAGTTTCATGTTTTTACAGTTGCAATAACTGCTAGCATCCAGAGCTGAGTCATGTCATCTTTTTAGTCTCTTCTCCCATTTTCTCTTACCCAGACCCGTCAGGATGAGATGAGTTTGGTGGGAGTTGCTAAAACTAAGGCTAAAAAAAACCCACATTAAATAATTCACTACACCACAAGGGTGGACCCAGATCACACAGTCTTCTAAGCCAGTTCTTTCTGCGCTACCTCCACACACAGCCTGGGGAGAAGAAGGCCCAGAAAAACTGGGGTATGTGAGAAAGAAAGCATTTCATGGATGCAGCCCCATAATGGGGAACTGGGACCCTATATCCATGTCTTGAGCCTCCCAGACCAGCTCTTCTTCCTAACTTCTTTCCCCAGTGTTGATTAGTGGAAAGGATAAGTCACTCTCGGATTGTTTAAGTACTTATAAAGCTCCTACTGTTTGCCAGGTCCTGGGTCAGAGATGAGCAGAAACATCATATTCAGAGCAAGTTGGCATCTTGATACTAAAATTAAATCCTTTGCTTTACTCAACTTTCTTCAAGCCAACCCAAGAACTTTTGCTGCCCTTCCTTTTCTGCCCCCTTTCCTTTGAGCATGGATCCCATGTGACCAGCTGTTGAGGGGCTTTGGAAAGTGTTTTTCCCTCTGTTCCTACAGATCCCTGTCATGGTTTAGAGAAAATACCAATCTGAAGCCAGATTATCTGGGTTTACTAGCTAAAATAATCTGATACCTGATAGCAGTAAGTCTGCTACTTATTAGCTAGATATCAATAAAAACCAGTTATCAGTGAGTTGGTTTCAACTCATAGCCACCCCATATGCTCAAAAGGGTTTTAGTAGTTGATTTGGGGGGAATAGCTCACTAGGTCTCGTTTCCAAGATACCTCTGGATGCATTTGAACCTCCAAACTCTTGGTTAGCAGTTGAGGACTTTAACAGTTTGTGCCAGCCACAGACTACAATGTCCACAGGAAGCTTCCATTCCCCATCAGCAAAATGGAGGCAATATCCTTTGTAGCACGATCATTTGGAGGATCAAATACAACACTGGCCGTAAAGCACCTAGCAGGTAGCAGACACTCAGTTTGGGTTTGTTCCTCTCTTCTCTCTCTCATCATGGACCTTTCTCTACAACCAGAAGTATATCTAAGGAATGAGCAGGGCAGGCATGTTCCCTGGGTGCCGCTTGAAGGAGGGTGCTGCTGAGCAGTTTCTATGAACATTGCCAGTTTCCACTGTTAGCCGTGAGAGAACATTCAGCAAGTTAAAACTGATACCTTCATATTAGAAACCCTCTATGGGTTCGCAGATCACTGTGTGAGCTTGCTCTGCTGAGTGTAGAAAAAGAAAAGGCCTAAAAAAAATGACTTTGAATACATCACAGTTTTCATCCGTGAGAGCAAGGAAGGTACAGCTGTCATTTTCAGGCAGTGCCACAATGTGTTAAGTAAAAGATGGAAGAGCTTGACTTGTATCTTTGAACTGATATGATGGTAAAATTATTTAAAAGATGGGTGCCTGATGTGTGGGCAGGGGTGCAATTTCAGTGCTTGCTATAGACACTATTCTCCATAGATATACCTCTGCCTGCCACTCTTAGTTCTGGCCCAAGGATCTCCACCTTCCCCAGACTCCAAGAGGAACCCCAGATCTACCTGACAGAGCCCAGGGCAGCTTCAGGATGGGGCATCAGGACAGGAAAGCAAAGGACCAGAAAGACCAGTGAGCTACCCTGGGAAACATAGCACTTGAACATGAGTCCATCAGTATCACCCAAGCCTCTTACATTCTCGGCCTTGTTATCACATCTATACAAAGAAAGCAGGCCAGCCAGCCAGCGCTGGTCCTTGTGAGGGCGATGAAGTATTCAAATGGAAAAGGGAAGATTTATTTATATTGATCTCTTTGGAAGGGCTCATAGGGACCATGAGCTTTAATTATCAGCTTGGAGCCCCAGTGGAGCAATGTCAAATGATTGTCTGCAGAGAGCTGGATTTATGGCCAGGGTCAGCCCTCTCCACACTCGTCTTCTTGTCTTCTTCCCCACCACCCTGTTCCCATCCCATCCAGTCTGGGAATTCTGGTGAAGCCACTTCTAAGACCCAACTGTTTGCAACAGTCATCCGGAAGGGCAGCTTCATCCCACGCTACATCGGCAACAATCACACAGCTCTGGAGGTACTGAGAGGGGTAGGGTACCCTGGGAGGGATAGGATGGAAGGGAGACCAAGCTATAAGCAGACCCCCATGCTCTGTCCTTGGTCACCTCTGGATAGCCTAAGAGTGTGGAGATGGGGTGTCTGGGGAAGAAACCAAAAAGACACTGGGCCTTTCAAAAGAAGTCGTTTGCAGACAAGCCCTGGGATGACAGAGATGATGATGATGCTAAGGTTTCCCAGAACCCTCCAGGCACACAGCCCTGCCCTAGCCTCTCCTCTCACTGCCCTTGGAAGTGAGAGGCAGGGAGTTTAACCATAGTTCTGCTCCTCCCACCCTGTCGCCAGCCTTGCAGAGAGGCTGCCAGGCTCCAGCCCACTGTGCTGGATCTCCTGGGGAGAGTACTATGTTCCCCACTTGGCCCATAGTCCTAGCTCTTTTCTATCCCATCCACTCTCTCCTGGGGTGGCAACCCCTGACCTAGGACCTAGGGTCCCCAAGCAATAACTTTAGAGCCTCACCACCTTTTCTCAAATCCTGTTTCTAAATAGATTTGACTGGTCTGCTAATTTGATCTGCATCCATTCATCCAAGAACTATTCACAGAGTTTCTTCAGTGCTAACTTTCACCTACAACTCCCTTTCTCCCACTCCTAGGCCTCTAGCTGCAGGAAGATCTGGAAATGCTATGGACAGACAAGGTCCAGGGCCTTGCCCCCACTCCCCTTTCTCCTTAGACTTCAAACTGCCCAGGAATCTTATCAGGGTGGGAGCCAGTGGAGTTCAAGTTCTGGTCTTCCCATGCTCCACCATGGCTGATCCTCCCCAGAGCCCTGGGAGCCTGGCAGGGCAAGAACTGTTCTTTAGCCCCATTTCGCAGCTGGGGACACTGAGACCTAATGGAATTCCAAAGCTCTGGGTCCACATCTACTTCCCCATAGCCACCCTTTGAATGCCAACATGTGTCAGACCTGAAGGCACCCTCGGCTCTCATTTCTTCTCTTCTCTCTCTTCTATCATTTTCTTTCCTGAAGACAGCAGCTCACACACAGAACCAGAAAGAATGGCAACAGCTTGACGTATCTGTCTCCAAGTCATACCCCACAGGGATGGGTCACATCCCCAAAACCCAGACCGAACTTTAGATCTATAGGGGGCAGCTGTGGTTTGTCTCACCCCCATCTCTGGTCCCCTAATTTGCCTGGTAAAGGTGTGGAACACAGACCCAGAAGTCTGGGCCTCCCTGCCTAGCACAATGCCACAGCACAGATGCCTCCCTGTTTGTACTAGAGGTGCAGCATGTAAGCAGATGTCTGCTTCTAGTGGCAGGCAGGCCCACATAGTGGGGGGTGAAGGTGCTTCTTCTGTTACTTGCTGGGCTCTGTCATGAGCAGGTGCACTTGGACAGCTGTCTCCTTCACACCTGACCAGTATTAACATAAAACGGGTGTAAATTATCACCACAGTGCCCACTGCACCTGTCAGAACCACCTTCCAGCCATTATACCTGTCCCGTGAGCAATAGGACTTGATAGTTCTGCAAAAAAATTCCTCAACCCCATCCAAAGTTTGAAATTCCACCATCAGATGCTCATTCTTTTGAAGATTGTGAAGGGGCTTTCAGTCTCTAGAGGCCCAAAAAGGTCTTAAATAATTTAAAAACTAGTTGCCATCAAGATTACTTCAAACTATGATAACCACATGTGTGTCAGAGTAGGTCTGTGCTCTGTAGAGTTTACAATGACTGAGTTTTGGCAACTAGTTCACCAGGCTTCTGAAGTACCTCTGGGTGGATTTGAACTTCCAACCTTTCAATTAGTAGCCTGGCAATTTACCCAAGCTAATCATTTGCATCACCCTGAGTCTCTGAAACACCTTAAGAACTATTTTAAGGCTTTAATAGCTCACACTGTGTGGGATTAGCTGGCATTCAGCTGGGGGAGTTGCTAAGAAAGAGGAGGAAAACCTGAAAGCCCACCGTTACTCGTCACTCATAGTGATCTCATAGGAAAGAGTAGAACTGCCCCATAGGATTTCTGAGACTTTACATCTTTGCTGTAGTAGACAGCCTCATCTGTCTTCCTCAGAGCAGCTGGTGGGTTTGAACCATGAAACCTTGCTGTTAGTAGCCCGGTGCTTAACCCACTGTGCCACCAGTGCTCCATAAGAGTGAGGGTATTCAAACCAGCCCCTACTCCTGTGTCCTCTCCTCCCATGAAGATCAGAGCTAGAAGGACTGGGGAGATTACTGTCTAACCTCTGAATGTACATTTGAGGAAACTGAGGCCCAGAGTGGAGTGGGGGCTGAGGCCCAGAGTCAAGGTCACACGGTGGTCAAGCTGGAGGGTGGGAGGTAGAGGTCATGCTGCAGTAGACCTAGCAGAGCCTCTACCCATCACAGTTGTGCCTGAGGCGTGACCTTCAGCTGTGTCCAGGGCTCCAGTCCTTTCTTCTTCCTGCTTTTCTTTCTTTCCATCAGCACTATGTAATTAAAATTCCTGCCCATCCTCCAAGACCAACTCCACACACACACACACACACACACACACACACACACACACACATCCCCACACACACTCTCTCCCTAAGGCTATTGCGTGGCTCCTCCCCTTTCCATGTGTCTAAGTTTCTCTCTTTCACACTCTCCTTTGTTTTTTCCCCTTTTCCCTCACTGGTATTACATTCATTTATCCACCAAACATATATTGCGCTCCTATTCCATAGCCAAACATTATTGCTAAAAGTTGTAGATAAGTCGCGAATCAGCACTACAGGGCTGACTCTTTTCTAGTCCAATGGACAGAAAAGAAACAAGCAGTAAATGACAATAATCACAAGCTATAGTGATAAATGCGGGGGAAGAGAGAATTCGGGAGCTGGAAGGAAAAGGATGGGCGGACGACTTAGGACCGAGATCAAGGAAGGCATCTCAGAGGTGGTGGCAGTTAAACTAAAGGCTGAGAAAGAAGGAATCAACCATGATGGGAAGGGGTCTGGGCAGAGGAATCAGCACTTACAAAGACTTTAACACAGCAATGAGCTGGGCATGCCACAAGAGTGGGAGAAAAAAGAGGCTAGAACAGAGATGGGGGCTAAGGAGTTGGCAGAAGTGAAGGTCAGGAGCCAAAAGATAAGAAGTTTTTGGGAGGGCAGTGGAGGTGAGTCAGGACAAAATCCATGTCTTCTCCCACTGCCTCCCCAATGCTTAGCCCAGAGCCTAGAGTAGGTGGTCACTGAGGGCTGGAACAAAACTTTTGGCCTCCATTCCCTGAGGAAGCTGCCCAGGGACCTGCTCTGACCTTCCGCATGATGGCCTCTTGTTGGGAGCCCTTTCTCTGCCTAAGTGTTTGTTGGTGTCCTCCGAAAGCTGTGCAATGGAAGTCTAGAGACAATATTGAGGACTGAGGTGCAGAGAGGTCTTTAGAGGGGAACAGTGGGCTGAAAGATCATTGGCATATGATATTGACTGTCATTTGATGAAGCAAAAGGAGCCCAGAGGTACTGATGTTTGCGGTTCCATTCTAAGCCACCAGCATTCACTGGGCAAGGTCCGCTGTGAGGCAGCCACCATGCTTGGAGATTTCAGGAACCTTAATGTGGTTGGCGAAACCAGACATGGTTTACAAAGTGTTCTCACAAATGATCTACTCAGAGACACCTCACAACCCTGGGAGGGAGCCAGGACATGACTTTTTTCTTTTTTTTTTTAATGTTTTATTGTGAATTATGTGATAGTTTACATGGGAGAACATTAGTTTTACATTCATCCTATCGTATATCATTTCATTGCTATGGTTACAATCCCCTCCATGCATCATCAACCAACCAAAGGGTATACCCTGCAAGCCTGCCCCCCGGTCGTCAGCACACATCCCCTCTCCCTCTCTGTGTCTAAAGTCCCCAACTGCTCCATCTCTCCACATCATCATCTCTACCTCCATCTCAGGCGTCACTGTTTCTCTGGATAGGGTCCCGCTCTCTGCTCTTCTCCCTTGATGGGCCAGGGCATGACTTTGAGCCCTCTGTAACTGATTGAAACTGAGAGTGGCCAGGGTCACCCACACCCCAGGAGCCACAATGCCCTCATGCCCAGGCCCGGTCTCCTATGCCACACCCTCTCCCTAAGAAAAGTGGGAATAAAAGAGCCACTACTGAACCACAGGATGGAAAACCACAGGCCGTAGCCACAGGCAGACAGAGAAAGTTTCCTGGAGGAGGAGGGTAGCCCTGCACAAAGACAGAACCAAATCCAGCAGGGAGGAGGAATGAGCAGGAACAGCGGTGTGAGGCTGGGATGAGCCATTCTTCAGGGAGAAAGATGGTGGACGGCTTGGCTGTGTGGCTGGGTTTACCTGCCTCTTTTTTTCCCAGGTCTTTCTCCGGGGAGTCAACGAGCCCTTAGCCAACAACCCTAGCCCTATGGTGGTGACTGCCCGAGTGGTTCCCAACTACAAGGAGTTTAAGTGAGTGGATGCCCAGGTGGGCATGGACGAGAAGGAAGGAGAGGGCAGAGGACAGATGATGGAGAAAGGCTGTCAGTGTTCTAGAGGCTGTGATTCCAGGAGCTCTGGAAACTTGCCCTCTCCCCAAAGTCCTTCAAACCTCCCCACTGGGTCTGAGAGCCCAATACGCTTCTCAAAGCAGAGCATGCCTTCCTTTCTACCACAGACTGGGGGTGGGGGAGAGAGGTTCTGAGTGTCTGCAGCAGGCCTGAAGAACTGAGCAGCCCGTGTGGGGAGGAGGAAGACAGGGGTCTCCAGTCCCTGCCCAGGGACATCTCAACTTAGCCATTTAGACATGGCTAAGTCCTGGTGTGGCGCTGTGGGCTAATGCGTCAGACTGCAAAGTCATTTAAACTGCAAGGTCAGTGGTTCAAGCTCACCAGCTGCTCTTTGGAAACCCTATACAGGGTCGCTATGTGTCAGAATCAACTCGATGGCACTTAACAACAAGGCCACAGAGCTCTGGTAGTGTAGTGTTAACAAATCAGGCTGCTAACCTCAAGGTTGGCAGCTCGAAACTACCAGCTGTTCTGTGGGAGAAAGATGAGGCTTTCTGCTCCCGTAAAGATTTACAGCCTCAGAAACCCTATGCAGGGTCACTATAAGTCGGAACCAACTCCACGGTGCTTAACAATAACAACAAGGCCACAGAGATGCATATTGCGTCGCAGGCAAAACCCATCTGTTGACCAAGATGAGCTTTCCCCTGGCTTTGGCCAACATCCAAAGAACCATAGCTCACCACCTAGGCCACTCACTAGGTGGGCCACTGGACTCTCTTTCATGCATCAATCTGGTGACTCCAAACTGGTATCCCACGGCTGCCAGGCTTGGACACACAGTCAAGAGTGCTGGCCACTGTGAGCACTCCTTGCTGATCCCTGTTTCATTGCCTGTCCAGGCTCAGCCAGTTAAACCAGGACCCAGCATCCAGGGGGCTGCCCATCACCCTACTCTCCTTCCCTATCTCATCAATGATGAACTTCGATGTTCCTCGGGTCAACAAGAATGGATGCCCTCAGGTATGGCCGCTTCTCTTATTCTCCCTCTCACTGCTTCACACCTATAACTAACCTACCCATTCATCCATTCACTCCCTCAGTCAGTCATTCATGTAACTGTTCATAAAGAGTGTGGATTCCCACTGCAGAAGCCAGGGCTATGCTTGCCTGTGCTATGGGGAAGCTGCCCTCAGGGAACTCTTTGTCTGGGGCAGATGATTATCACACATGTGAAGAAACTAAACATCAACACAGGGCCTGTAAAACCTAATAACAAGAGGGGACGGGGAAGCTTCCAGAACTATAAAAATCAGAGGGAATAGAGATTAGGAAGGGCACCCGGGGACAGAAGTCTTGAATTTTGAATGGAGAAGAGGGGAAGTATAGGGCAATTGAGAACAAAAAGAATAGAGGTACCAGGGTGGGATACACATGACAAGATACATACCAGGTGGGTGAGGAAGGTTGTGTGTTTGTGCATATACATATGGGGGAGGAGAGGACGATCATAGCTGGGTCCAGAGGAATGGCTGGGTGGACCTCCGACAGAGACTGTACCCTGGAGGGAGCTTGCCCCACACAATGGTTCCAACATTCCCAGTGGCCTTAAAGAAGACTGGTACTCTCAGACTGCCGTGACCTCCTGCTACCTGTCCACCATTGCTCATGTCTGGCATGGCAAAAAGAGAGCCCAGCTTTCATTTAAGAGCAAAGAGGTTTGAAGAAAGCTCAGACACGGTAAGAGTGATGGCGTGGAGAGGGGTGGGATGCAGGGGGACCCTGGGGAAGGAGGCTTCAAACCCAAACCAATCCCCGGCCTGATTTCCCCAGAGTCAACTCACACATGGCTCTGCATTTGCCCAGAAAATTATGAACCAATCAGCAGACAGTCCCAAGGGATAGGAGGCACTGCCTTCTTTAATGAGTGTGCCCCCACCCCACCCCCCGGATCCTCTGGCTGCCTTGACAGCCTAACTCATCTGGATCTAGGCGGTACCCCTCGATACAGATATTTGCCCCAATACCTTTTGCATATATGGGACACAAGGCTAGAGATCCAGTAACAGCAGTAAGAAGGTTTGCTGAAGATCACCCAGTACCATGGCAGCTGGGGCAGGTTGAGAATTCTCTGCCAACTGGCCTAGAGGTACCCAGGCATCTGCAGTGAGTGGAAAGAAGGTGATGGAGTGGGCAAAGGCCTTAGCTAGAAGGGGCACCAGCCAAGCAGCTCTGGGCTCAGAGCTCCATCCCCTCTCCAAGCTTCAGTTCTCTCATCTCCACGGTTGTAGGGGTGGAGTGGTCATTTCTGGAACTTGCTCTCTCTGATGATATTGTAAATCGTTTGCATTTGGCTGCTAACCTAAGGATTAGCAGTTGGAGCCCACTCCGCAGTGCTTCTGAAGAAAGGTCTGACAACCTACTTCTGTAGTTTACAGACAAGAAAACCCTGTGGAATTCTCTGGAATACATGGGGTCACCATGAGTTGGAGTTGGCAGGAGGACAACAGGCTTTGGGGATTTTGTCCTCTCTGACATCTTGGGATGCTGGGATTTTCCTCCAGGTGCCCCAAGGCCAAGGGAGTTTGAGGATCTAGGAGACCTCTGTATGACCTGTCAAAGAAAAACAAATCCAGACTTTGCTAGGGAGAAGCTTTATTCAAAAAGAAAGAGTGTTGCAACAGGGAACATTTTCCACACTCAGAAAACTGCAAGCAACTCAAAATGAAATAGAAAAGGACTTTTCTTTTGTAGGGTAAGGAGGGGTATGCAGAGATAAGTAGAATCTTTGGGGAGAAAGTAGGACAGGACAGGAAAATGGCCACTGGGTCTGACAGGAAAAGTGTCTCACTGTGGTCAGCAGAATCCCAGGAGAAACTGATAAGGGGAGGAGGGCAGGGACTTATCTTTCTGTTTAGTTTTTGAAATTTTTTAGTGCTTTCTTAGGCTGGGGGGGGGTTGGTGGCAAACCGAGTTCAGGGGCCTATAGGAAGGAGGAAAAGAAGCCTGAGTAGAGTTTGGTCCAAAGGATAAGGCATGGGCAGTTGTAAACATTTCTTTCTCACAATCTGTGTGACCTTGAGCCAACAGGTCTGCAGACCTACTGATTCTTACCTAATTCAACTATTGTTGTTGGTTGCCAATTCATGGCAACCCTGGTCCTACACCACCCTCTGGTTGGAGAATCAGACCCATGTGATCCCAGAGGGTTTGCACTGGTGTTCAGGATTGAAACACCAGGGCTTTCTTCCCAGTCCATCTTAGTCAGTAAGCTCCACTCATAACTGTTCTGCATCATCACAGCACCCAAGCCTCCACTGATAGACCAACGCTAGAACCCAGGCCTCTGGCAAGGAGGGTGAGAATTCTACCACTGAAACAGTACCAGTGCTACTGGTAAGTGCTGTGCCGTAGGTTCTGAGTCATAGCAACCCTGTATAGGATTTCCCAGGAGCAGCTGGTGAATTTGAACCATCGACCTTGTGGTTTACTGTCCAGTGCTGATCCTCTACAGTGCCACACCAGGAGTTAGGAGAACATAAAGGGAAACTATGTGCAAAGCATCCAAGCCCAGGGTGGAAGTCAAAATGGAAGTCCCTTTCAGAATGTACCTCCCCTAGCACCAAATGCCCCATGGGAGGACCGCCTCGCCATTGCCTTTGTTACGTATGACTGCAAGAAACAGAAACGGCAACTCAATCAATGCAAAAACAAAGAATATTCATTGTCACACTTCACAAGGAATCCTGAGGGTGCCACCAGAAGTGGTTGGTTTAGTTGTTTGGCCGCATCCTTAAGGCCAGGACCTTTCCAACACCCCAAATTGCCATCCTCAGCTCGTGGGGACAAAAAAAAAAAAAGACCACACTGTTCAAGGACTCCTACCCAGATTATGACCAAAGTCCTGGAGAAGACAGGACCCACTTCTCTTTGGGTATGATGTTTATGAGAAACTAGAACTCGGCCCAGCAACCCCTCAGCCAACCTCCCCTCTTGTTCTATTGTCTAGAATTGGGTCACATGCACTTGCTGAGCCAATCACTGCTGTGAGTGCAGGAAGGGGGACCTGCTGGCCTTGAGAAGGAAGGGCAGAGAATGACTGTGCGGTGGGCAGTCTGCTGTGTGTGCGCTTCACCCCTGGCGAAGGTGGTAGACCCTGGAACTCTGCCAAGTAGAAGCAGAAGTTGGTGGAAAAATGACTTCACCTGGGGCAGCCTGCTAAGCCCAGAGTGGGGCAGGACATAAGAGTCCGTCCTACATCCTCACCCCACACCTTTGAAGGGAGTCATTGCCAACAAGTTGCTCCTGTTGACTTGTCCTTCTATAGAGCTGGGCCTGAGACCCTCAAACTTGTGCAAACCATCATCTCCTCCTCAGTCTCCACAGCCAGTCTCTTCCTGACATCTCAAGTGACCCTTTTCAATCCTCACTAACCCTACCGTAGTGCTGGCCTTGTCCTCGCTTGTCTGGACCATTGCTGCAGTCTCTACTCGGCCAACTTCAACCACTTTCTGAGCAGCCGGCGAAGTCCTGGTGTGGCGCTGTGGGTTAATGCGCCAGACTGCAAAGCCGTTTGAACTGTAAGGTCAGCGGTTCAAGCATACCAGCTGCTCCGCAGAAAACCTATACAGGGTCGCTATGGGTCAGAACCGACTTGACAACATTTAACAACAACAACTGAGCAGCAGGCAGGGCGGCCTTGTCCCTGTCACCTAAAGGATAAAGATCACAGGGCCCTGTCTCCAGCTTCCTGTCTCCCTGCCTGGATTCTCACAGTGGTTCTCCACACCCTTGCTGGCCTCTCTCATCTCCCAGCCTTGGCTTCTGCTGCCCTTTCAGCCTGGAATGGCTTCCCCCCTTCTTACCCACTGCCCTCATCCCTGAAGTCGTCCCTTCCCCAGGTCAGAAGTTTCTCCATGACATTCCAGCTGCCATAAACATAGCTCCAGACCTAGGCCTCTGGGGAGCATGTGACTGACTGTGTGCCCACTCCCACCCCCACTGGCAGACTGGAGCTCCAAAGGGACTGGCTCTAGCTTCCCCCAACCCCTGTGCCCCACAGCACCCCACAGGTGTGAAGGTGGAAAAATCCGCCAGTCAACATTTGCTGAGTTTAGCTAAATTGAAATTTCACCTTCACAGCAAATAATCAAATGTCTCCTTCAACCCTCCCAGTCTTTCAAGGTGTGGAGCACAAGGCATTTCCCAGTGACAATAAGAAACCCAGGTCATAGAAAGGAGAAGGGACTAAACAGACCTGGGACCAGAGCTGAGGGGTCCTCACTCCCTCAAGGCCCTGTGACCAGCATCAGTGCCAGACACTGTTCTCAGGGTGGTTGGCACTATGCCTGGACAAAGCAAGCAGTGGTGGGTGTAGGTGGGCCCTGGGGAAAATGGGAGCAAAGACTGTGGGCTCGTGCACTGAAGGTTCTGTCCCCAGGGAGAGCAGGTCTGCCACTGTGGCTGAGGGTTAATGGCTTTTCTGAAGACCACAGCTATGGGCTAATCACATTCCTTGATGCCACAGCATGATGTGGCCTTTCCATTAGCATTACAAGCAACAGCTCCCCCACCCCCACCCTCACACATCAGCCTCTAGAATCTTTTCCAGGGCCCTGGCATCTCTGCTGGTCATTTAACATTGGTCCCTCCCACTGACAGACGCGCGCGCGCGCGCGCGCGCGCACACACACATATACTCGCTGCACACACATGAGAGACAGACAGGCAGACAGGCAGAGCCTCTGTCCTCAATTCTTGCCAAGGTCTGAAGGGATCTTTCTGGGGAACTAACTATTCAGGGAAAGGGCTGTGCCCTGCTGGGTAGGTGCTCACCACCCTGACCCCTGACTTTGTAGTTTCCATCTAGACATTATCAGCTTCCAGAGGGGACAAGCAGTGATGGTGGTGGTGGTGGTGGGCCAACTCACAGTGGCCCGGCACTGGGTTTCTGAGGCTGTAAATCTTTATGGGAGCAGAAAGCCTCATCTTTCTCCAGAGGAGCAGCTGGTAGATTTGAACTGCTGACTTTGCGATTAGCAACCCAATTCATAACCTACTATGCTACCAAGAATCTATTAATGAGCCTCTTCCAGGGTGAGAGTCGGGGTCAACAGCCCTGGACTGAGTCACAGGACCTTGTTGAGAACCCCGATGCCTGAGAAGTGGCCCAAGGCCATGTGGATGCTCCTCTGACACCCAGACATGAAACCCAGATAATGGGGTAGCTCTGGGTTGGGATAGTTTGGGGATTCTCCCTGAAAGTTAACTCTCAGGCATAGAACCCAAAACTAGCTTTTCTGGCCTAGTTTAGTAGCCAAGTGCTTGCTCCAAAGTCTGCTCCCAGGGACACTCTTAGGACCCCAAGTACTATTCCATGTTCAGGTCTCCATGGCCCCAAAGTGGCTGCAATGCATCTCCTCAGGTGCAGGGCAGATACAGCTGAGACATGGTCTGGGCCTTGGAGACTCTGGGCAAACACATTAGTGTGACAGGCATCAGGGCCCTGCCACCTGGGGAGGAGGGACACACTCGCACTGGTATTTCACAATTCTGCATCAATAACTCCGGAGCTGGCGGTACATTTGTGCTAACCTTTTAGAGCGATGACTGATTCCCGCAGGGCAGAGGGAGGTGGGAGCAGCTGCCACTGATGCTGACAGCCCCTGGCTGAGGACAGAGAGGAGGCAGTGACTTAGAGTCTGCAATGCTGACCCCCAACGCCTCCCCACCTCTGCTGGTTCCAGGCAGGGCTGCATGCTGGGAGTTAGAGGTGGAGACCCCCATCTCTCAGTCCCCACAATCTCCCTCTCCAGCCCTGCAGATGCCCAGCCTCCAGCTGGAGAACCCTCAGCGTCCATCTCCACTCTGCACACATCTCCACACTTTGGTTTGTGGTGTTGTGCCACCTAGAAGGTCTTTCTCTCCTAACCCCACCCGCCCCCAAAAGCAACTGCCAAGTCCATTCCAGCTCATAGTGACCTTAATGGATTAAGTAAAATTCCAGCTCATAGTGACATTAATGGATTAAGTAAAAAGGGTCTCCAAGAGTGTAAATCTTTACATAAACACTCATCTTTCTCCTACAGAGTGGCTAATGAGTCTGAACCTTGTGGTTAGTAGTCCAATGCTTAATTCACTGCACCACCAGGATTTCTTTCTCCCCTGTTGGTTGGTTGGCTGTATGTCATGGAGTTGGTTCTGACTCATAGAGACCTTGTAACTCTTTACAAGAGCAGAAAGCCTCATCTTTCTCCCAAAGGACAGCTGGTAGTTTCAAACTGCTGACCTTGAGGTTTGCAGCCCAACTCATAATCACTATGCTACCAGAGCTCTGTCCTTTCTCCTCTGTTGTTGTTGTTGTTAAGTGCCGTCGAGTCGGTTCTGACCCATAGCAACCCTGTATAGGATTTCTGAGGAGCAGCTGGTGAACTTGAACCGCCAATCTTGCAGTTCAGGTGGTTTTGCAGTCTGGTGCATTAACCCACAGCACCACACCAGGACTCCTCCTTTCTCCCCTACACCCTACCAAATCTGCCTTCAGAGCCTTCCTCTGGCCCTGTCTCCATCAAGAAGGGTTTTCTGACAACCCACAGGAATGTCTTGTAGAGCTCCCTTGTTTGGGGATCACAGTTAACACTGAGGAACACTGGTGGTGCAGTGGTTAAGCAATGACTGCTAGTCAAGAGATCAGCAGTTTGAACCCACTGGCCACTCCAATGACCCTAGTGCTCTGCCACTGTGGTGTAGCTCTACTCTCACACTGGTACAGGGTCATTATGAGCTGGAATCGGCGCAATGGCACATAGACAGTTATTGCTGTCTTGCTTAGTTGTTTAAATACTGCCTGTGTGAGCTCAGTATGCCATCAAGTACCCTGAATGCCTGACACCCTGATCCAAAGACCCACTGAGGCTCAGGCGTCTCAAGGACTTAGGGCCTTGTGGATGGGGCTGGGCAGCCTGTGGATAATAAGGACCTGGTTGTAAGAGCTGAGTCCTATCTTGGTATCTACAACATCACCAGACACGGGTTGGAACATTGATGTAACTCTTTAGGAAGACAGTTTACCGATAATGAACCCAGTGCCTTAAAAGACGCATGTCCTTTAACTCAGCAAAGGAATCCTAGTGATACGGTGGGTTAAGCATTGGGAAACTAACCAAAAGGTTGGCCGTTTGAACCCACTAGCTGCTCCAGGGGAGAAAGATGAAGCAGTCTACGGGGCGGTTCTACTTTATCCTATAGCATTGCTGGGAGTCAGAATCAACTCAGTGGCAATGGGTTTTTGATTGGTTGGTTGGTTTTGTAGTTTGCTGAAGCCATTTTATAGCTAATGAGAGTTTCCAGTGATTCTACATATGCTTTTTAAGTTTTAATGATTAATTTTTTTTAAAGGCAGAGTGCTAGGATTGTAATTCTATTAAATAACAGAAAAAAATTCTATTAAATAACAGAAAAAAAAAGTCCACCATCTTATGAAAGTCATCCTCAGTGGTGGTGGTGGTGGTGTTGTTGGGTGCCATCGAGTCAGTACTGACCCATAGAGACCTTATGCACAGCAGAATGAAACACTATCCGATCCTGGGCCAACCTCACTACTGTTGCAATACCGGAGTCCATCAATGCTGCCACTTGGCCAATCCATCTCATTGGGGGGGGTCTTCCTCTAGGCATATAGATATTGTTTTTATTTGTATGTATTTTCCCAAACTTATTCATTAAGAGTGTGTTTCTTCTATAATTGGGACAGTGTGACATATATAGACACACACACAACCAAATGTCATCTGACTTCCTAATGCGGGAATTAGGAAGTGTGACTCCACCTCCTGTGACTCCACCTCCTGCCCCGCCCTCTCCTTCCAGCTAACCAAGCCCGGGGGACCCCCAGAGCAGCCCCAGTGGAACCAATCCTTCCTCTTCCAAAGCTGTGATGGAGCCACCAACTTCTCAGGAGACACAGCCCTGGTCTTGGAATACTATTCATCTTCCTTAAGTAAGTGTCCCCTAGTGCCACACCAGGGCAGCCAAGATGTCAGGAGACATGAATGAAAGGGTGTTCTGAGCATCCCCACCTCTGCCTTCTATAGTGATGGGTCAAGTGTCCCTGATTCCAAGTGCATGCAGACAGGTGGAGGAAGAGCCTAGGTGGCATACTTGCTAAAGTGGCATAGAGCAGGATGTTGTTGTTGTTAAGTGCCATCCAGACAGTTCTGACTCCTAGCAATCCTGTATGGGCTTTCAGAGGCTGTGCTGATAGGCTTTTACCACGGACCTTGCAGTTAGCAGTCCAGTGCTTATCCTACAGTGCCACACCAGGACGAGTGTCCTATTCCCATAGCAAGTCCATACTTTGGGGAGGTCTGTGCTTTTTTACTGTGCCCATCAGTGAGGAGGGAGGTCGGTGGGTCACTCAGACCTCACAGCTGAGTGAGAAGACAGGACTGAGGGATCAACTGACCTAAGACACTGTATGAGATTGAAGCCCCCAAAAGCCAGAGGCAAGGGAAAGCTGTATCAATACACAGAATACTCATATGTTCAGGGTTGGCCATGAATTCTGGAAACCCTGAAGAGTGTGGGGAAGTAGAAGGATGCTTGTGCAGGGAAAGGCCAGGAGGCAGGAAAGCAGGTGGGAGATGGGATACGGGAGAACAACATGACTGATATCAAAGAGCAGCAAACAGAAGGGGGATGAAGTCGATGAAATCAAGGAAGCAGGGATGGAGGCTTTGGCAAGAGCCTGAGCTAATGCCAACCCCCCACCCCCCCAATCTACTTCAGTGAAAGGCAGTGAGCCTTGGACCTTCAGCCAGCCCCTGGGCATCTCCGTGTTGCCGCTCAAAAGTCGTTTGTACCGCAAGATGCTGGCAGGGAAGGGCCTGAGCGGACTGCGCATGGAACGGCTCCCCATTACCGTGAGTCCCTTTTCCAACACACCCCACCCCATCCTACCCCACGTCCACAGGAGAGTTTGGCTTCTCAAATAACTTCTACCAGGACACCCACTAGGGAAGCTGGTAAGTGTCAGGGTATCCCAGGAACACCAAACTTCAGTCTTCACTCTGGGGTCAGTAATGAACCCACCAGAGAAACCGCTCCTGAACAACTTGAGGAGAATCAGGGCGAAGCCTGTGAGATAGTGACCAGAGCTCAGGCTTCAGTCAGACAGACCTGGGTTCAAATCTTTCCTTGGTCTCTTCCTCATTGTAGAACCTGAGGCAAGTCACTTAACCTCTCTGTGCTGCAGAATCTTGCTTTCTAAAACGGAAATAATGCTGGAAGAACAGTGAAATAAACGTGAAGTGTCCCGTGCATGAGCTCTCTGAATAAGGAGATAATCCAGAGCATCTTGAGTCCAAGTTCCAGGTCCACCATTTACCACTTTGGGAAAAGTCTTGCCATTTCAATGCCTAAGTTCCCTTGTCTGTAAAATGGGTATATAGTAATGATATCTTTCTCATAGTTGCTGTAAGATATGGATGAGGAAATAGAAGAAGGGCTTTCAAAAGTTTATGGGAAAAATTCCATTGTCTCTTAATTTCATTTTCCACAAACTTTTTGAAGCTCCCTCTTAGAATACACCCTCAATAAGAATTCATATTATTATCATGATCTATTTCTGTATCAGGGAACATGGGGGCTCCATACAAGCCACAGGTCCATGGTTCGAGCCCACAGGAGAAAGATGAGGATTTCTGTTCCCACAAAGATTTAAAACTTTGGAAACCCTATACAGGGTCATCATAAATTGGAACCGACTCAACAGCACTTAACAAAAACAACATTTCTGTTAGATGCTATCGAGTTGGTTCCAACCCATAGTCACCCTCTGTACAACAGAATGAAACACTGCCAGGTCCTCTGCCATCCTTACAATGGAGCCCATTGCTGCGGCCACTACCCATCCATCTCATTGAGGTCTCACTCTTTTGTCGCTGACTTTCCACTTTACCAAGCATGATGCCCTTCTCCAAAGACTGGTTCCTCCTGTTAACATTTCTATACAACCTTTTCCCCTAAAATACCTATGGCATCCTAACGTGATTTTTGTTGTTGAGTGCCACCAAGTCGGGTCTGACTCATAACAACCCCCTATAGGGTTTCTGAGACGTGGCTGGTGTGTTTGAACCACTGATCTTGTGGTCCAATTCTTATTGTATGGAGCCACACCAAGACTCCTTCTAACATGATTATTATTGTTAAGTGCCATCGAGTCAATTCTGACTCACCGAGACCCTGCATAGGATTTCCAAGGAGCTACTGGTAATTTTGAACCACTGACCTTGTGGTTCGAACCAACCTTGCAGTCCAGTGTTTTATCTACAGCCCCATCCCATTTTTTGTTGTTTAGTGCCTTCAAGTAGATTTCAACTCATAATGACCCTGTATAGAATTTCCAAGGGGTGGCTGACAAGCTTGAATCATGACCTTATGGTCCAGCACATTAACCCACAGCGCCACACAAGAGCACTTCTCCTTCAGTCAGGAAATGAACCCGTGGGGGTCTTCTAAAGGGCTTGGCCAGTCAAGTCTCCTATGAAGTTGGGAGATGTGGGTGTGGAGGTGGTGAGGGTAAACCAGGACTTTAAACTGGTTCCTTCAGGTTGAGAAGTTGAGAAGTTGCCTTTCTACCTATATATATGGAATCGGAATCTACATTTTAACTAGATCCCCAGGAGATTATTATATAGACATATGCTTATGAACATAAGAATTCTTATGCCTATATCAGAATCCCCAGATGATCTTATTAAAATGTAGATTCTGATTCAGTGTCCCTGGTGTGGAAATACAAATTCTCAGCAGGGGGTTGAACCAGAGCCCTGAGGTAAACAGAGGCAGAAGTCCTCTCCCACTCACCTGGGCACAGCCCCAGCAGACGGTGGGTAGAGCTGAGACAGAAGCTGCCGGGCCAATAGCCAGCATGGTCTGACTGCTCCCTTCTCTACCCAGGACACTAAACTGAAAACTATAAATGGCGAGACCCCCACAGTGGACCTCTCCCTCCAGCTGCATTCCTCTGAGGTAAGGCTTTGTGTGTGCAGATCAGGGTCTGGCAGACATGTGGTGGTTCCACAGCCCCTCAGTGGTTCCACTCTCCTTGACTATTGTTGCTCCTAGTCCGGGGCTGGGGACCAGGGGCTCTCCGGGAGTAACTGCTGCTTCAGATGGAAATGTCTGAGGAAGGCTGAGGTTCAGGAAACCAAAGAGAGGGCTGAAGTATCATTGTTCTTATCCCGGATATGTTCTTGCTGGGTGGCCATTGGATGTAAATAGAGCTCTGGTAGCGTAGTGGTTACGAATCGGGCTGCTATCCTCAGGGTCAGCAGTTCGAAACTACCAGCTGTTCCACTGGAGAAAGATGAGGCTTTCTGCTTCCATAAAGATTTACAGCCTCGGAAACCCTGTACAGGGTCACTATGAGTCAGGACTGACTCCACGGCTCATAACAACAATATGTCAAAGGAGAACTGCCCCATAGGGTTTGCTTGGCTGCCATTTTTATGAGAGCAGATGACTAAGTCTTCCCCCTATAGAGCTACTGGGTGGTTTGAACTATCAACCTTTTTGTTAGCAGCCAAGCACTTAACCGGTGCATTACCAGGGCCTCTTAGAAACCAAGGAGACTAGGAAGAGAAGAGTTGAATACGAAGGACACTCAGACCTGGGAGTCAGCTCTACCCCAGTCTAAACCAAGTTTGGCTCACTAGGATCAAGGGTCCACCAGGGTGGACTGGATTATGCATTTCCTATCGCTGCTGCATAACAAATTGCCACACACAGCAGCTTAAAACAACACTTACTTTAGCTCACAATTCTGTAGGTCAGAGACCCCCACAGCCCAGCTGGGCTCTGTGCTCAGGGGCTCACAAGGCTGAAACCAAGGTCCTGGCAGGGCTGCACTCCTTCCTAATGGTTCTGCAGAAAATTCTATTGTTGGCAGAATCCAGTTCTTTGCATTTGTAGGACAGAGGTCCTCATTCCCTCACTGACCGTCAACGCGGGGACCTCCCTCAGCTCCATACTGCCACCCACATTCCTTCTCACAGGGCTTCCTCCCTATTTAAACCAGCAGGCATGGTGAATGCCCCTCATATTTTGAATCTCTCTGGCTTCCTCTTGTATTAACAGCCAGAGAAAACTCTCTGCTTCTAAAGGGGTTCATGTGGGTACACTAGGTTCATCCCAATAGTCTCCCTATCTTAAGATCAACTGTCCCATATGCCGTAACAATCACATCAATGATATGACATCATATTCATAGACTCCAGAAGTTAGGATACAGAATCTAAGGGACCCGTGTTAGAATCCTGCCTTCCACAACTGGCTTGGTCCAGTGGAAAGGCACCTGGTTGAGCCCTGCCTGGTGGACAGTCCTCCATCCCTCTAACCAGCTATGCTTGGGTTTCAGGAGTCCAGCCTGGATCCTGGTCATTTGTCTCCAGGGCACCTGGCAACTACCTGATAGAATTTTTTCACTTTCCACTCTCTGGTATTGACCCTTAGGGACAGACCGGAAGTTGAGGTGTGGACACAACTTAGGTCCATGAACTGGGAATGGTTAGCAAGGGCTGATATCTGAGTCAGCTCACTCTTGCCAGCTTCCTATGGCAGGAAAAATAGCCACCAACTCTGGGGAATACTGGGTCCTATGGCCTCACCCAGGAAAAGCTCAATGGATTCCATGTGTGGGGAATGAAAGGATTCTAGCAAGGTTTGGTTTTTTTTTTTTTAAGTACCGTCAAGTCGGTTCCAACCTGTAGCAACCCTATATAGGGTTTCTGAGGAGCAGCTGCTGAGCTTGAACCACCAACCTTGTGGTTCAAACCAACTTTGTAGCCCAGTGCAGCCCCAAAAGATGTTCCCACAAAGCCTCTTGTGAGTTTCTGAAATCTCTCCATGAGCAGTCTCTGCTGCAGATGTTCAGCATTGTCCTCTCAAGACTCTGAAATCCTGGTTTAAAGAGTGGGTGCCCTCCTCAGCCCAAAACTAGGTGTAGGAACAAGAAGGTGTTGAAGGAGGAGGACACAGAAGATACAAAAGATTTCAGGGAAGGGGCTGCAGGGTTCTTAGAGAAAAATACCACAAGTCCCCCAGATTAGAGCCTAACCTTCCAGGATCTCAGCCCAGAATTTGGATTCTGCCAAAGGTCATTGCTGTCCTCACCTCCTGCTGCCCCCTACCCCCTTCACTGAGACCCATGTGTCCTGGGACTGAAAAGAATGTCAGGTACCCCTGGTCTGAGTAGTGGTAGACTCAGGCAACCAACAGGCAGGTGGGCAGGACACTTCCCCAATTGCCCAGGGGCTGGGCACAAGGGTCTCAGCGATGAATTATTCACTGGAGCTGTGCTAAGTGCAGAATTAATCCCTTTCCTTCCAGCTGGCGGCCTCACTAAATTATCCCTCCAAGTCATGCGGGAAAACGCTGCCGAATTCATTTAGCTGCTCAGTGTTTTGATCTGGGCCTTGTGATTTTAGCTTCCCCTTCCCCCAACCCACCTCCCTCTAGAGGCAGGTTTAAAAAAAAAAAAAAAAAGCTTTTAGTAATGGATTTCCAAGAAGAAAGGAAAAAGGATCAAGATTGGTTGTACACCAAGAAAACAGTACTAGCGGAAATTCAGAATCTGATTCAGAAATTGGAGTCTGCAGCCAAGGATTCACACACGTACACACATTCTTATACAATTGCATTTGAATATCCACACAGTCACATATGCACAAATACGCACTTCTCCACACACACACACCTTTGCAACAATGTATACATTTGATGCATATTTATGTGCTTACATGCAAACTGACGGCAGACATTTTCATACACCATTGGCACACACACAAGCTGTCTGCTTACCTCAACTATTTCTTGGTGAAACTACTTGGAGATTTGCCAATAACGGACTCACTTTGATTCTAGAACTTCGATGATCTATTTTGGGGCAGGCCTAAGTATGTAGTGCTAATGTAAGTGGATTTAGCATAAGGGTCTTCTTGCAATCTTATTCCTTCCTTCTTTCCTTTATTCCACACAATGCTGATGAGGCGCCACTATGTGCCAGGTACTGTGCAAGGCAAGAGCTAGAATATTGGCTGCCCATGGACTATGATGAGGAAGAGAACCCACATGCCTTGACTTCATCATCACTGGGCCCTTTTGACATCCTACTTCCTAGGGTGGGCAGGTGGGCAGAGTGAGCAGGAGAGTGTTGAAATTGATGAACTGGTCAGAGGATGTTACAATTCAGTCTAAAGGAGCTCACTCCCACCTGCTCACCACCATCATCACTATAACGCCATCATTGTCTCAACCACACTGCAAAAATTTATCCAGCACCCATGGGGTAGCATACACTACCCTGGGTTGTAGGGCTATTGCATTGAGTTAGACCAGAAAAGGCCCTGTCTCCATAGAGCTGCATTCTTAGAGAGCAGGGAGTGTGCCACAGACAATGAACAAACAGCTCCATTAGCAGATACTGCAGTAGCTATTAAGTGCCATTGAGTCGGTTCTGACCCATAGGGACCCTGCCACTGACCTTGTGGTTCAAACCAGCTTTGCAGCCCAGCGCATTTAACCCACAGTGCCACACCAGGCCTCCTTAGCAGATATTAGGTAGTTATAAGTACCACGGTGAAAACCAAACAAGGTGATATGGTAGGAAGTGGTTAGAGAGGCTATTTGGATTGTATATGTGGTATCTTTGTATGGTTAGGAGACAAGCTGTTTTAACAAAGAGACCAGGTTCTTTTCATCTTACTGCTCCATCTAAGGAGTGATCAGGGCTCTCATACAGCACTGTAGGATAAGCACTGAACTGCTAACAGCAAGGTCAGTGGTTCAAACCCACCAGCCGCACCTCAGAAACTCTATTCAGAGTTGCTACGAGTCAGAACCAACTTGATGGTACTTAATAACAAGAAGTAAAAGTAGATGGTTGGTGAAGACAGGGAAACCCTGTTGGACACAACAGTCATACCAATGACTCAAACATGAAGAATGGCACATGGCTGAGCAATGCTGCGGTCTGTTATCCAGAAGGTCGGCATGAAGTGGAGCCAACTTGATGGATGGCAACTTACAACAGTCAAGAAAGGGCCTGCTAAAGGGGAGAAATTTGAGATCTAAGTGAGAAAACACATAACAGGCATGAAAGGAACTAGGGAAAGAATGTTCCAGACAGAAAAAACAGCCAGAAAAGGACAAATGTGCCCTGTTCCAGGAACCAAGGGAGCAAGTGAAGAGAACAAGAGGAAACAAGATGTAGACAGCACCAGGCATGTGGGCTCTTCATTTATTTCTCATGATGGTAAACTGTGGAAAGATTCCACTCAGGAAGTCACATGGTCTGTCTGACACACGTTTTTAAAGATCACTCAAGCTTCCCTCTGAATAATGGATTATAAGAGGTCATAGTAGAAACTGGGAGAGGGGCTACAAGGTCCAGACAAGAAATGAAGGTGGCTCAGAACCAATGACGTATTGCATTGGGCAAATCTGCTGCACAAGACCTTTTAAAGTGAGGAAGAGCAAAGATGTCAGCTTGAGGACTAAGGTGCGCCTGACCCAAGCCATGATATTTTCAATAATTTCATATGCATGTGAAAGCTGGACAGTGAATAAGGAAGACTGTAGAAAAATTGATGTCTTTGAGTTATGGTGTTGGAGGAGAATATTGACGGTGCCATGTGCTGCCAAAAGAACCAATAGATCCATTTTGGAAGAAGTACAGCCAGAGTGCTCCTTGAAGGTCAAGATGGCCAAACTTCGTCTCTCATACTTCTGCCATATTGTCAGGAGGGACCAGTCACTGGAGAAGGATATCATGTTTGGTAAGGTGGAAGGTCACAGAAAAAGAGGAAGACCCTCAACGAGATGGATTGGCCAGGTGGCAGAGTTGATGGACTCGAGTGTGGCAACAGTGGTGAGGTTGGCTCAGGATCTTGCAGTGTTTTGTTCTGCTGTGTATAGGTCGCTATGAGTCGGTTCTGACTCGATGGCACAACAACAACAACAACAGAACAATGTAGCAACAATGGAGCTGGAAAAGGTGCACAGCTTCAGGATTTATTTTGCACAGAAACTTCACTCTACCAGCACTACATCATAACAGCATTCTTCACAATGGCATGAGGTTTACGACTTCCCGATATACTTCCATACACATTATTCCATTTGCTTCTCAGAACTCCAAAGAACTCTGGGAAAGTGATCAGGTAGTGAACATAATCCCCATTTTATGGATAAGGCAAATGAAGAGGTTTGTCTAGTGTCATGTGATCAGTGGGCCTAAAATCAGAACTAAACCAAACCCAAGCTTACTGCCTTCAAGTCGATTCTAACTTACAACGACCCTAGAGGACAGGAGAACTGCTTGGTAGGGTTTCCAAGACTTAGATCTTCATGGAAACAGGCTGCCTCATCTTTCTTCTGCAGAATAGCTAATTGGTTCAAATTCTAGACCTTTCAGTTAGCAGTCCAACGCTGAACCCATTGTGCCATCAGGGTTCAGTCATCAATCTTCCACTATTTACAGCAAACATAGCATAAAACTCCTGGAATTACTGAACTGATTGGTGCTGTCATTTATTATTAAGTGCAGTCGACTTGGTTCTGACTCATTGCGATCCTGTATAGGGTTTCCAAGGAGCAACTGGTGGGTTTGAACCACCGAACTTGTGGTTTGCTCTCCAGTGCTAATCCTACAGCGCCACACCAAGAGTCCACTGAACAAAGGCTGGAAATCTTAGAGCCTTTGGACACTCCAGCTACAGTGAAGCTAGTGATAGTAACTCCTCATGACCCTCAGCCACATGGTTAGCAACTCCATCTCAAGGGCTCTCCTTGTATATGGTCAGGTGTGCTACAGAGAGGAAATACTGCAGGAGAAGTTGATGTGCACGTCCTATCTGGGCATAACCCCAGCTTGAGGATAGTCTCTTTCCTATGGCCTCCATGCCCAGGAGGTTTGGGCACAGGCTGTCCTGGTTAACCAGACATTTTGATGAACAAAGTCTCCCCACACTTGACACTTCCACCTCACACATTCTAAGAGCTCTAGGAATTTCCAAATAGGTAGAGACTGCCCTGGATAGCAATCTCCTTGGCAGCGTTCACCACGTGTGGTCCTCTCAGCCTCTCTTTCTGCTCTTTCATGACCAGAAGCTCACTACCTTCAAAAGCAGCCCATGCCAGAACTTGGTGGATCCGAGTGATCGAAGCGCTCAGCCCACATCAAGCCTAACCTGCCTCCTGGAGACCTGCCTCTCTCACCTGAAAGGATGGTCTCTCGGTTTGGGATATTGGGCTTGAAGGTAGTTCTGTCAGTGTTGGGTTAAGTTTTTACTCTCCAGTGAAACTTCTCTATGGACATTTGCTTCTCATAATAATATGCTTGAGTTGTATGTAGATGTATGTGTATGTATAAATACAACACATAAAACTAGAAAAACATGAACATCTGTATATACACACTCAAAAATCTCTTTATTGCATATACAGTGGGGCTTGGACAGTCTTTGAGATCTGTTAGGATCTAAGACTCCATGAGCCTATGGCTATTGCAGATACGCATACACACATGAACCTTTAGTCTCCCCAACTCCCCTTCTGATCTCAGCCTCTTCTCTTTGAAGAGTGTGATCTGGTCCCCTGAGAGTCTAAACTTCTCCAGGCTAAGCAGTCTGACTCTCTTAATGAACTGACTTCAAGAATTCTGCAGCATCCTGGGTGCCCTCCAGCTTGCAGGCGTCTCTTTGAACTGAAATTCACATTGCCTGGCTTTCCTGAGCTGATCTGTGTGGACTGGGAGCCTGGTATGCATACAGTCGGTGCTCATACAGTGTCCTTGCCTGGCTCCATGCCAAGAAATGCACCTCCCCATGAGATGGGACAAGTTCATGCAGTCATCTGGGTATTGAGCAACATTTCACCTGTTTGGGTTGGAGTTTGTGATCCAGTGTCTTACACAGGTGGAGCCTCTCAGATGAGTAGCCACCTTCTCTTCAGCCCAAGGGATGCTGGGAGGGCTGAAACTCTGGAAGGCTGGTTTCCTTGGACTTTGCATAGAGAGGGTACATGTGAGGAGAGGAGGCAGAAGCACCTCCCACAGTCCCTATCTGACCCTCCCCCTCCCTCTTCCCTTCTTTGCTGCCATGCAAAATGTTGCCATGGTGAGTGTGTGTTTTGTTTATTTTCAAACCAGTTACAAGGCTGTCTCTAAGAGTGGGGGCAAGAGACTGTTTAGTAAATGTGAAGGGGTGGGCAGAAGACAGGAAGACCATGCTGGTTTTTGAGGAATTTTTATGGATTTTCTGGAAAGTCACATGTAGCCACAGTAGGTTGGTCCTCCAAGAAGCCTCAACACAGACCTGGCCTCAGTCTCCTCCCCAAGCATACCTGCCTGGAAGGCCCACTGTCCAGCGCATAGCCGTCTTCCTAGCTGGCTCTGTTCTCTGAAAGGTTCTATCTCCAGCCCACCCCAAAGTTCCAGCTCTAACTCTACCATACAATTGATGAGGCATCCAGAGAAAGAGACTCTTACCCCTCCACTGCCTCACAACTGCCTTGACAATCTTCCCTTCCCTGCCTCTACCCTTCCTCTCTTCTCACTCTCCCAGAGCAGGTGGCAGGACAGAGATGAAGCAGGACTGTCCCTCCCCCAGCTCACAGGTGCCTTTTTCTCACGTTCTCAGGTTCCCAATCAATTTGGAGATCTTCCCATTCAACTCAAAGGAAGCTTGGAGCAAGGGCAGGTGGGGGTAGGGGTGAGAATGTGGGTTTTTTCCAGGACCAGCCTGCCCTTGGATCCCAATTACTCAGTGTGGGAACAGCCTCAGTCATCCAAGGTCTATCTACTTTTCGCAATACCTAAATCACTCCCAGTAGCTCCATAGCTTTGGGGTAAATATTACTCCCTCCACAGTCTCTTAGTTATCATGCAACTCCTCCCATACCTCCCACCTCAGAGAGGAGATTTGACACTCTCTGCAACACACACAGAGGGTTCTGCAGACTCGACTTGCTCACTTCTCATGACAGGGAGTTTATTATCTCCCAAGAAACCCCCTTCAGCCTGGATCAGCTCCTTTGTAAATCTTTTCCCTCTCTCTCCAGTTTCTCCCCAAGCCCTACCTTTTCCATCCTGAGACCCCAGAGAAGTCTATTCCCAGGCCGTGTCAGCCCTGCTGATGTTTGCAAGCTTTTTATGTCATCTGAACCAACTCATTCTTCTCACTGCTATGTGTCAGACTTGATTTCTCTTCTTCTCCTCTTCCCAGTTACCTCCTCTTGACAAGACTCCTCTTAAAAGTGTCCTCCAAAATTGTAGGACCAGATTAACATGAATGGGTAGTGTATGACCATCACCCCATTTCTGTATGTATTCTCCCCCCTTTGGTACAGCCTAAGTCTACATGATTGCATATAGTCTATGGCATGTGAGCCACCGTCAGCCAGCCTGTTCTCATCTTGCACCTCTGCTGCTCTATGTTTAACTCTGGCAGGGTCTCTTGTTCCTGTGATATTTTACTTTCTCTGTCTTAGTCCATACTTTAGGTTTGAGATAATTCTGGAGTCTGACTATATTCATGCAACGCATTCACACTACCCCCTCCACTCCACACCCCAAACTCTAGGCCATTGGTGGATGTGGCCAAAACACATCAATGTGGCAATGTTTACTGGGTATGCACACGCTGAGACTTAGGTTTGAATCCCAGATCTTCCACTTGATCTTAGCTACCATGAGCTGCTCTTTCCTCATCTGTCTAAGTGGGGGGTTGCAATCAGGACCTGCCAGGAACCTAGTGAAAATGGAATGCGGAAGTGTGTGTAAATGTCTAGCAGCATGTCGTGCAGACACTTAGTTAATGGAGCTCTTAGTATCATTCACCCAAGTTGCTGACAAACGTGTTGAACTCATCAACATGTGGACAGGGCTCCTGGGGGAGGCACACTGATGGAGCCATGCTAATCCATCACTCAGCGCCCCGCCCTTCCCAACAGCCGCTCCACCAGTTTCACATCCATAAGGAGATTCAGAGGCCTTGTCAAATGCTGAAGATAAACATCACCAGCACCACATTTGGTCTCACAGCAATTTTTCCTGAGAGTGAGGAAAAGGAGAAGTGACAGACAATCATCTCTCCATAAGCCAGACTTGCTAAAGTCCCTGATGTACCCTGTCCTGTACTGGGCACAGTGGAGGCGGTGGAGAATATGAAACACTGAGAGCTCCCAGGCTGATTGAGATTAAGACAGGGCTGGACCAAGAGCTACAATACAATGTCATCCCCAATGCTACACCAACAGCAGGACCTGTGCCACCTTGAGAATGTGGTCCTCAACCCCTAGCCAGTGATGAACTATATTGGGTCAGGCCTGCAAGGATGGCTGAGTAAAGTAAACATTCAGGCACTTTCATTCGGGGGAAGAGACTCCCTTGCGTGACTTTGTTCTCTCCTTCCATATCAAACTTCTCAGAAGATGGGGGACTGCTCTCAAGATTCTCCTTATTTCAAAGTCAGAATGCCATACCCCTGACCTATATTAGCCAAGCCAGATGCATCCCTGACCCAGCCGGGATCATTTATGTAAAACATTCATTCACCATGTATTAGATCATTTCTCTGTGCCAAACAGTAAAATACCTCAACATATTACCACCCATCTTACTAAAGTCCTAGTAGAGGTACACGCATCAAGCACAAAAAGGCCAAGAGAAGAGTCACAGAGAAGTGTGACTTACCTCATTTTGCCTCAAAGAGTGTCTTGGAAGCTAGCAGGACAAGGATGCTCAGGCCAGAGGGAACCAGGTGCAAAGTCATGGAGACATGAAAGTGTTAGAGAACATGGGGCATATGGGAGTGGGAGTGGACAATGGGGAGTCCCTGGGTGATTACACTTGGATTTTAACTAAAAGTTTAGCAGTTCTAATCCTCCCAGAGGTGCCTTGGAATAAAGGGCTAGTGATCCACTTCCAAAAAATCAGTCCAGGAAAGCCCTATGAAGCACAGTTCTACTCTGACACACATGGGGTCACCATGAGTTGGAATTGACTTTAAGGCAACTGGAAGTGGGCAATGAGACTGGAGAGTTAAATGGGTGGTAGAGGATCTGGACACCACGATATAAGGTATAGACTTTGCCATAAAGCAATGGAAAGCCTAGTAAGGTCTTTGAGTATGGTAGGATGTGATCTGACCAGTATGTCAGAAAGGTCTCTCTAGGTATCAATAGTGGGGAGGGAACACAAAGAGAACCATTAAATGGTTTCAGGCTAACAAGAATGAGCCAACAACCCCTCACTGAGCTACAGCAGGGCTCTATTGAATGCTAAACTCCCTGCCAGGATTTTAAAACATCCTTATCACTGGCTCCCCTCCCTTGACCCCACAACTTGCTTTTGGATTAACCCTCTGACACTATATTCTGACGAGTGACTCGTGGCCCCAGTGAGGATTAACAGTCAGCCATTCTTGGCTAGGAGATAGACTCGGAGCCTCAGACCCCATCACAGCTGCAGGACCATGTGGAGATGCTATAAATGAGGTTTTCAGTATGCAGGGAGGGGGCAAGCCCTCTTGGAGGGGTCTGTTGTCTGAGCCTCGCCTTCAGCTGAAGAGATAAGAACCTACAACTGCGACCACAGGAAATGACAAAGCAGTGACTGATCAGGGAGTCGCTGCACAGGGCTCATTATGGCGCTTGCCAGCGGGCTAGACACCCTTATCAGGGAGAAAATTGCATCAGGCCTCCTGAATTACTAGCGATTGGAAGCAGATTTCTTGGGACGCACTTTGTTAGATACCTAATGAGCAGGATACAGGCGGACAGAGCCCAAAGCCGGCGGGGCGGGAGGGACAAATGTCTTTGTTAAACATAATTTGTCAGTTTCCGCTCCAGGCTCCCCAGGGAGGGTTCAGGGCCAGCTAATTGAATTAAGAGCATGTGTGTTCCAGTGAGAGGGCTCAGGGCGGGATGAGAGGCAGGCAGTCCGGAAGGCGGGAGCTTTCAGTACCAAGGACAGCAGCTGCCGCCAGCCTGGTCCATAATTGCCAAGGCAAGCTAGAACTGTTGCATTTTGCATGATCAAGGACCTAGTGGGTGGAGTGCGTAGGATGGAGACAGAGGATATGGTTGGGGGGCAGGAGGTGGGTAAGGGAGCTGTGGGGTGTGGGGGTGTGGACAGGTGATTCAAGAAACCTGGAGCTCATGGTGCGTGCCATTGGTCCAATGTATATCAACAGACCCTCTGCTGGCCACAGTGAGGGCTGGGAAGTGTGAGTAGGGGGTGTCTTTTCCCAATCCTGGTGCTCATATGTGCTTGTGCCAAGTCTCAGCCAGTAACATGACTGTGCATTGCTTTGAGTTTTCCAAAGTCAGTCTCCAATTATAACCCTAATGAAGCAGGGCATGCTGCAGCCACCAAACCACAGAGAAAAGGGCCACTTGTCAGCCACAAGCTGTCCCAGCAGGCTATATCCCAGGCAGCTTTAAGTCCTACTAAGTAGAGAAGCAAATGAACAGACTGGTGGGGTGAGCTAGCAGTCCTCACCCCCACCTGGAGGAAAGGAAGAGAGCCAGGCCTGAATAGCAAGGCGTTCCTTTCCAATGCCTCTCCCTCTCCCCATTCCCTTGCCATATTGCTTCGCCCACCCACCTGGCCCATCCCCTGGCCATGCTTGGCTTCTCCATGTACTGTTTCAGAAAACATCACTTCACTTGAGGAGTAAGGAGGTGAGAACACAATCTCTGTTCCAAAGCAAGGGCAGTCAAGGGGGAGAGGCAATGCTGGCCTAAAGAAAGGGAATAATTTAGATACTGTGAAAGGTACTTCAGTACTCCTGGTGCCTCTTACCTTATAAGACAAAATCAACTGCTTCCAGTCTTCCCTGCCCTGTTTAGAAGCCTGAATTTTTTTTTTTTTTTCTATAAAAGCCACCTACTCATCTCACCTCAGAACTTCAGGCCAAGATGCAAGAAGGGTCAGCCATGGGGCTGGGCATAGCAGGGTTGTTGTTGTTAAGTGCTGTGGAGTTGGTTCTGACTCATAGTGACCCTGTACAGGGTTTCTGAGGCTATAAACCTTTACGGGAGCAGAAAGCCTCATCTTTCTCCCTGGGAACAGCTGGTAGTTTCGAACTGATGACCCTGAGGTTAGCAGCCCGATTCGTAACCACTATGCTACCAGGGCTCCTTGGGCATAGCAGGGTAGAGCTACTGACTCTAGCAGCCAGGGGTCAGAAGGAGGAAGTGGGATGGCAGAACAGATTTAAAATGCATAGATACTCTCTCTTTCCATCCCTTCTTCTCAGAACACTCCCTTGCCCAGCAGAGATTGACCTAGTGAAGACACTGGGCTGGGCTGGACTGGGTTGGGATCATTTTTTATTTTAGCATTGAATTAAATGAATTTATACAGCAAACGTCAGAATACATCTAAAAGTATCTAGTGAGTGCTCAGCTCCAATAGGGACTCAGTGAATGTCAATTCTGGGTCACTTAGTTGAATCCCTCAGCTGGGGGTGGAGCCACATAGGGTGAAGGTCAGGGAGACAGGCTCTGGGGGAGGGGAGAGGTTCAGGTCTCTAGTCCCTGCTTTTAGAACTGATGAGGGGACCTCTGGAGACCTCTTCCTTGATTTCATTACTCCTACTTCCTCTCCTAACTGGATTAGATGGCAGTCTATGAAATCCAGGGCATCAAGATTGGCTTTCTGCCTGGAAATGAGGAGAAATGTCATTATGGGTCCTGAATCAGCATTTCACCCTGGCTCTGGGCAATAGGGAGTTGGTCTTTGCCCTGGATGAGTAAAATAGTTATTCACTCTTTCCTTCACCCTCTCCTGTATCCATACAATCATCCAATACGTATTGTAGTGTGTCTCTAAGGTCAACCTGATGTTCAGCTGTTTCAAGCAGGAGATGAGATGTGGGGTTTTTCCTATCTGAAATGTAGAATCAGAAACGCTCCAATTTTCTGGCTGTGATGCTACACAGAGATGCCAAGGTGTATTCACAAGACTTAATTTCAATAGGGAACCCTCAAAGGGATCATGGCCCCTTTCCCATCCCCAAACCATAGCTGTGTAAAGGAGCAGGTAGGAGAGACAAGCCAAACTTGCTGGGAAAAGCAAGTCTTGGTTAGGATTTGCACTAAGTGGTCTGCAAAGTTCATCCCAGGGACTCTATACTCATGGAGGGCGAGGGGCTGTGTGCTGGTAGTCAGGGGACAGGCTTGCAGGGTATGTCCTTTGGTTGTTTGAATGATTACATATTTCTGAGTGCTTCAGTGTACAAACGAACAAACAAAAAACAGAGGGAATAGAAGCAAATGCTGTTGAATGATGATGCATGGAGGGGATTGCAGTCATTGCAATGAAACAAAATACAGTAGGATGAATGTAAAGCTGATGTTCTCCCATGTAAACTATCACTCAATTCACAATAAAAACTTCAAAAAAGTTCATCCCAGAGTAACCCAGTGCCTCCTCTTCCCAACCCCACAGTCTTTTTATAGCTGCATTCTATTTGGAACTATCTATCCTTATACCCATTTGACAGAGGGGAAAATGAGACTGAGCTAGATTGGATGCCTCTATGTGCTCATATAAGGAGCTTTGGTAACATAGTGTTCATGAGTCGGGTTGCTAACCTCAAGGTCAGCAGTTTGAAACTACCAGCTGTTCCATGGGATAAAGATGAGGTTTTCTGCTCCTGTAAAGATTTACAGCCTCAGAAACCCTATACAGGGAACCAACTCCATACCACCACCACCACCATGTCCTCATATCCCTTATTCTACTGGCACAAGACTTCATGGTATTGAATTACTGCAAACTAAATGTTTAAAGGGCATAAAAGATTTATTATTTAATGAACCCCAGTGGTAAACTCAAGAGTATTGCCCTAGTTTATCTGACTCATATGTGTGGACTTTCATGTCGAGTATGTAAAGACAAGTCCAGCTGTAGTCATTGTACTGCTGTTCGTTTAGAGCCAGGCATTGGACCTTCTAACCCAATCTGTCCTGATTGGCATTGTGTCCATTGCTCTACTTATTTTTAGCATAATATTATAAATAGTAGAATAATTTGTGGCAGAGAGGGAGTTCCAATATCTGATACAGGATGGGAATGGGCACCCTTGAGGGTCTCATCAACTCTGAAATTAGATGATCTTTGAAATTTTGGCATATTTGCCTCCATTGCATGAGACCAGAAAAAATGGGTGGTGATAATTACTGAAGTTTTGATTAAAAATGCCATAGAAGGACCCTGATCAAAAGGAGGGAAAAAAGACCAGAATTTGAAATTCTCATTTGAAATAGACTTTCTGGATCCATGGAGGCTGGATGAACCCCTGAAACTCCTAACCTTAAACCAAAATTATCCCCTGAAGCCTTCTTAAAAGCAAACATTAGTTTAGTTTAACTATCAGAGACTGTCTGCCTTGAGCATTGTGCTCTTTCAAGATCTAGCTATCTATGGGATCAAACTGACAACAACGTGAAAGATGAAAGAGAAACTAGGAGGCAGTTACTTTATATTAATGAGGGAGGAACAATTCAGAAAAGGGAGGTGAGAATGAATCAATGGCACTGAATTGTACGTATAGAAAGTGTTGAGTTGCTGTATGTTTTACCGTGTATATTCTCAATAATATATATTTTTTAAGTAAAATGGCTATATTTTAGGGATAACCACCTATTTCAGAGATATAAAGTAACTATTCCCTAAGGAAAGAGTATAAGATATGCCCCAAGTGTGAGTCACTAAAAGTTTTGTTAGGAAAACAAAATCACAAGCAAGTCCGGAATTACCAGTATGATACCACAGCTAGCCGACTGGAAGAACCCAGAAAAGCTGCAAACATTGACTCAAGGCATCAAGACTTCCTGGAAGGGCTAGTATTTGAGTGAGGTCAGATTCTAGACAAGCAGAGAAAGTCCAATAGCCATGACACGTAGGAGACTAGGGAAAAGGACATCAAAAGAGAAAGAAAACCATCATGTATATAGAACAAAAAGACTTAGCTTAATAAGTGATAAGATTAGAGGATGGCAAAGGAAATAAAATGGAACGTAGCTATACATAGCAAAGTGTGTGGGGATTTTAGAGGTTGCTCTGGTAGCATAGTGGTTACAAATCAGGCTGCTAACCTCAGGGTCAGCAGGTCAAAACTATCAGATTTTCCGTGGAAGACAGATGAGGCTTTCTGCTCCTATAAAGATTTCCAACCTCGGAAACCTTGTACAGAGAGTCGCTATGAGTCAGAACCGACTCCATGGCACATAACAACAACAACAACTGCATGGACATCAACCATCAACACTCATGGAAGCAGCAGTCAAGAAATCACACGATGTTTTGCATTGGGCAAATCTGCTGCACAAGACCTCTTGAAAGTGGTTAAGAGCAAAGATGTCAGTTTGAGGACTAAGGTGCCATGGTATTTTTAATAACTTCATATGCATGCAAAAGGTGGATAGTGAATAAGGAAGACCATAGAAAAATTGATGAATTTGAGTTATTGTGTTGACGGAGAATATTGAAAGCACCGTAGACTGCCAAAAGAACAAATAGATCTGTGTTGGAAGAAATATAGCCGGAGTGTTCCTTGAAAGCCGGGATGGCCAGACTTTGTCTTTCATACTTCAGACATATTGTGAGGAGGGACCAGTCACTGAAGAAGCATATTATGTTTGGTAAAGTAGAGAATCAGGGAAAAAGAGGAAGACCCCCCAACAAGATGGATTAACACAGTGGCAGCATCAGTGGGCTCAAACGTAGCAACGATTGTGAGGTTGGCTCAGGACAGGCAGTGTTTCATTCTGTTGTGCATAGGGTCACTATGAGTCAGTACCAACTCCATGGCACCCAACAACAACAACTGCATGGAGTTGGAGGGCACAGGTGACATTGTTTTTGGTTTTGTTTTTAATAAATTTTTATAAATCTCCTATAATGAGTCAAATATGAGGGACGAACAAGATCTCTGCTTAGATGGAACTCACATCCTAGTGTAGGCATTGGAATAGGGAGGTAGATACTAAATTAGTTCTCTGGCAGATAAGTCCTACCACCACAGCGAAGTGGGATTATGTGGATGAGAGTAATCTGGAGACATGGTTGCTTTAGACAAGGAGGTGAACAAGGCCTCTCTGAGAAACTCACATCTGAGCTGAGACCTAATGGTGTAAAGGGAACAGCCGCATAAAGATCCAGGAGGCTCTCCAGACTGAACAGTCCAGAAAGAATTTGGATTGTTGGGAGGATACCAAGGAAGGCATAATGTGATTGGTTCTTAGTGAGCAAGGAGGTAGGTGGTAGAAGGTAGATGGGTGAGATCATGCAGGGCCTCTTGAATCATGGGGAGGAGAGGCTCCAGGGTATATAGCAAGTGCACTTACATTAAAGTGTGTGAGTAGACAAAGGACCTTCTGAAACTTCTCTGCACCTTCTCTTCACAGAGACCAGAAAACTTCCTGACATCAAACAACAGCATGGCTCTGCCCACCCTGGATCCTAAGATTCTGGATGAGAATCTGGGTACCATCTGTGAATCTTGGTCAAAGTCCACAGGGAGCTCCAGATTGAACTCCAGCACATCCATTCCTCAGGAAGCAGAAGAAGAACCCCAAGTGCCAGAAATGTCTAATGAAAAGGTGAGTGTGTCTCCCTAGGAGGAAGGACCGGAGCCATGATAGAGGTTATGGGGAAGGTGCATCCCTGCACCTATGAACCTTGCTCACTGCCGGGGTCTGACCTCGACATAGTTGTCACGAGTTTTTGGTTCATGAGGAGGGGAGATCCAGCGGCGATAGGGATAGCGAAAGAATACACAGACAAACAGAAGAAGGGAGACAATGAGGCACCCCAAAGCCAGGGTGGATACATCACTGGTGGGCAGGCTTGGGACTACAGGCATCATGGCCTCTGTAGGCAGCGACTCACTGCCCTGCAATCTTTAATGCATGCCTTCCAACCCGTAATGCACCGCAATCTTTACTCCATGCCTTCCAACCAGTAATGCACTGATCTTTACTCCATGCCTGCCAACCAGTAATGCACACCTGGGGAGGCCCGGGCCTCTGTTTTATTTAGGGGAGGAGTTTCACATCAAGCTGGGAGGGACTAAAACAGGATACAGCTAACATCAGTAATTTTCCAGACATTCAGCTAACTTTACATTGTACTTCACTGGTTCGAATCCCAGGCCAGCAACTTGGATTCTCAGGCCCAATTAACATATCTATAGCCCCTGAGGTCAGTTGGGGGAAGTTGAGAGTTCTGCAGGAGACGCCCAGGTGAATGGGCTGCACCTGGAAAAGGGATTAGGGAGGATGGGTTCTTTGTCTATAGAACAAAGAACCAAGAAGTAGCTAAGATATTTTTAGTTAATCCTTTGGAGAAAGGTTTAACCTTGCAACCTTTAGTCTTGGCTTTAGGAAAATATCACATTTATCTGTGGATTTTCAAAGGCTCCAGTGTATTAATTTAATATATATACCTGAATATTAATATGAAAGCAATTTGCCATTAACTGCCAGTGGCCTCATTTGTTACACTCAGCCCTAGAGGGCCTCGAACCTCTGACTAGTCTTACACGGTCTGCAACAGCTCACTCCTTAGGTGGCAAGTCAACCTTCCCTTAGGTGTACTCAGTATGTGAGTGACCCCAATGATAAACTTGTAGAAGGTATGGATTCTTCATTTTTCAGAGTTTCTTCACCTTATGAATGAAGCCTCCACAGAATTTTCTTTCAAAACAACCCCCTCCAATGCTTGTAAGACAGGGTTCCATTTACTCAAGAAGTTACTAACTCAGAACTTCCTTGTTCATCAGGTAATGGGAGATTATGTTTTACTTCCAAAAGGAGAAATCAGGGCTCAATGAAAAGAGGACACCATCTTTGGTCACAGAGTCTGTGTCCTTGACCATGGGAGCTTGGTTTCTTCCTGGTATCAAGTTGTCAGATGTTCGAGAAGGCTCAGTGGAGATGAGATGGTGTCTTAATCTCATAAGGAATCGCAGGGGATGCCTAAAAAATAGGACACCAAAGAGTCAGTCTAGTAGAGTCAAAATTCCCAATTGAGTTCTTGTCCCAAAGGCCATGAGTGAATTCACGTGCGGCGTCCTCCCTTCTTCCACAGCGGATCCCCTGGGGAACGCTGCTCCAGAAGAGGCTGCGAAAAGATCCCAGCCAAGACTACCAGCCACTAGAAAAGCCCTGGGCATGCTCCTCTGAGGATCTGCCCCCCTATATTGACAGCCTCCCCATTTTCCCCTGGCACTTCTGCACCTTTCTGAAATATGTCCCATCCGATGACTAGAAAGGGTCATTCCCTGTCTGCTGGGTGTGAACAAGATGCTCCTGCATGTCCACCTTGGAGCAGGATCCTTCCTATCAGTGATGTCAGGCACCACAATAGTTATGGGCCATCTTCTGCAAATCTCTCCTCTCACCTCTGCTCTTCAGGAAAACAGCGCTCAGGCTTAACCTTCTAGCTCAGCCAACAAATGGGTTGAAAATCAAGATCTTGTCTTTGGAGAGTTCCAGCAGCATGAATAAACCTGCTGTCTCCAACAGTCTGGTCCTATGACTCCCTCTACTTGTACCTCTGAATAGAGATAGTGGAAAAGAGAAGGTGTCATCAAAAGGGAAAGGCAGACAGGAAGAAAGCAGAAAGGCAAAAGCACTTTTCTCCCTGTCTCAGCACTTCTTCCTTCATCTCTCCAGCTCTGCCTTCTGGGAGTGCACCAGTTAGCTTCCTCCCTCATTCAATTAGGCTTCTCCTCACTCAGGATCCCTCTCAGCCCCTGTATCATACCACTTCTGGGAGCAAGGCCCTTGCCTGGCTAGACAAGTCTCTGGTCTCAACCATCTGGTCACTGAACATAAGCAGGACCAAGGAGAGGGCAGTACCGACTCTGGCTTCCGACACTGTACATGGCAGAGGTTTCCTGGTTTGGGTTTAGTGGTGATTTCTGCTGGGCAAAGAATCTAAGGTCTGAGTTGAGACCCACAAGTCTGAGGGTGGAGATAGTTTGAGAGACATTAATACTGTGGACTTGTTTGGAGGAGATAGGACATAGATAGGGGAATTGGTTGGGTTAATCTTCATTCTGCTTCTAAAATTCTGTGATAATGATGATGATGAATAAAGGTAGAGAGAAGGAGGAAAACAAGGCTGAGAAGGAAAGAGCCTTTAAATATAGAGGGGATCAGATATGTGGGGATTTAAAACCATATTGGTAAAATATCTAAAATATTTCTTCTGAAATAATAAAATATGGATATGCTATTATGCCCATATAATAACACAGGTAGTAGATCCTTGATCTTAAGGATTAAGTCAAAAGAAGTAAAACTAAACTGCAGCTTGAGAAGTCAAGATTAACCATCAGGAGGAACTTTTTGAGCAAGAGAGTTTAGCCATTATAAGTCAGAATGAATAAGAGAAATATGTGTCCCAAGGTCACTAAGACAGGATTCTAGAATGCTTTTCATTTAAGTGACAACCAGGGGACTCAGAGCAACCCCATAACTAGAGACGTCTAAAGAAGTCATGAGTTCGGTGTATATCTAGAACTTACCCAAGCACATCTACCCTGGACATCACCCAGAAATCCTATCAATGGACTTTGTACCCATCGTCCCTCTCCTTCCACCTTGCTGATGCCTAGCCCTGATTTGCCAGTGGGTTAGGTTCACTTAGCCACCATCATTCATCCCTTAAACTAAAGCAGAGATGTCTTCCTCACCTCTGGGCTCCAGGACCCAGCCCAGGTGTGGTCCAATATACACCCTGAAAAACTTGTTGGATCCCATAGTAGAATCCACAGTTAGACAGCTAGGGCATCTGATGGAGCCTTAGAGCAAATCTGTCTGATCCTTCACTTTGAAAAGAGTGACAGCGAAGAGGCCCAGAGGTGTTACATCTGTCCAAGCTTTCCTGATCCTGCTCTTCCATCTGCCTTGCATACAGAGCCAAGGAGAAATATCACATGGCTACTGAAACTTGCATACCCAGCCCTGGGCCCTTCTGTCAAGATCAGATTCCCGCAGATAGTCACATAGTATTCAGGGCAGTTGTCCCGACCCACTGTTCCCTCCTAGTTTTCCTAACTGTCAGAACCATCCTCTTTATCCTCTCACCACTGCCCTTCAGTCCTCTAACTCACCACTTCTCTCTCTCATACACTGGGCTCAGATTGACCATGCTGGCTATTCCCACCTCTGACACTTTTCCCTAGTTGGACTGTGGAGACTCAGCCCCAAATTCCAGCTACTACCCTTTCATGTGCTAGCAGATTCCAGTTACAATCAATAGATTGTGGGTGGGTAGCAACAATATAGAGCTCTATAACAATTACAGGTAGCCATGTAGTCGTGGATCCCTGTTACATAGCAACCAAGCAAAATTACATAGCAATGAAAGAACGCATGCAACCAAGAGGCATGATGACAAGCAATAGATGGGTTATGGAGCAGCAAAATGTAATTGCATAGCAATTAACCCAACTCAGAGAGTGATGCCACACATCCCTGTATAGCAGGTGAGTACATTCACAGGGCATCGTAATAAGCATAGACCATGATTGCATAAGCTACAGACAGGCTCGTGGAATCGTAGACGATAGTTGGAGAGAATAGAAGGCATTGGGGTAGAAATGCTACAGTCACACACCGCCCACACATGTCATCAGGGGCTGATCGCCCACAGTGCAGCCTGGAGTGGAACACTGGCATGGTGGTGTGACAGTGGTAGTGTAGTGGCCACATGATTGACCCCCTCCCTCAGCTCTCGTCACTGTCCCATAGCCTGTGAGCCTTTTGTCATCACCTGATTTCCGGAGCATGTTTGAATGTGTCTGGTCTTTACAGCACATCCTCTAGAGCTCACAAAATGCTTTTGCCTCTGATTCCCTCCAGAGCCTACTTTGGCTTATAGGAAAATGAGCGTTTTCAGGACAAAGCACCTTGGGAATGGAGGAGGGAGTGGAGGGATGCAAGGGCTGTGCCCTCTGGAGAGAGGAGGGGAGGGGAGGAAACCATGGATGCTCCCTGCTGCCCTAGGCCCATCAGTCATCACCTCCAGCCCCACCTAATCCTACCTAATCCCCTCCCATATTGTGTCTTGATGTGCCTTCACTCTGGGATGTCAATCCAGCCATTTCTTCCTGTTTTGGTCTCTCTTCATCTAGGACCCCTGGTTTTGATGCAGACTTTTCAAATGCTATTTTGTCAGGCATGCAAAGCTCTGGTCCTGATAGGCTCCTTGGGGTCAAGGCCTCACAGATATGGTCATGGCTAGGTGTAGGTCCTTG
>NW_006408610.1:4029697-4053113 GCF_000296735.1 Chrysochloris asiatica | reverse complement strand
ATAAATGAGTGTGAACAGTGAAATAAATGTTAAGGGTTACTCTGAACAAGGCAACTCGGCAAACATTAAAAACTTCCTTCACCCCTAGACACCCTGAGCCTACCTCATGCTGAGCCAGACAACAGCTCCCAACATCAGGTCCATTCACAAAAAGACTGATTGATGACCTGCCATGTACCTGGGTTCCCCAGTCAGCAATGCCTCCAGCCTGTCAGAAAGCCAGAGCTCTTAAAGCTCCCTATAGTGGTTATGAGTCAGGTTGCCAACCTCAAGGTCAGCAGTTCGAAACTACCAGCGGTTCCGCGGGAGAAAGATGAGGTGTTCTGCTCCCGTAAAGATTTACAGCCTCAGAAACCCTGTGTAGGGTCACTATGCGTCGGAACCCACCAGACTCCACGGTACATAACAACAACAACAACAACAACAAGCCCTACTGGGTACCCAGCCTTGTGCTTAGCCGTGCACACACCAAAGAAAGAGGAGGCAGACCCCCCAAACTCCTGAAACTCCCCACAGAGCACTAGTGTGCCATACCCAAGGGAAACTTGGTGAGTGATAAACAAAGGGGTGTGGTTGACAGAGTGTAACTTCTTCATAACTGTGGCACTTTATAGCTAGCATTGCCTTTGTTGTTGTTAGTGCTATGGAGTCAATTTGGACTCTTAATGGCCCTATATAGGATTTCGGAGACTGGCGGTTCAAGCTCACCAGCCGCTCCTCAGAATCCCTATACAGAGTCACTATGAGTCAGAACCGACTTGACAGCACTTAACAACAACAACAAAACATCTTTCTGGGAGCAGAAAGCCTCATCTTTCTCCCACAGAGCAGTTGGTGGGCTTGTGATTTACAGTTCAGTGCTTACCCTACAGAGCACTGCCTACAGCTCATAAACCTCCATAAATGAGAACGAGAGATGTAAGGAAGGCTTCCTGGAGGAGGTGAGCTATGCTTTGGATAAGCAGAGGTAGAGGTGTTGAGCGGTATTCCAGGAGTGTGTGTAGAGTGTTTCCAGGGCAGAAATTCACTGCTTCCCCACATCTCTCTGGCTCCTCCCTCTCTGCTTCTGTCTTTTCCTCATGTTTCAGACCCTTTCTCTCTGATTCTCTGGCTTGGTCTCTTGCTCTCACACACACTCCCCTCACTCAATTTCCTCCCTCTTTCTCTGTTGCTCAGAGGAGATTTGTGGCAAACCAGAGGGCCCTCATACCAGGAGATGAATAATTGACAAGGGTTGTTTAAAGATTCAGTGGAGTTTTTCCAACCCCGCCACACTGGAAGAACTCATTTCTTTCATTCTGTCTTTGAAAGCCTTTCCCTCCCTCCATCTCTCCCCTTATCCCTACCCCCCTCTGAGCACAATGCTTTTGTCTGAGTCTGCTGGACCCCAGAAGATTCCTTCATCCTTCATTTCTTTAAGTCCATTCTCCCAGCTAACCTCACCCCAAGTCACCCCATCTAACAGCTCCTACTGGGGTGGCAGACAGTTGGCCAAGACCCAGCCTTTGATCTCTGACTCTCTGGACACCTGCTTATCCAAAGAGAAAAAACAGTTGCCTTCAAGTTGACTTCAACTTGTGGAGATCCCTTCTGTGCCAGAGTAGAATTGTACTCCCTAGGGTTTTCAATGGATGATTCTTTGGAAGTAAATCTCCAGACCTTTCTCTTGAGTTACCTCTTGGTGAACTCAAACCTCTAACCTTTTGATAAACATTAACCATTTACACCACCCTGGGAGTTCAGGAGTGCAGAGAGAGAGGCTGTGTTTCCTCCCAGGTCACACAGCAGCAGAGGTGTGGGGCTCAGGGCCTCCTAGCCCAGGGACTTCTTCCCTCCTGAGTAATCAGAAAGAGGTGCTCACACTGCTGCATCCTCCCAGGATGGCTCAGAGCTCTTTCTATCCCTGCACCTTAACTTTTCCATCTGTAGCAAATCAGAGAAAAAATGGAAGACCATCACAAGATGGACTGACACAGTGGCTGCTACAATGGGGCTAAACTCCAGGCTCTAGTAGTGTGTTTCCTTCTGCTGTGCTCAGCGTCACTCGGAGTAAGAACTGACTTGATGGGACCTAGTAACTACGTAGGAGCATGGCTTGTCCTGCCCTACCTGTCCCCACAACAGGATTCAATGGGCTATGCTATGTGTGCTTAGAAGTAGAGCAACTGGGAGTCTAGAACCACCCATAAGCCTTGCCCTGTGTACATGCTTGGCATGGCCCTAGGATGACCAACCATCCTTGTTTTCCGAGGACTAAAGTGTCCCCAGGACATGGCATTAAAACTGAGACGGTCCCAGATAAACCAGGATGGGTAGTTACCCCATAAGGCATAGAAACATCCCTTCCCAGCCTTGTCCCCCACTCAAGTTTGTTGTACCCAACGATTCCCCCAGCCTGTACCCCACAGCCACAAAGCATACACCCAGCTTCCCCCAGCTCCACACTGTTCCTGTACTCAGAAGGCTCACACTGTCTCCTTGAAGTGACCTTGAATGCCAAGTCCCATTCCTTTCCTCTGCCAGCAAAGGAGATTGAAGCAGATGCTTCCAGTCTCTTGGGGCTTGTGGGCTGTGAGTGGAGCCTCAGTCCTGTCCCCAGGCCCACCCCCAGGATGAGGGCTGCAGACTCACATGAGGAGGCTGATAGGGGCTCCAACGTATCTCAATTCCCTCAGCACCACCTGCTGACAGGTGATGAGTCCTGAGTCAGAGCCACCTGCAGCCACCACCAGATGGGACCCAGTACACCCCTGGACACTGCTCACATTGCTGGCAGCTCTTCAGGAACATCAACCCAGAGAGATGACATCACAAATCCCAAGGACCTGATCTGGGCCCATGAGCCCAGGAGGTGGGTTTCAGGCACAGAATCCCACCTGGGAGACAGAGTATCTGGGTACTGAAAACAAGGTACTTTGGGCAGAGAAAAATCAAAGAAACAGAGAGTGAGCAATCTAGACTCAATGCCACCCCCCAGGCCATCATATGTACTCCCAAACCCCAACGTCCATCTCCCCCATTCTAATGCCTCAGTCCACTCCACTGCCCAGAGCCCCACTCCACTGCCCAGCACTTGAGGCTTCAGTCACGTCTGCAAGCACCCCGTGTTCCTCACACTCACACATCATCCACATCCCCCCATCCTCCTGTTCCCTCACATGCTCAGCTCCACACAGGTGGGAATCTTCTCAGCTCGCCCCTGTTCTTCCCCTGCCATCCTGTAACCCCCCTGAGCTGTGTCCTCAGGGCTGCCAATAGTTGCCACTGAGGGGGTATGGATAAGGGGCTGGGAGTGGGATGGGGAGTAAGGGGTTCTAAAAATAAAACCTTGTAAAGGTATAGTAGTCCCAGCTGAGAACCCATATCAGATCCCCTCCCCCTTAACTTTGTCCTCTTCCTCCCCCAGTTCCAACACACACAGAGAACTTAGCATGCATTCATGGAAGGAAAGGAGGGAGGTGAGGAGAAGAGTGGAAGAAATAAGGACCCTATCACATCCTTGTTATCTCCCCAGACAGACCCCCACTCCATCTGTGCAGCTGTGACTCTCTTATCTCTACCATTTAAGAGCTGTGTGACCTTGGATGAATCCCTTCACCTCTCTGGGCCTGTCTCCTCCTCATTGTTAATTGAGGTGGGAGGGGCATCATCTTGAGGCTATAGGAAAGACTAAGGAGACAGTGGATGGCAGATCTCTGGAAACTGTAAAGGGATGAATAGTTTGGGCTGAAAGCTTATTAATGTTCATTGTGTTCATGGGGCCCTTTGAGGCTGAGGGGGAGGGGAGGAGAAGCACAGCTCACCCAAGCTTCTCCCTCTCACCCCTCCTGAAGGACTCTTCTCAAACCCCTGACCCACTTCCCCTCCATCCTTTCCCCATCCCTCGAGTCTCCAGTGGGTCATTCTTCTCCTCCATCCATCACCTGGGACTAAAGAGATTAATAAACGAGACTCATAACTCAGGCTGCTGGGATGCAGCAGATATTTACGGCTCTGTTTCAATTTGCAGGGAGATTAAGTGTTTGTCGATTTATTGTCTCTCTGTATGTGCAAGCAGCTGAACAAGGCCCCCTGCAGACCAGCTCCCTCCCTGCCCCCACCCCACACATATACACACACACTCCATCACTGCCCCTGTGGCCCCTAGACCCTGTCTTTGAGGGTACTGAGGAGACCTAGTGTTGCTGAGCCATGGAAAACCACTGGTCGCTGGGGTGGGTTTGTCTTCCTGACCTACTTGGCCAGAAAAATGAGTAGCCTTGTCCAAGGAAAGACTGCAGAGCCATGGATCAGAGGATGGCAAGATGGCGGGTACTACCACACTGAGATTGCTATAGAGGGTCCCCTCTGGCCCACCCCCAGCCTTGTCTCACCCCACAGAGCAAGGGACCTACAGGCAAAGTAGATGTTTCCCAGAGCCCAAATACTTCTAGACTATGTCTGGGGACCCTAGATCCCAAAATCATTGCCCAAATGGACCTGCCCCTACTTCTAAGGACTGTGTGGACCTCTTCCTGAAGTTTACCCTCCCAAAAAGTGAATGCCTCCAGAATATTGTCCCCAAGCTAAGAGACAGTAACATAAAAATAATTCTGTGTGAGTCCCTATCAACAGGAAGACCCAGTTCATCAGGAGAGACACATTGGGGATCAGTAAAAGAGGTGTGGTCAGGACTGGGGTGACGTTTTCTCAGGGAATTGTGGGAGCACAGGGAAGGGATGTTGCCAAACCCTAACCCCAGACCATGCTGGCCCAGACAGGGACTCTTCTCACAGGTGCCACTATGGTAGGTAAGGAGAAAAACCAACCTGTTGTTAGTCAGTGTTAGTATGAAATGCAGGGAAAGAGCTTTGATTTATTGGAAGCTGAGGAACATTTCTGCAATAGGAATCTGTTGAGTGAAGAGAGTGTGTGTGTGTGTGTGTGTGTTCATCTTTCTTCCAAGTGGAATTCTCACCTATAGATGTGCTATAGGGCCCTCAGGCAAGTCCTTCTTTGGGCCTCAGTTTCTTTATCTGTAAGGATACCTCCCTCCAGCAAAAGATAATAAAGTCCTTTGAGAAAGTCCTGGGAGATGTGGGAAAAAGAACTTAGGACATGGGTGGAGTGATGGAGTGGCCAAACCAGGGCCCAGCCGCAAGTACCCAGGATGCACCAGGAAAGATGGGGTTCAGAGGAGAGGTAGATAGGAGGACCCCTGGGTGCAGAGGTTGCCCAAGAGGAGAGAAAACTAACAGCTAAGAGAGCATTGGATGGAGCAGGGTGTTAGGAGACCTGGGGGCTATTTCCAACCCCATCACTGACTTGAGGAGTCACCCTGGCTGACCCCCTGCCCAGGCCTCAGTCCCTCACCTGGCCTTGATAATTTCCTCCCCAAACCCAGCAGACAAGGGCCAGAGCCCTGACTGGGCCCCTTAGCAAGATGATGGATGCTGAGTTCTCTATCTCAGTTTCTCGCTCAGTCCCTTGATTAAAGGGGTGGGGAGGGAAGTGTGGCCATACTGGAAATAAAGCTGAGGTGATGAGGTCATAGATTATGAGAGATTGAGTCATCGACTGGTGAAGGGGTAGGGAACTCCCAAACCCAGAAGTTACTAGGAGAGATTTGCAAACTCAAGAAATGGACCTGTTCCCTTCTATAAGCCCCCAACCCAACCACCTTTACCCTCTTTTTAATTATACTGATATTCATCAATATTTATTCTTAATCCATACCCAGAATTTAGTCATAATTTCATTTATCCTTGTATTGATACAAGGATGTAAATAATGTACAAATATCACACCCATTTTACAGATGGGAAAACTGCCAAGCCTATAGCTCAATGATCCTCCCAAAGGTTAAGGACAAGACTGAGAGAAAACTGGGGGCAAACATAGGTCTGGGGTCTCCAGCTCAGTGCCAAATCCTATAGCTGTTCCCACCAAACCTGTTATTATTGTTAAGTGCCATGCAGTTGGTTCCAACTCATAGCAACCCTATATAGGGTTTCCAAGGAGCAACTGGTTTGAACTGCCGACCTTGCCGTTTAAATCGACTTGCGGGTTGAATGCTTAACCTACAAGTACCACATCAGGACTCCCTTGTTAAGTTGTTACGTGCCTTTAAGTCAGTTCCGACCCATAGTGACCCTATATGGGGTTTCTGAGGAGCAGGTTCAAACTGACCTTGTGGTCAAGCACATTATCCTGCAGTGCCACACCAGAACTTCCTGTTGTTGTTGTTGTCAGGTGCCATCGAGTCGGAACCGACTCATAGCGACCCCATGCACAGCAGAACGAAACAATGTCTGATCCTGGGCCAACCTCACTACCGCTGCCACACTTGAGTCCATCAATGATGCCACCTGGCTGATCCATCTCGTTGGGGGTCTTCCTCTTTTTCTCTGACCCTCCACCTTACCCAGCATGACATCCTTCTCCAAGGATTGTTTCCTCCGGACAATATGTCCAAAATATGGAGGAGGAGTAACTCAGAAATCAGGAGCCTAAGTGCAAACCCACACACTCTATTCACTATCTTCCCAAACCATCTGAGAAGGCGGTCTGTCTCCATTTCCAGTAAACACCAGAGCACAGCTCTGTGGGTACAGGTCCCCTCCACAAGCCCCCCTCAAACATTTGGGGGTACAAATGGAGGCCCACACGCCGAATGTCTAAATTCTAAATAATTAAAATTCTATAAATCAAGCGAAAGCTAGCAAACTATCAGGTGTATCTTATTCTTCTCGACAAATATGTGCTGGACTGCTAACCACAGGGCAATAGTATAACCCACCCTCTGCTCCGTGGGAGAAAGATGAGGCTTTCTGCTTCAGTACCGAATGACACCCTCGGAAATGTTATACAGGGTCGCTATGAGTCCAAATCAACTCACTGGCAGTGGGGTTTGGTTTGCTTTACCAACCGCACAGAAAGCTCAGGTTGACTGCTTGGAAGTTACTGCTCCCACCTCCCTTTCTTCTCATCCCAGGTTAGTTTTGGTACTACCCTCCTCCTCCAGGTCTTGGAGGACTTGCCTATGAATAAGGGGATACTGCCACCTTCAGGAGGACACGCTGGAAAGGTCCTGAATGAGGAAGGAATCCCAGGGTCCCACTTGGTGTGGGGTCTAGATAGGCTCACAGGCTCTGATTAGTCGTATCCCCTTGGTCCCAGGGAAGGGTTGTAGTTGGAAGAGGGCCATAGTCGTTGTTGTTGTCAAGTGCCATCGAGTTGATTCCGACCCACAGCGACCCTGTATAGGGTTTCCAAGGAGTAGCTGGTGAGCTTGAACTGCCAACCTTGCAGTTCAAATGGCTTTGCAGTCTGGCGCATTAACCCACAGTGCCACACCAGTAGAACCCTATAAAACACGGGGTACAGAGTAGGGGCCCTTCTTATGGAGAACTAGCACTGTGCAAACCCCAGCCCCCTTCAGTCCAGTGATTCTAGTAGGGTGTGCTCCTGAGCTCAGATTGAATGCTTTTCAATGCAATCCAATTTCCTCCTGAAGAGGGCTAGAAAAGCCCAGCATGCGCGCGCACGTACACACACACACACACACACACACACACACACACACACACTATACATTTGGTGTTAAACACCCAATCAGGTACAAAGATAATAGCAAATGGCCAGTTCACTCCTAGTTTAACCAGATAAATTGTCCATCCATCGCTCCTGCCAGCAGCAAACAGAACAGTGCGGACGTGTGGTGGGAGGGGCTGCTGGAGAGGGACCACAGAAGGGGCTGAGTATGTGGGCTGTCCCTTTAAATCTTCAAGGAGGGGGGACAGCATCGCCCACGGGGGACTAATTATCCTTCAGCCTTTAGCCAGCTCTTACTCAAACAGACAAAAGGGGGCTCAGTGGCCCTGATGGCGCTAAGCCTTTGCGGCAGATTTTTTTTAATTTTAACTCTCAGATATGCAAATCCACCTCTGAGTCCTAGACCCTGAGGATCGATCGTGAGAGGGGGTAGGGTCTGGCGCAAAAGCCCTTCAGAGAGGTAGTTTGGAGTACGGAAAGCCTCTCACTCCTCCTCAGGCTTTACAAGTGGTGGTGGGGTTTGGGGAAGCCAAGATGGAAGCCCTTCCCCCACCTCTCCTTTATGGGGGTGAGGGGCTCCTGTGGATGGTCAGAGTGGCTCACTCAGAGGGTTGGCTCAGGGTTAGAAAGTTGTCCGTCCAGATGGGGGCTTGCTCCTGCCCTCCTTGGTCCCCTCCAAGTCCCTCTCCCAGAGACAGACCCACCAGAGCATCTTTCCTAAGTATAGATATAGGTACACTGTCCCCTGCTCTACAGCCTTCCGTGGCTCCCTCGCCTGTAGCATGAACCCCTCAGCCTGAAGCCTCTGTGACCTCTAAAGTCTCACCCCAAGACCTCATGTAAACCTGTGCCCAACCCTAGCAGCCCACAGTTCCAGGCCTTTGCTCTGTTCTCTCTACCTGGTATCCATTCCCCTCACCACTCTGAGTGCAAGGAAAACAGTTAAGTGGCCAGTACATGTATGTCCAATAAACGCATCAAATGTCCCTTCCTAAGCAATCACATAAGGAGCTCTGGTAGCTTTTTAGTTACAAGTCAGGCTGCTAACCGCAAGGTCAGCAGTTCGAAACTTGCAGCTGTTCCGCAGGAAAAGGATAAGACTTACTGCTCCCGTAAAGATTTACAGCCTGATACAGGGTCGCTCGAGTCCGAACTGACTCCACAGCATACCACCACTACCAAGCAATCACAAAAGGGGAGCTGGTGGTGTAATTAGTTAAGCATTGGGCTGCTAAATGCAGAGTCAAACCCACCAGCCAATCCTTGGAAGAAAAATAAGGCTGTCTTCTCCCATAAAGATCTAGAGGAAGTCCTAAAGAGCACTCTACACTGTCCTATAGGCTGCCAGTGAATGAGTTGGAATTGGCTCTGTGGCAGTGGGTTAGTCAACCACATGGCCCAGGGGAAAAGACATTCAGGACCAGAGAAGGGAAATTTGCTTCCCATTTAGCACCCACCATCTGCACCTGTGGGCACCTCAGTTCTTTCATCTGTGAAATGGGCATACTGATAACCTTACCGCACTGAGGAGGGCTCAGTGAGTTGTGAAGAGTCCCTGAGACTTGTGTCTGATCATCCAAAGAGGAGTATTGGGAGGCTGGGGGCAGATCTGGGGACCAGGTTTCATTTCAGACAAACATCAGCCACTCCTCCAGGGGATCCATCCTCCTCATTCCAGACTCCTCCAAATCCACTCCCCAGCCCCATGGTCCCACTACCATTTCAGGCAGAGGGACCACACACAACTGTAAAGGGGTGAGGCTTAAAGGGATACTGAAACAGAACTGGAGATGAGCTTGGTGCAAAGGTTTTAAAGACATCGGGATTGGGATTGTGAGATTGAGCCCAGGCCTGAGGTGGGTAGATTGCATTCTGAGAGTCTGAGTGGGCAGGGAGCCCCCTGGCAAAAGGAACTTCCTTCCCCCAAATTCTCCCCTTCCCTCATTGCTGCCCTGGATTTCCCATACCTAGGAAGAGGACAAGACCTGGACAGCAGGTGAGACTGAGGAGGGCAGAGAAGGTTCCACCAGGACAATCCCAGGCCTCTTGATGGAGAAGTGACCCCAAGAGTGGAAGACAGATAGTGAGGAGCTATGATGGGGCCCACTCCTCCACAGGGGTTCAAGCCTCAAAAGGCGAAGGCTAACACAGGCATGTGTAGAGGCACTGCCAGGATCCTAGAAACTGAAGCACTCTGTGAAGTTTAGGGTGAGCCCAGATTGGGCTGGAGGCAAGAGGGCCTAAGCCAGCCGGCAAGGATGAGTCACTCAGAGGATAGGAGAGCAGAGAGTATAACGGCTCCCCACCCCAAGAATATGGATAAGGCAGAGGCAAGAGGGTGAACTCCCAGGGAGGGGGCGTCGTTACATGCCCCTTCCCAAGACAGGGTTGCCAGTCACGGCTACTCCCCAAGGAAATGTCTCTGGGCATCTGTTCCTTCCACTCACTGGGCCTGGGCATTTACAGCCAAAGGCTGGAGCTCACTAGACCCCTATCTCACCCCACCCCCGGCTCCCCCAGCACTGCTTTATAGAGGGGACAAGAGAGGGGAGGGCACACTTTCTTTCTCCTTCCACAGCTAAACTCCATTATTCCCAAGCCATCTCTGTCTTTGCCCTCAGCTCAAGGTTGTCCAGGCCCCCCAGAATAATCCTAGAGGCCCAGGTGTCTAGCCTGGGGCTCCTACCCCCCACACTGAGACCTGGCAGGTGCCCCAGGATCTCTCACCTCCAGAATCCCTATCCTGGGGCATTCCCTGTGGTCTGGGGAACAATGAAGGGGAAGCCATGGTACCCACCTTCACAAAAATGATGAAATGGGAGAGCATGAAGCTAAGGCCTCTAATAGTAAAATGTCAATGCCTTCCAGCCAAAGAACACTAGGATCACACCTGGAGTTGAACAAGTTGGGTTTGTGGCACTAAGGGGGACCTCATACCATGGGAGCTGTAGGGCATCTCAGTAAGAGCGTATTGGAAAGGACTAGGATTTAGCCACATGTTAAGTGATTTGGGGAGGATGCAAGGAAACAGGGCTTGGCTCTGGGTTGGGTGTTATCAGGAGACAGGAGTGATGAGTGGGTAGCTTAGTAATTCTTATCTAGAAGAAAGGAGCAATGAAGTAAGTCTAAAACTTTATTTCATAAAGAAACAACCACGCACACACAAACCCACTGTCATCCAATGGATTCCAACTCACAGTGACCCTAACCCTATAGGACAGAGTAGAGCCGCCTCCCTCCCTTCCCCCAGGCCCCCAGCGTGTCAGTAAATCTTTACTATGGGAGCATATTAACTCCCTCTTCTTTCTCCCTCAGAGCAGCTGATGGGTTCAAACCATCAACCTTTCAGTTTGCAGCTGAATGCTTTAATCACTGTACCACCTTAAAGAAGCAACTTTAAGGTCATTCATTGTAGCTAGGAGAGGGAGCTGTCTGGGCATTCTGGTGGTTGACAATACCCTGAGGTTTGCTGAGTGGTCTTGTCTTGTTCCATCCTCGTGGCCCTGTTGATGCTGGTATTCTGGGAAATTGCTTGTGTTCCCAGCAGGTGAACACCAAAGTCTATATAGATGACAGACCAGCTCTTTGGCTGTCCAAGCTGCTTCTCCCTTCCTCACAATCTTCCAGCAAAGAGAAGAAGAGAGGGAAGGGGCATGTGGTACCCAAGACACTGGGCACAGCCTTGTTCAATTCATCTTCACTATAGCCCCTCTCCCCATTGAACAGATGATGAAACTGAGGGTCACTGGAGTCACGGAGAGTAACTGACACAACTAATATGTAAACCCAGACCTCTCTGACTCACAAGTCCCTTCCTCTTCCTGCCCTTGGACCAGAAACTGAGTTTCCACCCATTCCTCAAGGCACATGGCCCTGAATTATGCCCCCTGCCCCTCCAGAGCATCCCAGCTGGGCATCTCTTACTACTTGGGCTCAGCCTGGCTGTCACAGGCCAGCTACACTGTCAGCAGCAGCCACATCCCAGGCTGGTCCCCTGTGTCTAGAGGTGTGAGGGGTAATGAGGCTCCGTAATTAAGGTTTCTGGAGACATGGCTGGGAGATTTATAGACAGGCATTGTCAATAACTGGGCTCCCGGCTGCAGATCCACCGAGACATTGATAAGTGCTCGTTATAGTTCTCCCGCTCCCTGCCCTGCCCACCTCCCAACACACACATACACACCCCTCCTGGGCCTGTCAGCCGGCTGTTCACAGCACCAATGTACACAGGCTTCGCTCAATTAATTTGCACTTGTTGGCTCCATCTGTTCTTTTAATGTGTCCTCATCAAGAATGTGTGGGCTCAGCCTCCTCCTTAGATGGGCTCAAAGCAGGGACATGACACCCACCTCCCTCAGACTGGGGCTACCAGTGCTGAGCCATGCCTCCCCAGGGCTGGATCATGCCTCCCCCCTTTACACGGGTTCCTAAGGGTAGAATGTGGTCTCCCGCCCCCCAATTCTAGGAGCCCTGATGGCAAAACCAAGTCATCTTCTTCTTACCCTAGCTAGACCCAGGGAGGTCACCTCTCCCCACTGAGCCATGCTAGGCCTGAGAACCTTGCAGAACCCCTGTGAGCCTGACCCCACAAGACAGGGTCTTGGACCACCAGAAGAAGCTCCAGCTTCAAGCCAAGGCTGGCTGCCTCCTGGGACTCCAGTTCTAGTCCCAGTTCTGACTCTCACCACCTGAGGCTGAGAGGTTCTGCTCAAAAACAATGGTGAAATTGAATCACAGGTTTCGGAGGAGGCTGAGAAGCCAATGCCGAGTCTCTGCTTCCCTTGAGCAGCATTGGTGAAGGGTAGAACAAGGGCCTCACCTTGGACAGTCCCAGAATGCCAAGCATCCTGAGACCATTGTCTGCCCACCCCAAAGTCCTTAACCACCCTCTTTCCTCCAGAAGATCTCTCAGCCCCTTCCAGTTCTGAGAGCCTGGGCTTCCAACCTTCGGCACACATTCCCTAACTTCCCTGGCCATGGAAGGCTAGGGACAGTGAGCCAGCTCTGCCACGAAAGTGCTGGGGGCAGCTGGCCCAGCATCTTGCCCCCTCTGGGCTCTGGTGCCTCAAGCTGCATGTTTATGAGATAATGCAGGCCTCACACTGGGATGGTCTTTGGAAATTCATAGTTATTGGTGCCAACGCTGAGCTCCAGCCCAGCTCACCTCACCAGACTACAACAGGTTGGGCCTTCACCTGGTATTCAAGGAAGACCCTATGAGTGGGCCCTGCAGGCGCTCCAGCCTCATCTCCCACCTAACTGTCTACCAGCTTTTCCTCAACATCACACCTCTTCCCTGTTCTTCCCTCTGAGGGGATTATACCCACCTCATCCCTCTATCACCTGACAAACCCCTACCCGCTCTTCAAAACTCATCTCCAGCTCTCAATGCCTTCCCTCACGCCCCTGCTGGCACTGGGGGGTAGGGAAGGGGCTGTCTGCAGGGCTCCTCTTCAACACCCCCACAACTGTACTCACCACATTGCATGGCCACAGTACACTAGATGCAAACTCCTCAGGGACAGAGGCCACACCTCCGTCACAGCTGTGCCCCCTGGTGCCCCACACTGGCCACATGCTGGTGCTAGAAAGCCTGTGTGAGAGCCGGTGGAAGCAGTGGGCAGGGCTATCCTGGGTGGAGGGAAAGGCAGTACTCTTCCCTCCCAGATGCAAAGATGTTTGCCTAGGGTGGGAGCTGGGCAGGTCAGGGGGCAGTAGTTCCTGATCTCCACACGTATTCCAAGCCCAGCAGTGGCGTTCCTACCAGGAGAGGGTTTTGAAATGAACGGACCATATCATCTTGGCATAGGTACTGGCATCTCAGGCCTTAGTCACATACAGGAACACAGAACCCCAAGTGTCCACAAGTCCCCTCCTAGACCAAGCAGAGGCTCTCAGTCAGGCAGGTCCCAAAGGCACCTTCAAACTATTCTGCCTCCAGGTCCCCTCTGTTCCCCACCTGTGAGTGTGCTGGTTAGGTTAGGTTTGCTGGAGTGACGGCATTCAGGAGAACAGCCCTCCCATGTGTGAGCTGGAGGGAAGTAGGGGTACAGAGATGCCACTGGGGCTTCAGGACACAGTGTGTGGGAATCATGGGGCCATTGTTGGGGGACAAGGAGGCACCTAGACTTTCTGCCAAGTTGGCTTCAGGTTCAAGTTAGTGTGAGACCACTCTTGCCAGTCTCCGCTTATGATTATTAACACCCGATTCAGCTGGGCTGAGGGCACCAGCTGGAGGGGCAGCCTGGGGCCTTTGCTGGGGAAATCCCAGCCCTGGTGTGTGAGGAAGCAGAAAGTGTGAGCCCATGCCTCATGGGCATAAAGGCCCTTTGAGGACAGGAAAGCCCGTCAGTGGTCCTGTCACCTGGGGAAGGAAAGTGCAGACTCATAACCACCTCCCCGACTCAGACAAATCACTTGACTCCTTCCTGCTTTGTTCTCCTCCTCTGTAAGATGGGCACAATGGGAGGATGAAGTTACATTGATCCATAAAGAGTCTAGGAGAGCTCTGCTTTCCCTGGCCTGGTTCAGACCAAAAAATCCAAGCCACAGCATCCCTTCTCACTAAGGAGAATGGGAAAGGCCTTTGACAAGCGGCTGACTTTGAAAATTGGGTCTGCAGACACAGGGTGAGGGCGCCTCCATCCTGTTGGTACAGGGAACTGCAGCAGAACTGAATGTTTGCCTTCCAAAGGTTCTGAGACTACATGAAATGGATGAGTGTGCGAGCTACTTGGGGAGAAGGGGAGATATATATACTATGAAGAAGGGGGCTGCCATGGGTATGAATAAAGCCTCCCCTTCAGCATTCTCCCCTCCTGGCTCTCCCCACCCCTACCCTGGTGCCTGCCTGCTTCCTGGAGCACCGAGGAAGAAAGACATCTCCCAGCCCCACAAAGAACCCCAGTCTTCACCAAGTAACTGCCTGTTGTATCTTACCATGCTTTAGTGGGCAGAGAAGGGAACTTGGGACTTCTTACCCAGTTTAGAGATAAAATATCTGAGATCAGAGGTGGGTCCCCTGAGGCCTGGCTAGGGCTTCAAGAGGCAGGCTTGACCCTCCCTCTCTGCATCCCACCATACCTTTTCTACAGCCAGTGATGGGGATGCAGGACTGAAGGGGACCCATTAGACCCAGGAGGGGGACACTCAGCCCCCTCCTGTTCCCGCCAGAGCAGGGTTAGAAGACAGCCATGTCTGGGGCTTGGCTGCACCCAGCTGATGCCGCTGCATGGTGCATTATTGATGGGGCTTCTAATTGTGCGTTTCCCAAAGTCTACAGGCTTTTGATGAAAAATTCATGGCATGCCCAAGGATGGGAGCAGATTCAATCGATAGGCAGCACAGCGGGTGTGGAGGACTGAGCCCAGGGCTGGGGTGGGGGTGGGGAGTTGGAGGCTGAGGGGCTGGGCTTGGAGGGGCTGCTAACCCCAGGACCTTTGGGCTGGGAGGGTATAAAATCAGGAGACGGCAGTGACCCATTTGTTTGGTGGGGAGGCTAAGGGGTGGGATCAGGTGTGCTGCCCACATCTTTTGTGCCATCCAGGTGGCTATTGGTAAACAGCCTCATGTCTCTGGAGCATAAGACCCTCCAGAGCCCCCCATGAGGGTCATGAAAGGGAGAGGACTTATGGAATGACTCCTCTGTGCCAGGCACTTCCAAATAGCTCCATGACAGGAACACAATTACGTGCTCGATTCCACAGATGAGAAAACTGAGGATGATCAATGACCTAGCCAAGGTCACACAGCTAATTTAGGGCAGAACAGGAACCGAGCCAGCACTGAGTGGATTCTCAGCCCTTTGCCAGGCCTGGGACTATTGAACTATACAGCACTGTGAGTTGGTCGCCTCATCCAACTTCTCTGCCCCATGCATAGTTCTGGGCAGAGTTGGGGTGGGGGTGCCTTGGACAGGGGCAAGACTTATGAAGCAGAGATGTCTGCTACTATTGATAGATGCGATTGTGATTTTGCCACCATCGATGCCAGAAACCCTCAATATTCACCTACTCATTCATTAAACAAGTCAGCAAGTATGTATTACGCCCCCGCTCTATGCAGACACCTTGTTAGATCCAGACGGAGGGCCAAGCGTGCCTGTGACAGGTGGCTGTGCTCAATTCTATTAGGGAAAGTCTGGGCAAAGGCTCCCAGCCCATGCCCTGAGAGGACTCTCCCCCACACCCAGGCCCATGGCCAATGTTATCTGGAAGGTTGAGTCTCAGCGGCCAAGGCCGTATCTAGGCTAATGGGCTGGTTTGTTTGGGTTTGTTTTCCCTTCACTTCCAGAGTGAGCTCCTTTCAAAAACATCCACCCATGTCTCTGCTGAACTCAAGGGAAAGGAATTTGTCCAGACCAGGCAAACAAAAATGGGAAGTCCACAGGGTCTAGGCAGGGGACCCCAGACCATGCTGTACAGCTCCAGGGAAGAAAGAGAACCCTCACCCAGCCTGGACTGCTTCATGGGGATGACTAGGGGATGAGGGAAGAGTAGGGAACAGAGAAGTGGGAGATGGAGGGACAGAGGGGAAGACTGAAGTGGACATGAAGAAGCAGGGGGGCGGGGGGTGTAGCTCAGCAGGTCAGAGAAGAGATACTGAGTCTGGGGCTGGGGGCCTTTTGGGACATACCCCTTTCCTAGGTCCAGGACCCCACTGGCCTCTCAGGCCCTGCCATTTCCTCACAGTTTCCTGGCTACCCCTCCCAGATTCCTCTGCGCTAGAACAAAGGTGACAAGGCCCTGTGGGCCTCCAGCTCAGGGCTGGGCTCTGTCATCAGGCACGCTTGTTGTAGCAACAGTCTCCAGGGATCCTTGGAACAGAACCACAAGCAGAAAAGATGGGAGAGCCAGGGTCCCCACCCCCTCCAGCCACCAAGGCTGCCCCAGGCCTCACTGACAGCAGTACTGTAAGTCTGTCCCCCAACCCTGTGGTTTTGGAGGATGCATTGGTTCACCTAGCAGACAGGTGTGTTGGGGATGTGTTGCCAGGCAACCAGTAGAGGAGTTCCCAGTGCAGCAGGGAAAGGGGGACAGGGGGACTAGGCCTGGGGGCATTGGTTTCCAGATACCTATGGTCACGGGAACTTCTTGTTGGGCCTTCTACCCTGGCTAAGGCCACCTAGACCCCCACCCAGGAACCCAGAGAGAGAGAGGAGAAAAAGGTTTCTTGGGAAAACCCCTTAAAGTGCTCCTGTAACCCTGGGTGCTGGTGCTGGCCTCTTGCAGGTTTGGCCTCAGATTCTAGAAAGTTCCACTCATGACCCAGAGCTGTGAGGAAGATGATGAGACATGAGGGGGCACCAAGAGAAGACGGAGCAGCCCCAGCTCACTAAGTGTGACTGGGGACGGGGGACAGCAGGGAGTCAGCCAGGAGGAAACCAGTGGGGAGGGGCTCTTTGGGGGAAAGTGAGCAGGGTCTGTGAGACTAAGACTGGAATCTGTCACCTGTACGTCCCTGGGCAGCGAGTAAAGGCCAGTGCCAAGCTGCCATCTGCAAAGGCAGGGCTCTGAGCCACATGCCTAAGATGGTAGTTAGCAGGTCTCCCAGTGTCCAAAGGGATCTTCCTGGAGGAGGTGGGCTCAGACTGGTGCCTTGAAGGTGGAGTGGGGTTCAGGGAGGCCTGGAGAGGAAATGGGAAGCTCAGGCATCTTCCAGAAAGTTTCTACTCAACTAAACTGTCCTGACCCCACCCAATTAGCTGGCCAGTCTCCTGCAGAGGCCAATTAGCAAGGAAGGGCTGGGGTCAGCACCACCGGCCAAGGACTCTGCCACTCCTAAGAGCTTCTGCCAAGCAAAGCACAAAAGCTTTCAAGGCACCATCTCTGTGTGCTGTAGCAGTAAGGGGAAAGGGAAAAAAAAGAAAGAAAAGAGGAAAGGAAGGGAAAATTCACTTTTTTTGTTTCTTTGCTGTAACCTTGAACAGAACCAAGAGGCAACTGCCTTCATGTCCCCAGGAGGGCAGCTCCACAAAATAGGAGAGCCAGTTTAAATAGCAATTTGCACAGAATATAATCAGGAGGCCCAGCTGACATTCAAGGGGCATCAGGAACTGGACTCTGGGTTGAGCAGGGCCCTGACTCCAGAGCCTTCTGTGGCTCCTGATTGCCCTCAGTTCATAAGCAGAACTCCTGGGCCTGGCACTTAAGGCACCACCTCTTAGGACCTGCTCGGCCCTCTCCAGCTTTCTGGTCAGACAGATCTCTTTGATGCCACCAAAGGATCCGGGCCCATGTTGGCCTTCAAGCCTTTGCTCAGGCTGTTTTCTGTACCTCAAATCCCTACCCAGGCTGTCAGACTTTACCCGTACCCTTCCCTATATAGAAAATCCCAGCCCACAGATTCCTCTTTGACCCTCACTCCTAGGCTGAATGATCCCATCCTCCTATGGAAGCTCTGAATGCCAGGGTCTCCCCACCCCCCAACAGAATTGAGCTTCCGGTAGGAAACTGGCTGCCCAGCCTCGTCAGGAAACAGGTAGAAGGGAGCTATACCATGACAGATAGCAGCATGAGCCTTGGGAAGCTGCAGTCATCCTGGAGTATTGTCAGGTGGAGGAATGACTCACCAGCTCTGTGCCTCCTCCAGGCTCCCTACCCCAGGGCCCAGGCTCCATCACAGAGGCCTCCCCACCCCACCTAAAGTCTCCAGCCCTGCCAGCTCTCACTTTGTCACTCCCTTGGACTCACCCGGCCTTGTCTGCCCCTGAATTCACACACACACACACACACACACACACGCACCCCACCCCCACCCCATGATGAATGTTCCAAAAGTGAAGGAGGGGCAAGGATTCAGCTAGTTCTCTGTCCAGAGCGAGGCAGCAACAGCTCAGCTGGGGAGACAGAGGCATCAGCCTGGGTGTGCATGTGTGTAAGGCGAGACTGCCTAGCTTTCATGAGCCTTGACCATTCTCTTCCAGAAAATCTTCAGGCACTGCCTCAGTGTCTCCCACTCTTCCCTGACATGCCCCTGGGAGCTGGGGTCTTGCTACCAGATCTGGGGAGCTGGAGGAGGCCAGGAGCCATTGGCACAACAAGCTCCTTATTTCCTTTTATTTCAAGGAAGTATGATAAATTCCCTTAAAGGGTATAAATTAGCAAAAGACGGGCTCTCTGCCATTCTGAGGGGACCTGCTTTAAGGAATAAATAAGAATAGACTTCATCTTCTGGAAAATCTCCCTGGGTCCCTAGGCCTGGCATAAGGCTGCCCAGAGAAGCCTCTAGCCCTCCCAGAGCTCATCTGTCAGCAGGTTTATACTGCCCTGTGTAGGCCAGGCAGGAGCTCTGTCTGCCCACTGATGGCAAATCTACAGGAGAAGGCCCCCAGCGAGGACTTGCCTGAGAATATCCTTTGACCACCTGTCCAATTCCCCCAACTCAAGAACACAAACCAGAGGCTGCAAAGAGGAGAGGAGTCCCTCTCCAACTGCCAGGGCCTACCAGGAGCTGGACAGAATGCACAAGGTCTCAAGATGGAAAGTGCCCACTGGTGATGGCTTCTTGACAGAGGTGGCCCAGGGAGGCTTGTTGTTGTTCAGTACCATCGAGTTGGTTCTGACTCATAGCCACTGTGTATTGGGTTTCTGAGGAGCAGCTGGTGTGTTTGAACTGCCGACCTTGTGGTTTGCAGTCTAGTGCTGATCCTACAGCGCCACACTGAGACTAAATTCTGAAAACAGGTCTAGTTGTTCTAGGATGGGCTGCCTTGGATTTCAGAGTTGGCAGTTTATCCTAAGGACATGTGGGAGCCATTAAAAGGCTTGAGAGGCCAGAGAATGTTCCAGTCACCTGCTGCTACATAACAAACAACCCCAAAACTTTATGACTGAAAACAGTTTTTTCATTACTACATCTCCCCATTTGGTGTGTCAGGAACTCAGCCCTGGCTAGCAAGGAGGGCTTGTCTCCACTCCAAAATGTCAACGTCTTCATCTGGGAGCTGGAACAGCTGGCAGGAGCCAGCCAGCTCTCGCTCTCTCCCACAAAGAGAGTTTGGGCTTCCTCACAACTTGGCGATCTCAGTGTAGTAGAATTCCTTCCCTGTCAGAGCAAGTATTCTGAGAGGGTGGAAATTCAAGGTTTCTTATGACCTAATCCCAGGCACCCCTGAATGTCACTTCTGCTACAATGGCAATGCTATTGTTGTTGCTGTTAAATACTGTACAGTCAGTTCTGATTTATAGTAACTCTGTATAGGGTTTCCAAGGAGCAGCTGGTGAATTTGAACTGACGACCTTGTGGTTTAAACGGACCTTTCGGTCCAGTGCATTAACCCACAGCACCACACCAGGACTCCTAGTTCAGTTAGAAAAATAAAAACCCATTACTGTAGAGTCGATTGTGTCTTGTAACAACCCTACATGTTACAGAGTGGAACTGCTTCATTGGGTTTTCTTGGGCATAATCGTTACAGAAACAAATTACCAGGCCTTTCTTCTGCAGTGCTGCTAGGTGGGTTTGAATCACCAACATTCATATTAGTCGTCGTTGTTGTGAAGTACTGTCAAGTTGGTTCCAACTCATAGCGACCCTGCATAGGGTTTCCAAGGTGTGAATGGTGAGCTTGAACCGCCAACCTTGCAGTTCAAACCAAACTTGCAGTCCAGCGCATTAACCAGCAGCACCACACCAGGACTCATTTATATTAATAGTCAAGTTCTGTTGAGAGGAGAGGAGAATTAGACTCCACGTCTCAATGAGAAAAATAGCAAAGCATTTTCAGCCATCTTTCATCTAGCAGAGAAGAGGGCTGCTGGGGGCAGCCCAACAGTAAGTCAGGAGCCTCAGAGATGAGACCAGATAACTAGGCAGGAGCAGGGGAAGAGGGCCTGCTCTGTGTGGGGACTTATTTTGATCCGGAGATGCCCTCTCTGGTCAGAAAAAGCCCAAATCGGACTCACAGCCCTCCCTCACCTGCCCCCTGGTGGTGAACAGGTTTCAAAGTGAACAGAGAGAAAAGAGGCGTGTTGGCAGAGCCACTAGGTTCACCTGAGTGACTTAGATGTTGAGAGGAACTCCAGCAGCGTGTGGTGACAGTTGGGCTGCTAACTGCAAGGTCAGCAGTTCCAAACTACCAGCTGTTCCGCAGGAGAAAGATGAGGCGACTTGATGGCACTTTCAAAACAGTCAAACACACACCCGCCACAAAATGAACGAAACCTAAATCTTTGCAAATCAGACAAGATGCTTCTACCCACTCAGGAAAACAAATTGTAGATGATGAACCCAGGTGGCGAGCCCCGGGGATCAGAAGTGCTTCATAACACAGCAGCTGTTGTTTGTTGACTATCTAGAACCAGCCCGGCCCTTAGCACACATGGCCTCCAATTTGCACAGTTATGTAATGGGGACTTCAGAAAGTCTGTGGGAAAATTCCATTATCTTTTCATTCTTTTTTCCCATTAACTTTCTGAAGCCTCCTGGGTTGCAGCCATACTGCATTTTGCTGCTTTCCCAGGAACAGAGTGATGAGGAAAGCTGGACTCACTCCACCTGTGTGAGGGTCCAGGGACACTGGGAAGCAAACCTGGCCAGCTCCAAAACCCAAAAACCCACTCTGACTCACAGAGACCCTATAGGACAGAATAGAATTCTGCCATAGGGTTTCCAGGGCATGAGTCTGTATAGGAGGAGACAGCCTCAGCTTTCTCCCACTGGCCAGGTCCAGGGGGACGGAATCTTTCTATCTCTCGCTCAGAAAAGTAGTTAAGGACTTAAGAGCAGCCCCCTGGGCCTGGTGAGTCCACCTCTCCCCACCCTCCAAGCAGACACTTTACTGAGATGAGACAGTCTCAGTCCCCGGTGAAAGGAAGAAGTCGAAGGCAGGATGACATCACACCTGAAGCTCCAGTCCCCTTACCCGAGGCCTGACCCCCTGGGTTCCACTGCCCTGTCCCTCAACAAATGCCCAGAGGCCCAAGGCCAATTCCAGTGCTGTCCCTTATGAGCTGGGCAGCTTTGGAGAAATCTCTCAGCTGCCTCCTTGATAAATTGAGACTTACAGTGTCTTTCTTACAGACTCAATGCACAAACTAGAGAACGCATGTGCAAAGGGCTGGGCCGGCTGTGGACGTGAACAAATGGCAGCTGCTGTCATGAAGCATTTCTGGCCCCAGGGTCCCTACCCAGGCCTAGCATCCATAGTTTGTCTTCTTAGCTGGGTAGACGGGTCTATCTGATTTGCAAAGATTTAGTCTTTCTTCACTTTGTGGGGTGTGTATGTGTGTGCATGCATGTGTGTTTGTGTGCTTGGCTTGTTTGATATACTTTCCAAACTACATCTAAGTCCCTCTTAACTGTTGCTTCTGTACACAGTCTGCAGCTGCGCAGATAGAAAGAGTAGGGGTTACGTCTGTGCTTTAAGTTGGCGCTTGTCCAAAGCTTCCACCCTCCCAGCTCAGACTCATCACCTGCCCCCAGACTGTGGTGAACACCTATCAGAACCTCTAAGATGGAAGTTCAGGGAAAGGAAGAGGCTGGGAAGTCTCCCTGAATCAGACCAGACAGGCCTCAAAGGCATATGTGTGCCTGAGGTCAGAGGGAAGATAGTCCCCATTCCTCCCCTCAGCGTGAACTATGGCGTCTGCTCTGGCCAGCGTCACTCCCAATGCAAGCTCCAACCCAAAGCATCTGTGGGAGCCGGCTTCCCTCTGCTGGCTGCAGTGATGAACTGCAAAACAGATACTTGGACCTGGTGGCTTCCCAGGGAAGAGCGAGGAAAACGTGTGTGATAGGTTTGGAATACCTTTTATTTGGGCTTAGCCTCACTATCCACTTTCTCCATCCACATCATCCTGTGAAAAGCCCTACCAGGAGTGCCCCTCACTCAGAAACCTAGAAGAGTAAATTCCCCCGCCCCTGCTCCAGGCCAGCCCCTCCCCATGTACTCCTCCCTGCCCAGTCTCCTGATTCCCCAGAAAATCCTCTCTTTCTCTCTCCCCTTCTCTGTCTTTCTTCCTTTCTCTTTCTCTGTCTCTCTCTCTATTTCTCTCCCCCACCCCAAGCCTCACCTCCACCCTGTGTTCCCTTGTTACCTCTGTCCCTTCTCAACCTCACTGCCCTCCTCAGCCCTCTGAACTCTGGCATTCAGGGCACTAACCAAGGTTACCAGGGACCACCTCCCTCTACAGACCTGGAAGCTATTGGCTACTCACTATTATCTTCAAACATTTTTTTTTTTAATTTTAACATTGTGAAATATAACCCATGTACGGAAATTATACTGACCATAAATACAGAGTATAACCAATTATAAAGCAACTCACTGTTATCACATCAATTTCAACTCATAGTGACCATGTATAGGGTTTCCCAGGCTTTAAATCTCTACAGGAAAAGAAATCCTTATCTCTCCCCTGTGAAGTAGCTGCTGAACCTGCAATTGGCCATTCAGTGCTTAAACTACAGCGCCATGAAACTACAACCCTGTCTTTCTCCTACTGAGACACCACTGGAGTGGATTTGAACTGCTAATCTTTTGGTTAGCAGCCAAGCACTTAACCCTTGTGCCATCAGGCTTATCACCTACATTGTTTTTCTTGTGCTATCAAGTTGGTTCTGACTCGTAGCGACCCTGTATACAGGTTCCGAGAGCTCACAGTTAGCAGTCCAGTGACGATCCTACAGTTCTATCACCTTAGTTGTTGTTGTTGTTGTTGTTAGGTGCCATCGAGTTGGTACCGACCCACAGTGACCCTATGAACAGCAGAATGAAACACTACCTGATCCTGGGCCAACCTCACCACTGTTGCCATGCTTGAGTCCATCGATGCTGCCACTTGGTCAATCCATCTCGTTGGGGGTCTTCCTCTTTTTCTCTGACCCTCCACCTTACCAAACATGATATCCTTCTCTAGCGACTGGTCCCTCCTGACAATAT
>NW_006408610.1:4022200-4027562 GCF_000296735.1 Chrysochloris asiatica | reverse complement strand
AACTCCTGACCTTGCGGCTCGCAGCCCTATTCGTAACAACTACGCTACCAGAGCCCCTAAGTATGCCTCCCTAATTACTAGAGCTGAATTTTCCCTATTTTTTAACATTATATAAGGAGAGTCATGTCGTATGTGTTATACTGTAGATTTTGCTCAAGGTTTTGTCTGAGAGCCCATCTGTGTTGTTTTTGTTGCTTGTGTCTGTGGTTGCTCTTTTTCATTGCTGTGTATGGATCCCATTGTATGGATCCCAGCCTGTCCCTTCTCTCCTTGGAATCATTCCTCACTGCCTCACCAGCTCCTCAGTGCTTTTTAAGGAGGAGATTGGTCTGCATTGCCCAACCCTCTGTTATTGTCTGGAAAGTGGGTGCCCCTTCTTTGTAAAGTTTCCTGCAGCCCGTCTGCCTCTACAGCTCTAGCAATCACCTTGATCTTAAGGGCTCCTCCCCCACCCCACCCCCACTCCTTTGTCTTTGTACTCTTCCCCTTCACTCCGCACTCCCCCACCCCTTAGCTATTCCTCTCCCTTCCCAAAGTTTCTACCACACCTGGGGCTGGCTTCTCACATCTCTCTCTCTAGCCAGATTTTCAAGCTTGACCCTCAGCCAACTACATGTCAAGCCGCTTCACCTGGATGTCCCTAGGTACCTCACAGCCAGCACGCTTCCCCACTCCACTCCATGTACGTGCCCCTCCACCCAGTGACCCCCATTCTTCCTCATGCATCTCCCTCTGCCATACTCATCCCCAGGCAGCTCCTGCCCTGACTCCCACACCCTCTGCCTGATGCAGGTTCCATCAAAGGTGTCTCATGACACACACACACCCCACTCCAGGTTAGCCCCTTCAGTAACCCACAGGGTAGAGTCCAAGCTCCTCTATAGCGCACCCTGCTGCCTCTCCAGCTGTACCCTAATTCTCCTCCCTGTCCTTGCACCCCAATAACTTAACTGCTTTGTTTCCCATCACACCTTCTCCCACTCCCCTTTGCCTAGCGAGCCCTGTTTCCCATCCCCAGATAGCACTTATTCATCCTCTGAGAGTCACCTCCTCCAAGAAGACTTCTTAGATTTGTAGGCCAGGATAGGAGCCTTCTCCAAGCTCCGCTATGTCATAGGCACTTTCCTGCCTATCTCCTCTGTGAGGATTCCCTCAAAGACTGAGTGAGGTGGGCAAGACGGCATCCAGTAAGTTTGTACTGGGTGTTTACTGAGCTGCTTCTAGCATAGGCCTAATACCTTAATACCAAGGTAGAAGACGGTGGGCATTGCTGCTCCTCCTGACATCAGTTTTCCCATCTATACAATGAGAGTGTGAGAGCCCTTCTGGTCAGCATGGTTCCAAGTGGCCTCAGATAAATTTGTAAGTACCACCTGTGTGAGGTGCCTTCAATTCCACCATCTGAGCTTCCTATTGGGGTCAGCATTGCCCTCTTCAGGGTTTTGTATAAGTTCATCAGCGCGTCTCCTCCATGGTGAGGGTGAGGAGGGGCCGGCTTGGGTCCTGTGAAGTGGGAGCGGGTACATCATCACACCTTCTATATATACCCAGTGCCCAGGGCTGTTGTAAGAACGATGGCACTTTACCAATAAAGGAATAAAGCCAGTCAAAGGCAGCACAGGAAAGGAAGTGCAGGACCTGGTCTGTCCTCCTCACAACCCCTTTACAGCAGCACTTGAGGATCCCTTTCCCTCTTCCACAGATAAGGATACTGAGCCAGAGAGGAGGTGTTGGTGCCACAAAGGCCCCCAGTACTCCACACCACAGGAACAATTTGAACCCAGATCTACCTGATGCGTCTCCCCAGGCTCTGAGCACAAGGGGCCTGGTCCAGGGTGTTAGTGGGCCAGAAGGATGCAGGGGACACTTAGGGTCAGGTACAGATGGCTTGGGATTGGCACCCTTCGAGGATGTGCTAGTCCATAGAGAGCTGCGGGAGGGGTGGGCACTGACCACCAACAGGTTTGGATGGGAAGGAGCAGGCAGCCCTTTGCCTGTTCTCAAGGCTGAGCTGTGACGCAGAGCGTGGCCCTGACAGGACATGGAAGTCAGCCAGCAGTAGCTATGGGGAGAGGTCAAGGCTCAGACTTTTACCCAGCTATACTGCCCAAGGTCCCAGCTCAGCTGTGGAGGCCAGGGTTGTGAAGGGAGAACAGAGCTTGCAGGTCCCACCTCACCTGTCCCAGTGACGATGTAGGGTACTAGCTAGAGTGGGAACTGAGAAAGTAAGCAAGGGCCAGGGTCCCTTTCCACCCTCCAGGGGAAAACCTTAGTCTCAGAGGCCAGCCCAGCTGATGGAGGCCTATGGAAGGTCTCTAGGGCTCATGGTCAGAAGGTAGAGTCAGAACCCACTACCCCTCCAGACGTGGTAAGGGACACCCCACTTCCTTAGGGGCCATACACTACCCCCAGCTCTCTTCTCTCTGGGCCTCAGACTGGGGGCGTTAATAATAGAGCTCCACTCATCCCCAAGGCTGCTGAGTTAAAGAATGGTGGAATTTTTAAAATGATGAGTGATTGAATTGGGACAAAGGGTTGATCAAACACATTCAGTGGGTGACGCACAGGCAACCCTCCCCCTTCTCTCTCACACACACAAACACACACACACAGCCAGTGTAGCTGAGCAAGCAGAACTGTTCAAACTCCACAAAACTTCAACCAAAGGGAGGTCCAGGCTGGCCTTGGAAGGACACAGTGGACTCCTCCCAGGTGGCAGGAGGAAGTGGCCTGGCTCTGGGCCTGAAGGCCAGGCTGTGGGGAGAGGGCTTGCAGGTAGTGAGTTCTATCTGAACGGTGTGAAGGCAGCGAAGGTCTGGTCAGGGTGAATGGAGTAGGTATGGATAGACCTGGAGACAGAACCAAGAGAGCCTGGTCCAGACCTCAGAAACTCACTGTGAACCACAGCCCTGAGGCGCTCTGCCTCCACAAACATACATGAAGGTGCCCCAGACTTCAGCACCCGGGAGAAACCCCTCTGTCCCCACCTCTACCTGGACAGGCTCCCAGCATCACCCACAAGGAAGGTGATTCAGCAGGAAGGAAGTTTCAAGAAGGGGAGGATGCCCATGTCAAAAGATTCTACCTCTGCAAAACAAATAAAGCAAACCACTTAGAAGAAATCAATAATGTGTTTTCCTCCTTGGTGTTAACCTGGAGGTTAACCTGGAACTGTCTGTCAGAGGTGGTTTGGTGAGCAGGAAAGAACCATGTCACCCAAAATCGTATCCTTACTGTGAGGGGCCCGTGAGGCAGTCCAAGCCCAAATAGTATCCTTACTGTGAGGGGTTAAGGGCAGGAGAGGAGGCTATGTAGTCACCTCCCCTCAACACTTGGGCCTGGGCACATTTGCTTTTCTGAGGAGAAGACAGCTAGCCTTTTCCACCCCAACCCAAGGTACCCCTCATTTCCCATAGATGGATTCAGCTCAGTGTCAAGCCCTCTGGGTGACGTGCCCTTTTCCCCCCTAATTGAGTAAGTACAAAGAGCACAGACTTTAGAGTAGAATCTGGATTCAAATCCTAGCTCTGCCATATGCAGGCAGTATGATGGTGGGCCACACACTGAACCTCTCTGAGTCTTAGGTGGATACTGTAAGGAATTGGGAACACACAGGCGTTCAGTATGGATCACTGTGTCTGCCCGTTCTCAGATGACTCTGGGGAGGAGACAGAGCAGAATCAGCCCAGCCCTCCAGAATCCAACTGAGCACCAGTCAGGATAAGGAGGCTGGGATGAGGAGGTGAGGGCCCAGAAACAGGGCTCAACCTCTGGGAGCATCAGGGTTCTGAACCAGAAAGAGCCCGTTATTGCCTCAAACTGGAAGGTTCCCAGAAGAGAGAGAATGGTAATGTAGAGGACTTGTGTACTTGCCCACATATGAGCTAGGATTTTATTTCTCTTTTCATTATTTAAATGTTTTTAGCTTTTTTGGTATACAGTGATAGCTCAGTGGTAGAATTCTCACCTTATGTGCAGGAGACCCAAGTTCAATTCCTGGCCAATGCACCTCATGTGCAACCACCACCAGCCTCTCAGTAGAAGACTGAGTGCTGCTATGATGCTGATCAGGTGTCAACCAAGTTTCCAGATTAAGAGAGATGAGGAAGAAAGGCTTGGCTATCTACTTCCAAAAATCAACCAATGAATCACAATGGTTTGATCCACAACCCATCCTGGGGATAGTGTAGGACCAGGCAGCATTTCGTTCTGTTGTGCATGAGATCGCCATGCCGATTGAACAGCAGCTAACAACAGCACACGTTCGAAGAAATGCACAAAATGTAACTGCATTCACTGCAATGAATGATCACAAAGTAAACACGCAAGTGTAATCACTCCCAGGTCAGCACCCCAAAAGGTCTCCTGTGCCCTCCAATCACTCCCTACCTCCCCAGTTTTCACTCTATTGTTTGCCAATTTTGAAGAAAGCAAATACGGAATTCATAGAGTAGCTATTTTGCTTCTGCCTTCTTTTGCTCAATGTTATGTTTAAGAGATTCTTTCATGTAACTATTTTGTTGTTGGTAAGTGCCATGGAGTTGGTTCCAACCCATAGCGACCCTGTATAGGGTTTCTGAGGAGTGGCTGGTGAGCTTGAACTGCCAACCTTGCAGTTCAGACAACTTTGCAGTCTGATGCATTAGCCCACAGCGTCATAGCAGGACTCCTTACGTAACTATGGTTCCTCACTTCTATTGCTGGATGGTATTGCATTGTATGAAAATCTCATCACTCTACTGTCATGGTTATCTGTGTTATTTCCAGTTTGGGACTATTACAAGTAATGCTCCTAGGAATGTTCTTATACCTGCTTCTTGATGCACTTGCTTATGTGTGTGTGTTGGGGATATACTTCAGGAGTGGAACTGCTTGATCATGGGGTATGCATATGTTCAGTTTTAGTGGGTATCAGACTTCAAACAGTTTCCCAAAGTGATTGTAACAGTTTACACTCCCACCAGCAGTGCAGACATGTTCCAGCTGTTCCACATCCTCACCAACATTTGGTATAGTCAGGGTTTGTTAGGGTTTTGAGAGGTTTCGCTTTGTTTTTTGTCTTATCTTTCTAGTGGGTGTATGAAACTTAACAAACCCATTGCTATGAGTGAATTCTGACTCATAGCAACCCGGTGGTAGAGTAGAACTGCCCCATAGGAATTCCTAGGCTGCAATCTTTACAGAAGCTGACTGCCTCATTTTCCTCCCAAGGAGCAACTGGTGGGTTTGAACCACCAAACTTTCAGCTAGCAACTGAGCACTTAATCACTATGCCACCAAGTCTCCTTAGTGGGTATATGGAGTCCTGGTGCGGCACTATAGGATAAGCTCTGGACTGCTGATCACAGGATTGGCGGTTCAA
>NW_006408610.1:4021093-4022100 GCF_000296735.1 Chrysochloris asiatica | reverse complement strand
CACACCTTTTTTAATTTTAAACCATTCAGTGTTCCCATGTTCTGTTCAAACAACTGCTTCTTGGTCCATATACAGATTCCTCATGAGCACAATTTAGTGTTCTGCAATACTCATCCTTTGCAATATTGTCCATAGCTTGTCATAATCCACACAATCAAAAGCCTTTGCGTAGTCAATAAAGCACAGGTAAACATCTCTGATATTCTCTGCTTTCAGCCAAGATCCATCAGACATCAGCAATGATATCCCTCATTCCACGGCCTCTTCTGAATCTGGCTTGAACCTCTGGAAGTTTTCTGTCAATGTATGATTGTAGCCATTCTGTATTACCTTTAGCAAAACTTTACTCGCATGGGATATCAACGAGATTGTCCAATAATTTCTGTATTCCGTTGGGTCACCTCTCTTTGGAATGGGCACAAATACGGATCTCTTCCAGTCGGCCAGATAGTTGTCTTCCGAATTTCTTGGCAGAGATGAGTAAGTGCCTCCTGTGCCGCCTCACTTTCTTAAAAGATTTCTACTTTTATTCCATCAGTTCCTAGTGCCTTGTTCTTGGCCAATTCCTTCAATGGCACCTTAGACTTCCTCCCTAAGTATCATTGGTTCTTGATCATATGCTACCTCTTGAAATGGTTGAACATTAACAATTTCCTTTTGGTACAATGACTCTGTGTATTCCTTCCATCTTCTTTTGATGCTTTCTGCATCATTCAATAATTTACACAGAGATTCTTCCAATAACGAAAGTCGAAGCTTGAATTTTTCTTCAGTTCCCCCAGCTTGAGAAATACTGACCGTGTTCTTCTTCCTTTTTGGTTTTCTGATTCCAGATCTTTGCACATTGTATTGTAATATTTGACTTTATCTTCTCGAGCTGATCTTTGAAATTTTCTGTTCAGCTCTTTGACCTCCTCATTTCTTCCATTTGCTTTAGCATCTCTATGCTGGAGAGCAAGTTTCAGTGTCTCTTCCGACATCCATTTTGATCTTTTCCTTCTTTCTTG
>NW_006408610.1:3987170-4020993 GCF_000296735.1 Chrysochloris asiatica | reverse complement strand
TTTTGTGCCAATTCCCGGTCTCTTGCCCATTCGCCTATTAGTTGATCTGTCTTATTGATTTGTAAGCATTACCTTTTATGTATGTTATAAATGTTTCTCCCGTTCTTTCTCTTGCCAGTTCACCCTCTTACTGATGTCTTTGGATGAGTGTATTCAGTGTATAGTTGTTCCTTTTCTTTCTGGTTTGTGTTTTTTGTGTCTTGTTTTAAAAACTCTTTCCCTTACCCATATTCATGAAGATATTTTTATGCATTCTCTTCCAGAAGACTTCTTGCTTTACCTTTCATGGTGCAATCTACAAATTCATCTGGAATTTTATTTTTGGTGTATGATATGAGCTGGAGAGTAGGGTTATGTGCTGTGGAGTTGGTTCCCATTCATAGAGACCCTGCATAAGGTTTCAGAAGCTGTAAATTCACCCTCATGTACAGGGCCTCCCCACAGCTTCAGAAAGACGAGCAGAAAACATCATCTTTCTCCCATGGTATGGTTGGTAGTTTCAAACTGCTCACCCTGAGGTTAGCAGCCCAACTCATAACTACTACGCTCCCAAAGCACCTTATGATGTGGGATAGGAGTCAAGTTTCCCCCCTTTTCAATGTGAGTATCAAATTGACGCAAGAACATTGATTAAAATGACAGTCCTTTCTCTGGTTCTTTATAGTGTTCCATGTCAAGTGTTGTCTGTTCTGTTTCTTTGGCCTCTATGCCCATCTTGGTACCAATTTTTCTCTGTCTTAATTACTGTAGCTTTATAGTAAGTCTTGATAACTGATAAAGCAAATCTTTGCATGTTATTCCTCTATAAAACATCTCTTGGCTGTACTTGCCTTTTCACTTCTAATCTATTGTTGAATCTGCTTGTCTGGTTCCACCCATACACATAAAGTGCTTGATTTTGGTTGAGATTGCATTGAATCTATTAATCAATTTATAGGCAAGCTAACTCTTTATATTATATCTTTCAGTCCATGAATATGGTACGTTGCTGTTGAGTGCCGTCAAGTCAGTTCTGACTCATAGTGACCCTGGATAGGGTTTCCAAGGATCGGCTTGTGAGTTTTGAACTGCCGACCTTGAGGTTCAAACCAACCTGGAAGTCCAGTCCATTAGCCTGCAACACCACACCAGGACTCCGCCGTCAATTTATTTAGGTTTAAATTATTTCAAACTAAATAAATAATATTAAAAAGACATTCTCAGTAGAAGATTCAAATATCAGAAATGAACAAATATGCCTTTTCAACCCCCAAACCTAGAATTATTCACTGTTCGTATATACATACATGTATGTACATGCACACACACACTAGTTATGGATGGGATCATATTCATCTGCCAAATGCTTTTTTTATTTAACAGTATTGCCAGGGCATGTCTCCATGCCAGATGATTAAACCTAGGTCATTCTTTTTAACCACTGCCTGTAGTTCAGAGGATGAGTTTAAGGGTGCTTGAACTGTACTGCAGTAGACATCCTTGAAGATGCCTTCTTGGACGTGAGTGTGTCTAAGACATGACTCTGGAAGTCAAGAAGTCTATTTGGATGCTGCTGCCATTGTCCAGAGTCTGAGCCAAACTTGAAGGCAAGGGCATGGATTTCTTTTTCCAAAATAACATGTGCTTCCTCTTGACTGTGTACTGGAAGAGGGCTGCCATAAGTTGAGAGTTTAAATCACAAGGGTATAGGTGCCTGGGAGCAGCAAGGAGGAAGAAAGGGTCTGACTTGTTGATTGAAGCAGCCATTAGAACCGAAATGGGATGGGATAAGAATTATACCTCCAAATGATACCTGCCCTGGGCAAAGCCCTATGCCAACTGCCTCACACCTCTCAGCAACCTCATAGCTGCTCTGTGGGAGTCTGGGGCTCAGAAAGGTAAAGGAGTCTATCCCCACTCATACAGAATGTCAGTGGCCAAGTGACCTGGACCTGACCACAAAGCTCTAAGTGTCTGCAGTCTTAGAACTGAGTTTCCTAGTTAATGTGCTGTCTGGGGATACCAGATGGGCATATCTGGAAGAACCAAGACCAACACTGGCACTGGTTAGAGGAAGTCCAGGCAGTAACAGGTGACAAATGGTGTCTGATGAGCTCCCGCTGTCTAGGACCCCTCTCCAGGAAGTCACTGTGTAGCAGGTGGGAAACAGGGTTTGGAAGCCGGGCCAATCCCCCAGTCAGCATGAAGTCCAGTAGGGGCTGGGACAGAGCTCTGCTTCCTGGGGGTTTAGGCGCCTGGCAGACCCCACCCTCATGTACAGGGCCTCCCCACAGCTTCAGAAAGTGGATGAAATGCCAAAGCTCAACAAATGCCTTGACCAAAGCTTGTTGCCATTTCGTTTATGCCAACTTACAGCGATTCTAAAGGATAGTGTAGAACTGTCTCACAGGGCTTCCAAAGCTGTAAATCTCTATGGACATAGATTGCCATATCTTTCTCTCCCGGAGTGGCTGGTGGGTTCGAATCACCGACCTTTCAGCCAGCAGCCAAGTGCTTAACCACCATGTCACCAGGGCTTTTTAGTAAATGCCTGCTGGACTCACTTCCCTCCTCTCCTTCCCCACCCTCAGCCTAGTTCCCACCTCTTCTTCCCCCCTTGAGATGTGTGTGTCTAACATCACTTCTTGGGTCCCCCACCCCACTTTTCTAGTTTAAATTTAAGAAACTCCCTTTATGACTTTTTTCATGACTCGCTCAAGAGAATCTCTGATTATAACACAGATGCATGCAAATGTAGCTTATTTATTTTTCTATGCAACATGTATAGGCGGACATGGAAAGTTTTCCAAATTGGAACACAATTAATCATTCTTTTATTTATTTATTTTTTAAGCCTTAAAATTGGGTTGATAGTTTTTTTAACTTTTTATTGTGAATTAAGTGAAGGTTTACAGACAAGATCATCAGCTTTACGTTCAACAAATCATACGCTGTGTTTCATCCCAATGATTACAATCCCATCCACGCAACAACAAATATCTGACTCCTCCCTATTGTTCCTATTTCTGTTCTACCCACCTTCCTGTCCCTTCTCAACTTTGTCCCTAGGCGTATGTTGCCCTTTTGATTTTGACTGACTGACCTTTCCATGGTGAGCCTACCTTAGTAGTGTTGTTGTCCCCTCTATGTATCTATCTACTACTTGGCTGAAAATTGGGCAAGAAGGGTGTGTTCCATTCCAGACCTGAAGTGTGGTCCAGAGTCATAGTCTCTTCCAGTCTCTTTCTGACCAGTAAGCCTGGTCTTTTATTATGATTATTAAATAATTTTGAGTTTTGCTCCACATTTTCTCCCACTCTATCCGGGATCCTCTAATGTGATTCCTTTCAGGGCACCATCTAGTTCTTCTGATCTCAGAGTCGTAGAGACTCATTTGTTCATTCTTTTTGGTAGCCTGCTTTTATCACTTCACAATATATTGTTTGAACTCCCTTCTGAAACAAGAAGGTTAAAGCCTGAAAGGTATTCAGGGGCGGAGGGGACATTGAGGCAGGACTATACAGGCTTGAGAACACAGACTCACACTCCAGCCTGCCTGGATGTCAAGCTCTGGCTCTGCTACTCATTAGTTTTGTAATGAAGCATGTTACTAGCCTCTCTGGACCTTGATTTCCTCATCTGTAAAATGGGGATAGTAATAATACTTACCCCATCAGTTTATTGTGAGAACTGGGTGAGCTAGGGCACATAAAGCCCTTAGGGGGAACCTGGAATATATAAATGTTCAACAAACATCAAAGAGGGGATCACTGTCATTTCCAGTTTAATGAGAGTCCAGCTTCCTGGCCCCCAACCTCACATCCCAGATCTCTCTGCTGAATCACAAACTTAACACTGGGTCTTCTGGACCTACCTGTGTCTCCTCCTGGCCCTTGGGACAGTTAGAGACTGGTGCCTGAAGTCAGTTCGCAAGTGGCATTGGTGGAATTTCAGAGAGATTCTTCCTTGGGTTCCCAGTGACCTCAGAGAGGAGAAGAAATTAGGAAATGAGAAAAATAAAGAAGTGGTTATGACTTAGCTAGAGTCTGGAAACCTGGCCCCTGGTCCTTCCATGTTTCTATTGCTCATAGGCTTCTTCATCTGGTGCCTGGGCCCTGAGGCCTCCCTGAGTTAGTACCATGGAAGCTCCCCCAGGAGTGAATATGTGCTCAGATGTTCTTGCTTGGTCAACAGGCCCATCCCCAGGGGTTAATACAAATCATAACCACCCATTCCGGAAGTTGCTAAGACAGGGACCCAGCTTGGGGATCCTGGAGCTCATTAGCCCTGGGATGGCTCACTGACTTCCAGGTGTGGGTGCAGGTGTGGGGTGGAGGCTCACCTCTGGCTCTGGGGCCACAGGAGATGAACAACTACCGGCGGGCCATGCAGAAGATGGCTGAGGACATCCTCGCACTGCGGAAGCAGGCCAGCATTCTGGAAACTGAGAACCACATGCTGAGGAGTCACCTGAACCTGGAGGAGGCAGAGGAAGAGCTGGACAAACGTGAGGTGGTCCAGAACCTGGGTGAGGACATACAGGCTACTAAAGGCATTTTTGGACTCCAAACTGGGCCATCACTCTGGATCATAGGAGAGGGAGAAAGATAGCCTTTCCAAGTACTCAACTCAGGCTGGTGGGGACACACACACACACACTTAGTCCGTACCTGACCAGGTCCTCACAAGGATGATATATTGGCTTCCTAGCATTGCCATAGCAAAGCACCATAAACAGGGTAGCTTACAAAAACAAAATCTTATTCTCTCACAATTTTAGAGGCTTGGAGTCCAGTATCAAGGTGTCAGTAGGGCTACACTCCCTCCAGAGGCTCTAGGGAAGAATCCTTCCTTGCCTCTTCCTAGCTTTTGGCGGTTGCCGGCAATCTTTGGTATCTCTTGGTTGTTAACTGCATCACTCCACTGTCTGCCTCTGTCTTCATATGGTCATTTCTGTTTGTATCTAAGACTCCCTCTCTTGATGATGACACCAGTCATTGGATTTAGGGCTCATCCTAATCCAGTATAGCTTCATGTTTACTTAATGACATTTGCCAAGACCCTGTTTCCAAATAAATTCACAGTCACGGGTCCCAGGGATTAGGACTTGAACACATCTTTTGGAAAGACACAATTCAAACCACAACACATGGGAATCCAACCTTGTCTCAAGCTCTAGAGCTGAGAAACACTTGGCCCCATAGCTCTACTGGTTTGAGCCAGGACAGGCCTCCTCCCTGAGCCAGCTGTCCCCACCCCTGGCCTCCAACACAGTGTCCATGAGGCAGAAACTGCTGCTGAGTGAGGTGGATATGAAGAAGCTGAGGGACAAGGTGCAGCATTTGCAGAATGAGCTGATTCGAGTGAGTTGGGGCTTGAAGGGCAGGGAACGAGGGGAACAAGAGGGAAGTTAGGGTGGGGGCATCTAAAGGGAAAGAGGAAGTAGAAGGAAAAGGGGTCTAGGGTGGATCCCCAGGGCCAAGGATGATGCCCAGGTACCATTCTCCTTCCCTTCAGAAGAATGACCGAGAAAAGGAGTTGCTCCTTTGGTACCAGGCTCAGCAGCCCCAGGTTGTGCTGCTGAGAAGTTACCAGGACAGGCTGCAGAAGGTGAAGGCCCTGGAGGAGACTGTGAGGCACCAGGAAAAGGTTGGTGCCAGAGCTGCCAGCCTGCCACAGGCCAGACTGCCAGGACCCAGCTGTGGCTGGAAAGTATGGAGACCTGAAGCCAGCCCAGCCTCTGTCCTCTGCCTTCCAGGTGATCGAGAAGATGGAACGGGTCCTAGAGGACAAACTGCGGGACAGGAATGAGCCCCACCTGAACAGGCTGCAGGGAAAGCCCACTGTAGGTGAGTTCCTGGAGGTCCTGCCTTCAATGAGCTTCTCAGCTTCAGGACAGCCTGCTAATAGGGTGCCTCACAAAAGCAGTTCTATCTATGGATCTAAGAGACCCAAAAAGCGCTATTCCCCGATTCATTCTGACCACCTAGTGCTTCCAGAGGTCCTCTGAGCACCTTCCCTCCTATCCGGGAGTCCCTCAGAACAGTGTGTGTCAAATGCCAGGCTAGAAAAGAACTCAGTCTTCCAGGGTGGGCCAGGGCAGACTGGAGTTCAGGGAGGGTAGGAGAAGGCTGCCTGGCTCAAAAATGCCCAACTTCTTCACTCCAGGACCCTTTGAATTCTTTCCTCATAACCCCGTGTCTTAAAGGATTCTGCCTCTCTGAGCAACTGCCTCCTTTGTCAGGAGTGTAGAAGAATTGAATGGCTCCCAACTACCATGACTGAACATTTTGATCAAAGATTCCATTAAAAAGTCCTCATCAAAAGAGAGGAAATGCAGAACGGAATTTCAAATTCTCATAGACTCCAGATTTTCTGGAGCTATCGAGAGTTGATAAAACCCTGAAATTATTGCTCTGAGGTCATCTTTAAACCTTAAACCAAAAATATCCCCTGTAGTCATCTTAAAATAGTTTTGCTAAAAGTATGCCTTGAGCATTATGCTCTTTTAAGAACTATTTATATGGGATCAAACAGACGACAGCAACTCCGAAGATTTGATAGGAACCTTTGGGGACAATGAGTTGATGTCAGTGAAGGAGAAACAACTCAGAGAACAGTTGCACATCTCAAAGAATCTAATCAGTGTCACAGAATTTTACACGCAGAAATGGTTGGATTGGTGTGTGGTTTATCGTGCATATTCTCAACAACAACAAAATCAATGAAATTTAGAGAAAAAATGAACTGGGGTGGGGAGAAGATACTATTAGGAAAATAAATGAGTAAATAAAAGAGTCTGCCTCATAACAATGATTTATGTACAAGGTAGATGTGTGACTAGACACTCAGGCTCAATGGGTGTGTATATATCCACAAATATATAAAGATTTGACAGGATATTTGTAGACAGCTGTATACCTTTGCTGCAAATATATCTGTGATGTGGTAGAGCATACAAGGGGACAGAGTTTTGAAAACTTCTTAGACACAAGCAAACACCTTGAGGGAACGAGCCTGGGCCTGGGGACTCAGGACAATAGTCTGGGAGGACACTATGGTCAATTGGCTTAACATAGTCCTCAAAGACAATGTTCTACATCCTACTTTGGTGAGTGGTGTCTGGGATCTTTAAACTCTTGAGAGGCTCTCTCTCTCCGGAGGAAAGAAGGTGCGCTTGGAAACAAATAGTGCAGTGGGTTAATGGGCCACATGAACGTTCATCTCCATGACCCTGAGACCAGAAGAACTACATGATGCTGGCTACCACTACCAGCTTCTCTGAAGGATTCTTATTACGACATCCTGGAGAGAGTGGGAGAAAATGTGGAACAAAATTCTAAATTCTAAAAAATTCAAATAAAAAGACCAGACTTCCTGGTCAAGTAGAAACTGGTAGAACTCTATAAGTCTTGGTCACCCAGGATCTGGAACTGAATTCACCCTCATGCCTCAGTTTTCAGCCAACCAACATTTATAAGGCACACATACCATGGAATGGTTAACCATTTAAGATCAAAAGTACAGCTTTTACCCAAACACAAAGTTCAGAAGGGTTGGGGAGGAAGGACAAATAGAGCTCCTGGGGACAGGCTGTTTCTGGAGGCCTTTAGAAAGCAGAAAAGCCTGAGCCCTACATTTCCAGAACCCTGGGTGAGAAAAAGACAACTGGGGAGGAGAAACAGGGAGGCAAAGACCAGGAGAGAGAAGAGTGTGCAGACCACAGAGGAAGGGGAAACTGAGAAGAAGTGAACTGCACAGTCAGGGCGGGATGGCTAGGGAGAACTAGGGGTCAGATTCTGAAGAGCTAAAGGATTGACTGAAGACAGTAGATGAGATTCCACTGGTAGTTGGGAGCCATTGAAAGCGTGTGAGCAAAGGGAAAGTAGCATGGGAGCAAATGCTGAGGTCAGAAAATCCACCTCATGAATATCTGTGGCCACGTCTGCAGCCTTCCCCACACTCTCAGCCTCTGGCCTTCCCCTGGGTTCTGTGAGAGAGAACTTGCCTGGTGACCTTTACTCGGTGCTACTGACTGAAAACTCAAGGCTGCGGGCAGAACTGGATAAAACTCGCCACCAGCCGGCTCCCATCATTCTGCAGCAGCAGGCCCTTCCGGTAAGAGCTGCCAGGACATCCCTTAGTCCCCAGGGTACCCAGCAATCACCCGCAGCAGGGTTCAAGTTGAAGATCAAGACCAGGAATTAGGCTTGCCAGGGTCTCCCATTTGTCTGAAGTCTCTTGAAGTCCTAGCTCTCAGGCCTTGCTCTTTTTCTCCTGGGGAACACGTACATCTGTAAGCTTTACCTTTACCCTCATCTGTCATCCTGGGAGCAAGCAAGCCCCTTAGGAATTTCTGGGTAAGGCAAACTGTTAAACACTTAGCTACTAGCCAGAACGTTGGCAGTTTGATTCTACCCAGAGGCACCTCAGAAGAAAGACCTGAAGACCTACTCCTAAAAGGCCGCGGTCATTTCCTATGAGGCTCAGTTCTACTCTGGAACACATGGGATGGCATGAGTCAGAATCATGACAGCACTTGCTGGCAACTCATTTGGTTTTTACTGGCCCTTTTGACTGACCCCTGATCCTTTTGGCTACCTGGCTGGCCTGCCCCTCAGCCTGGATTCATACAGCCTTGGAGAGCCCTTTTCCCCATCCCAGGTGGACCCCAGGGAGTTGGGAGCAGGAGGAGACTTGGCTGAGAGCCTTCGAGAGACAGATGGGCCAAACCACTCCAAGTACACAGAGACCCTGCCCAGACAGGTGGGTGCCTCAGGCCTCGGAAACGCCCTGCCCCACTCCACTTCCAAGGCTGTTACAGGTGCCTCCTGCTTTAGGCAAACCTGCAGAAGAGTGGTGGGCAGGGTCCAGGAGAGTTTTTCTCTTCATCCGTGACCCTCCGGAGGTGAGTTCTGTTTGAAAAACAAACCTGATCATGGATCTCCAGATAAAATGCAAGGGGTAGGGGAACGCTCTCTTTGCAAATGGATTCTTCATGTTACAAAATGACTCTCCGGTCAGGAGTCCCTTCTGTGTGTCAAAAAGAACTCCCTGGTGCATTTCACAATTTTTTAATCAAAATGTAAAAACTTCATATATTGAAACTCTGTGGGGAGAACAGCTGTAAGACAAATCCATTCCAGCCTGGTTCTGAGCTTCTGGAGGCGGGGGTCCAGCCCAGGTCTGAGACTCTGCAATCATTGGTCACCTAGTATGGAGCTAGGATCTGGCTGGTTTCTCCCTCGGTGTCTCATGGCCATCTGAGATCACAGGTCCACGGCCCCAGCCTTGGACTGGGGCCATACACAAAGTCTCCACTTTGCCCACAGGATGTCCTCGCTAATAACTCAGACAAACTTAACCTCCTGGCCAAGCTGGAACAAGCTCAGAGCCGGATCCTGGCCCTGGAAAGCCAGGTAAGTGAAACTCAGAGATCTACCCAGGGCTCAGAGGATCACCAGTACCAAGGCTCAGGCTGTGGGCAGCCTCAGGGTTGTGGGCCTGTGAGCAGGCTCGGTGTTCAGAGGATGAACCGAGTCAGGGCTCAGCCTGTGGCCAGGCTTAGGGTTCTGAATATGACCAGGGCCAAGGTTCAGCATGCTGTTGGAAATCAGGGAAGATCCATGTGTGTCTTAGGCTTTCGTTTGGGGTCCCCGCCCCACTCATTCCTGCCGTATCTGAGTTTTTTGGGGACGGTGTCAAGCCCACATGGCCCAGCGCTTTGTTTTCTGCCTAGAAATTAGGTTCAGGTATGAGCTCTGCTACCAAGTGACCCTTCCTGTCTCCCTTTCTGCAGTTAGAGGACTCTGCCCGACGCTGGGGACAGGAGAAGCAGGACTTAGCCACGAGGCTGCAGGAACAAGAGTATGGCTTCAGACACACCTCAAACTCTATCTTTACAGACCTGCCTGTGAGTAACACCTTCACAAGAGCTCCTGGGGGGTCAGAGGGTGGGACTGGCAGCCACCTGCCTCCCAAGTCACTGGGCCCTGAAAAAACCATGCAGGGGGCCAGCTCTTGGTCTGGGAGTCAGATCTGGGCTCCAGTTGCTGCTGTTACCAACCAAAGCTCTCGCTGGGTCTCAATTTCCCCACCTGCCTAAGGGGACTGTGACAGCTGTGGATATGAGCATCTTTAGAATGTTCTGGCAATGACTGTACTTTAGGACTGGCTTTGCTCCTATACAGAGTAGCTTGTGTGTGGCCCACTCAGAAGGAAGTCCCCACCCACCTCAATGGTACCTAAGCTCCTCCTCTTAGCACACCCCTCTTGGACAACAAGACTGTTGCCCTCATACTTGGCAAACTTGCCCAGGCAGGAGCCTGTTATCAGAGATACACATTGCTAGCTGCTCCAGAACAAATAGGCCTGCTCACAACTGCCCCTCAATCTCAGCCCCAGGGACCCACCAGCTCCCCAAAACAAAAACCCTGATTTCCCCTGTTCTTGAGCCAAGCTCATAGCTGGTGGTTCAGGGGCTCCAGAGGAAGAAGAGAAAGGATGGAGGACTAGCAAGGGCCACAGGGCCTTTGCACATGCCTGCTGAGCTTTGTGCACACCAGGACACTAGGTTCAACCTGCTGTCAGGAGGTGGGTCTGACACTGGACTTTGGATCCTCAAGGTGTGACTTGGCCAGGCAAGATGCCCTAGAATGGGTCGTGCCCCCAGCCTCAGAGCACAATTATACCTACCTACTTACCTCCCTTCTCTTTTCAAACTACAGAATGCCCCAACACACTCCAAGGACCACAGGAGACCATCAAAGCTGAACCCATTACTGCCCAGCTCAGAGATTCACCCCAGCCAGTCCTCAACCTCCCAGAAGGAGACCAGTCAATTCCAGAAGACCTGAGTGCTGGATCAGGGCACCGCCCCCCCTCCACCCCCCCATCCACTGTGGAATGTCATCCCACCCCTTAAAAACGACTTTATTAAATGCTATGGTTCAGTGAGTATCTGCTTCTTTCCTGGCATAAGGCAGCCTGGGAGCCCCAGATCCCTCCTCCCAGTTCTCACTCTGGACTCGTGTTGGGGCTGACTCTATTGCAACTCATAATCACCTGTCTGTCCTGGGAGCTACCATCTTTAGAGAGCCAGAGGTCATAGGGAAGATGATGCCTGCTGAAGCAGGAACTGGGGAAATAGTCCCTTCCAGACCTCCAAAAGAAAGGAGACTAGAACTTTCCACCTGCCCCAAAACATCTATCATGCTTGAAATCCCTTCTTTAGAGCTTGGTTATCTGTCTCTGGGGAAGAGACAGACTTGAGATCTGCCTGTGGCAATCAGTAACATCTTAGTGTTAAATACATCATTAAATAGGACTGGCAATGTTGCCAAATATAGCCAGTGACAGAAATGTAACACTGATGGGGACAGAAGAAAGAGCCTGGGACTGAGAGTCAGGAAACCTGATTTTAACTGGAAGTGTGCTGTGTAACCTTTGGCGATTTGAGCAACTTCTCTCAGCTTCAGTTTCCCTGCCTATCCCATGCAGAGTTTAATCTCTTTAGCAGTAGGGCCCTTTACAGCCCTCACATTTCTGAATCAAATGTGAATCCCACCTGGTAACGAGAAGGTAGGTAGAAAGAAGAGAAAAGTACAAGAAGAGGGGCATGTGGGGGTAGGGGTGGGGAAGCAGGATAGCTCAAGAAGTGGACACTACAGAACCTGCAGATTCTGCCAAAGGAGGCAAAGCCAGCGGGGCTCCCATGTCTCAGGGGATGAAGCAGTCAGGAAAGATCAAGCAACTGCTCAGGATGAAAGTTCTGGAACTCAGAAAGAGGTTCCAAACCAAAGCCATTACCATGAAGTCAATTCTGACTCGTAGTGACCCTAGGAGTGTTCCCGAGGCTGTCAGGAAGGAGACTGTCACAGCTCCCTCCCACACAACAGTGGTGGGTTGGAACTGTCTACCTTTCACTTAGTACCAGGACTCCTTTAGAGGGGCTTTGTTGTTGTTGTTAAGTGCTATCGAGTCAGTTCCTACTCATAGGGACCCTGTATAAGGTATCCAAGAAGTGACTGATGAGTTTGAACCACAACCTTGCGGTTCAAACCGACTTTGTGTGGTCGAGTGCCACACCAGGACTACAGTGCCACACCAGGACTTAAGGAGGCTGAAATTGGGGACCCGTTTCAGACAGTCTGAATAATGCTCCAGAGATTCTCTGAAGTCTCTCTGTCCACTGCCCAGAGATAGGAAGGTGGACATGTCCCTCTGGGAGAGGAAGTGGAGACCTGGGACAAATCCAGAAAAGGATCAGATGAGGCTGATGGAGGCAGAAGCTTATCCCTCAGAGCCAGTCATCTTACCCCTGCCTCTTGACAACACAAGACATCGGCCTGTCCAAGACTCTGCCTGGGCCTTGGCAGGAAATTCTCGGGCTCCACGGGATCCGCACCCAAGGTTCAGTCAAGTCAAGCCTCAACACTGCTAGGCAGGCGCACCCAGGAAGCGGGATTGACCCCCTTCTCAGATCACTCTGTTCTCAGCAGAACCCCATCAGCTCTAATGTTCCTCAGTCTGATGCTTCAGTCACTCTTGATTCAGTGACAATAAACCTTATAACTTCTCTACCTCCCCCTCCCGAAGCCCCAGAGAGGTTGATCCTGCTGGCTCCTGAATTGTAGAAGGGGAGTTGGTTGTACAGAGATGGCCTCAAATGTGATGTCTCCAACTAGAAGAAGAAAGAAGAGGGGAAAAAAGAGTAATCTGATACAATTTGATGAATTTGACCTACACCTATGGATGTAGTATCTCAAAAGAAGGAACAAATCTTTACAGCAAGGATCATCCCCACTTCCTCATACACAGGGTAGACAGGGATGGGCAACTTGGACATTGACTACCCAAAATGGGGGCTACAAAGGCAAGAAGTGACTGGCTTACAAGTTTTCAAGAGGGAGCCTAGATCCAGAGGGTGCGGAGAAAGGTAGAATCTCCACTGAGTAGTATCCAATCTGTCTGGGCGGAGCTGATGAAAGGGGATGAGGATAGGTCACTTGTGATATAGAAGCGAATAATTATTATCAGGACTGACTGTGAGAATTGGAAATGTAAAAGTAGACATTTTGTAGCAAAAGGAGGGGTGTGGTTGATTTGCATTCCAGGAGCAGAGGTCCCTGGGACCATCAAGGGAGAAGAGCGGACCCTACCCAGAGAACCAGTGATGTCAGAGATGGAGGCAGAGACGATAACGTGAAGAGATGGAGTGGCTGGGGACTCTAGACCCAGAGAGTGAGAAGGCCTGTGCGCTGACGACCAGGGGACAGGCTTGCAGGGTATACCATTTGGTTGGTTAATGATGCATGGAGGGGATTGTAACCATGGCAATGAAACGATATACAATAGGATGAATGTAAAGCTAATGTTCTCCCATGTAAACTATCACAGAATTCACTATAAAACATTTTTAAAAAAAGTGATGTCTCCCATCCAATGTCCAGTCTCCCGTCCAGGCCTGAGTCATACTGTTAGCCCAGGATCAGCAACCCTCACCACAAGACGAGAACTACCATAGGGATCAGATATAAATGAAAACATTTCGCATACTACAGTTGTTTATTGTCTTCCTGAAATGGCAAAGGAGGGGGAAAAAGGTAAAGGGATGGAGGAGTGTCCCAGCAGAGCCAAGAAAGTTGACCAGTGAAAGCCAAATCCATCCACACAAGGGCTGCTTCCTGGTCAGATGCAGCTGGGAAGAAAGGGAGTGTGGGGCAGAGGACTGGAGATGCCAAGGCCCTACCCCGTCCCCAGGCCTTCCTCCTACATCACAGCTGGCCTGATGCCTCCATTACGCCTGGAGCAGGTCCTGGTTGAGGGGCCAGATGGTGAGGGAGATAGGTTTGTTGGGCATCAGGATGAGGTTAAATGTGGTGTCCACGTCCCTGAGATGTTGGATCTCAAATCTGAAATTTTCCAGCATCTGAGAAAGGAGGATGATGTGAGCTCAGTAGGGAGTAGAAGGGAGGGGGGGAGGGTTGCTGTAAGTGACTAGGAGTGGAATTTCAGGTGCCCCAAGGAATTTACTTCTGGCTCCTCTTTTAACTCTTTACTGGGTCTGAAACCACTCCATCAGCGCTTTTTTCCCTTGGTTTAGACCTTACCCATAACTCATTTCTACAAAACCCTACCCTCATGCACTCTATCCCTTTACCACTAGGTGTGGAGTTGGGAGGGATGGTTAACGGGGCACCAATAGGTGATGAGTGGACTAGACCAAAAGAGGAGACAGCCAGGGTTTGAGGGCAGGGGCAGGGCTGAGGGGGAAGGGCAAGTGATGGGGCCACAGATGTACCCTGGGCTCTGAATGGAGAAGGGAGGAGGAGGGTGTTAGGATGCCCCAAGCCCAACTCACATGTATGAGGAAAAGCGTCATCTCCAGCTCGGCAATGCGCCGGCCCACACACTGCCGTGCACCCCAGCCAAAGCCCAGGCTCCGGAAGTAGGTGATGCCCTTGTCTTTGCTCAGCCATCGGGTTGGGTCAAAAGACTCCGGGTTGGAGAAGATAGTGGGGTCCCGGCCCATGGCAAAGGTGGCTACCTGCACTAGTGTCTGGGGAGGGATAGACAGAGGCCTGAGGAGTATAAGGACCACCCTCCCCTCCTCTCCCTTCCTCATCCAAAATGACTGTCCAGCATCCCAGGACAGGAGACTCTGCCCACTATGACCTAGAGCAAGACCCTCCCTGAGCCTCATCCATCAAATGTCAATGGTGTCCTTAACCCCAGGTCCTCTAGGATCCTGAGGTGACTGAAGACAAAAGTCTGCAAATGGTCCAAGGGATTGTCCTGCCCTTTATTCAGTCCCAGAGGTCCTGAGACCCAGACCACCTGTGGGCTCTCTCTGGAATCCCACAGTATTTCAGGGGTTACTCCCCAATGATTCCATCCCCCCTACTTCTCATTCAAAGCTCAGACTCCAGCCACTGAGGGTCCCAGCTCCAGGGAGAACAGCAGAACAAAGCCCCAGCACTCCCACCTGTCTGCATTTGCAGGCATCCAGGCTCCTCTGTCCGCCTGGCAGGACCTGCAGGCTGGGTTGCACCTACCTTAGCAGGAATCTTGTAGTCACGAATAACCATGTCCTTTACAAGGTATCGCTGCAGGGTCACGGCAATGGGGTGGAGTCTGCGGGAGGAGGGCCCTCAGTCTGTGCACCCACCCCTTCACCCAGCTGCAGCACCAGGGAATCTGGAGGCAGGGTGAGGAATCCATGGTCTCCTCTCCTATCCCAGCTGTTTCCCCCAGACCTCTCATTTCCCACTTCCAGTCTCCTCCACCAGCTCATCATGGTAACCTTTCCCCATGACCCCTGCCCGGGCGGGGGTGAAAGGAGATTGGTTGTGAGGGTGAGGTGCTCAGGTGAATGTGGACTTGCCTCAGTGTCTCCTTAATGCTGGCTTTAAGGAGAGGAACCGACTTGAGCATCACGTTCATGTCTCCATTGGCCTGGCGCCGGGCAGCCAGGACCTCTGCTCGCAGTGCCTCCTGCACCCTCAGGTTCCGGGCCATCTCATACAGGTTCCACTGCAGCGTCATGGATGTCTAACACGGGCCCAGACACAGAAGGCCAGGAAGGCCTGTCACTCCTTTGGCTCTTTGGAATGCTAAATCTTCCCTTTCAACCAACTACCCACCCACCCCCACTCCTCCTCCCAGTCTCCAAAGACCACCATCAGCAAAAGCAAAGCATAATTCAGCAAAAAGCAAAGGCACAAGAAGCCATCCTGTCACCCTGTGTAGGAATGTTTGAGTCAGCACTTGTCCCTGCCCCCAGCCTTCATGTCACTAGAACTCACCCAACCCACCCCAGTCCAGAGAGTATCATGTACACAGCCAATGCCACCTCCCCCAAGAACTCCAAGGGCCTTGAGAGACCAAATCCTATGGCTTTCAAGGCTGTGCTTTTGAATGACCCCATCATTCCTTTAGCATGTCTTGTTAAACAACCACCCCCTGCTAAACATGTTGTTGTTAAGTGCCATGGAATCAGTTCTGACTCACAGAGACCCTGTACAGGGTTTCTGAGGAGCCACTGGTGAGTTTGAACTGCCGACCTTGTGGTTAGCTGTACCATGCCTATCGTACAGCGCCATCCCAGGACTCCGGGGTTTACCTGTATCCGCACAGCTTAAACACAGACCTGTTTTCTATCTGTGTTGCAATTAGCAACCACAAGGTTTGCTGTTCAAACCCACCACCTGCCCCTTGGAAAGCCTGTACAGAGTCACTATGAGTCTAAACCAACTCAATAGCACTTAACAACAACTACAATAGGTACCAATATTAACCAACTCGTGTCACTGCAAGGGGGCTTTAAAAATTTCATGAAAACTTGGAGTTAAGAGAAAATGGAATGTTTTCCCATGAACTTTAAATTCCCTCATATTTAAAGCCAGAAGTTGTGATTTAAATCCTTTGCTGGAGGTATGAATGATCCTCATCACACCCCGAAGTTGTCTCAGATTTCTCAATGGGACCCCAGCTTAGGACAGCACCTCCCCCTGGGAAACGAACAAAGCTAGAACCTGGATTATTGACACATTATCTTACTATGGGTCACATTTTCTGTCCAAAACCCTTGGATGTCCTCCTTCTTCCCAGTGCATGACCAGTCATGTCCTCGCTTAAAGTCCTTGTCTGGACCCTAGATGAAGTTCAGAGGACCCTCAACACCTGGTCCTTGCTTGCTGCTCCTCCAGCTCTCTCTTTCCCCTCTCTCCAATGTGCACCTGAGGCTCTAGCCACTCTGAGCCACACGCAGTTCCCAAAGCCCAGAAATCTTCCGCATGCCACCAGATCTTTCCGCTTCCTGGAATTATGCTCCACCTTGGAGGCAAGCATGTTCTCCTTCTTCAAAACTCCTACTAAATGTATTTTCCAAAGCCTGACACAGAGGAGGTACTCAGGAGATAACTGTTTAATAAGGCAAGTTCTTAACTGTGTGACCTTGATCAAGTTACTTAACCTCTCTGTGCATCTGTTTTCTCATCTAAAAAGCAAGGACAAGAAAAACAAAATCAAGGACAACATTAATGTCCTGGTATGACACTGTAGGATAAGCACTGAACTGTTCATCACAAGGTTGGTGGTTCCACCCACCAGCCACTCCTCAGAAACCCTATACAGGGTTGCTATGAGTAAGTACCAACCTGACCACACTTAACGGCAGCAGCAAGGACCACATAATGTAGGTAAAAACTCTCACTGAGGTGAACTTACATAATAGCTTCAGCTATGCATTCAAACATCTTGAAGGTCAGAGATGGAACAGCATCAGGCAATGTTTCATTCTATACATATGGTCTCTGTAAGCTGGAGCCCATACAATAGCACCTAACCACAATAACACGTGTAAAAAACTAAGACCCTGCCTGCCATGTAGTATAAACTCAATAAAATTTACCTAGTAGTGATAGTTGCTACATTCATGCAAATGTAGCAATGATTGTGAGGTTGGCCCAGGACTGGGCAGTGTTTCGTTCTGTTGTGCATAGGGTCGCTCTGAGTTGGTACCAACTTGATGGCACCTAACAACAACAACAACAATAATAGTAAGGAGCCTAGCAGTGTAGTGGATTACCAGCTGGGCTGCTAACCACAAGTCAGCAGTTCGAATCTACCAGTTGCTCCAAGAGAGACTCTTTATGAGACTTTCTGTTCCCATACTTACAGAGAGAAGCAGTGATGCCTGAGATGGAGGCAGAGGTGATGACATGGAGCGATGGAGCAGTTGGGGACTTTAGACACAGAGAGGGAGAGGGGCTGTGTGCTGATGACTGGGGTGCAGGCTTGGTTGGTTGATGATACATGGAGGGGATTGTAACCATAGCAATGAAATGATATACGATAGGATGAATGTAAAACTAACGTTCTCCCATGTAAACTATCACATAATTCACAATAAAACATTTAAAAAAAGATTTACAGGCTCAGAAACCCTATACAGGGTAGCTATGGGTCAGAACCGTCTTGGTGACACACCATCACCTATAGTAATAGCATGTTGGGAGCAGGCATTTTCTGGCCGTCTCTTCTGACAACGAACTACGTCTAAAATAAACTTTTAAAAATCTCCACCTGCAACCTGTCACAGGTGTCAATATTCTTCCACTAGAGCATAATACGAATATGTCATCTAGGAAGGAGAGTTGCTAACCCAACGGCCTTGGACACATGCTTCCACCTAGCCCTGAAATGCTATTCCCTCGCTCTCCTCCTACCTAGCCTCATCTGTCAAGAAACAAATTGGATTTTAGCTCCTTTATAGAACATACTCCCTTACCTGCAAGATCCTCCCCACCCCTCTGCTTTGTTAGCACCTAGCCATGATGGCACAGTGGTTAAGTGCTCATCTGCTAGCTGAAAGGTCGATGGTTTGAACCCACCAGCTGCTCTAAAGGAGAAAGCTGTGGCAGCCTTGAAAATGATTTACCACCTTGGAAACGCTGTGAGGCAGTTCTACTATGTCCTAAAGGGTCTCTAGGGGTCAGAATCGACCCAGTGACAGTGGGATTTTAGTACATGCCTCTTTCATCATTTTACAACGTGGGTAGTACTTACCGTTTACATCCCTGGCTTGTTCTCTGAGCAGTATAAAAACATTGAGTTCTAAATTGTACCTAACAGGGTCGCTGCGAGGTGGAACTGACTTAATAGCACTTAACAACAAGAGTCTTGGGGCCCTGGTGGCACTGTGGGTTAAGCATTAGGCTACTAACCACTAGGTCAGTGGCTCAAACCTACCAGCTATTCTACAGGAGAAAGATAAGGCTGTCTGTTCCTTTAAATATTTGCAGCCTTGGAAATCCCATGAAGCAATTCTACTCTTTTCTATAGGGTCACAGCGAGTGAGGAAGTCACAATGCCTAAACCATAATTAATAATCAATAAACACTAATCTAAATAATTTAACCCTCACTATCACATTAGCAAGGAGCTCTGGTAGCAGAGTGGTTATGAATCGGGCTGCTAACCTCAGGGTCAGCAGTTCGAAACTACTAGCTGTTTCACAGGAGAAAGATGAGGCTTTCTGCTCCCGTAAAGATTTGCAGCCTCGGAAACCCTGTGCAGGGTTGCTATGAGTCGGAACCTACTCTACAGCACATAATAATAACAACAACAACAACATCACATTATCAGGAGTCCTGGTGTGGCGCTGTGGGTTAATGCACTGGACTGCAAGGTGGCTTTGAACCACAAGGTTGGAGGTTCAAGCTCACCAGCTGCTCCTCAGAAACCCTATACAGGGTTGAGTAGGTTCCGACTCAATGACACTTGCCAACAACAACAAATCACATTATCATGCATGTTGGTGGTGCTATGGGATAAGCAATGGACTGATAACCGCAAGGTCAGCAGTTCAAGCCCACCAGCCACTCCATGGGAGAAAGATGAGGCTTTCTGCTTCCATAGTCTCAGAAACCTTATACAGTGTCACTATGAGTTGAAATTGACTAGATGGAGAGTCCCTGAGTGGTACAAACAGTTAGCGTGCTTGGCTGCTAACCAAAAGGTTGGAGGTTTGAATCCACCCAGAGGTGTCTCAGAACCCTGGTGATCTATTTCTGAAAAGTCAGTCATTGAAAACCCTGTGGAGCACAGTTCTACTCTGAACACATGGGGTCACCATGAATTGCCCCAAGACACCTGGTGCATCACATTAACCTGGAAAAGTGTCGGAAACTGGTAAAAGAATGGTACACAAGACAGTGAAAGTGACATTCAAAAAGAGAACTTTCATGATATTGGTGCCATCTGTGAAGAAAGATGCCACAATTGATGTCATTAGGGCATCAAGCCCTAGAGTGGGTTCAAAGGTGACCCCCAAAGAAAGATATGTCCACATCCTAATCCCCAAACATTGGTCCCAAACTCCTGGGGGGATCATGAACTCCTTAGAGGATTCTCTCTCTCCAGGAAAATCTAACCATCTCCATGTGAGCTGATTTGGGAAAAGGGGTCTTTGGAGATAAATGAAGGATCTCAAGATGAGATCATCCTGGATGACTCAAGTGAACCCTAGATCCAAAGACTAGTGTCCTTTTATAAAAGAAAGAAGAGGAAAGACACAGAAACAAAGAAAAGGGCCATGTGAAAACGGAAGCAGAGATTGGAGTTTGCAGCCAAAAGCCAAGAAATGTCTAACGTCATCAAAAGCTGGAAAAGGCAAGGAAGGAGTTTCTTCTTGAGACTTCTGAGGGAGCAAATCCTGACACCACTTTGACTTTGATCTTCAGGCCTCCTCCAGAACTCAGAGGGAATAAATTTCTATTGTTGTTACAGCAGCCACAGGACACTAATCGGGCACCATGGGGTACTGGGGCATTGAGTGGCAGAGTCTGGGGCAAATTCCTCTAGCCTCCACTTTTTATGAGGTCCTGCCTTCTTCCCACACCCTGAGTGAGCTGTGTCTTCACTCAGAGACTCTAGGCTCGTGACTGGGAGGACAGAGTCCTGCTGCTGGACTTCCAGCATGCCTCCCAGGGAATCTTACTTCTCTTAAAGACTCTACTGAAAGCTCGGGCCTTCCCAAATGCTGGCCTTTCTCCAATCGTACTCCACAGGGACCTGACATAGACCTCACACTCCTACGAAGTGTACCAAGGTAGTACTGAGCTCCGTAGGTTTTCAGGTAGTTCCTGGGGAATTGTTGTGGTGACCCCCATAGGTAGTCATGACAACATAGTAACAGGCCTGTCCCTGGAGAGCCATGAGGTGGGTTTGGATCCCCAAGATTTTGGAAAGCAGCTAAGCACTTAACCTTTGGGCAGCCAGGACTCGGTAGAATATAGAGCCAAGAGTGGGCTATGTATCACATAAGCATAGAACTCTCGTCGTAGCAGGGTGGCAGGTGCCAGGGCAGCCTGTAACCAACAAGCTGCAAACAGCAAGCTCACTGTGTCAACTCCACCCGCCAGCAGCTCTGTGATGTTGGCTTTGATGTTGTCGAAGGACATCTTGGTATTCTCCACGAGGCCGAGGAGGATGCTGGGGTAATTGTTGATGACTCTTTTTTTTTTCAAGTTCCAGTAGAAGTTCTGGGTGTATTGTTCAGCTGAGGGGTGAGAGCAAGAGGAGAGAACAAAGAGTGAGGTTTCCTCGAGGTTGGAGAGAAAGACATCTGTCTCTGTGGAGTCCTCTGCTTTCCCAGCTGTCATTTTACTGAGTGCTTTTTCTGTCCTGTCATCCTATTTGCTTTTTCATTTAATTCTTGATCACAACTCTCTGGGGTGAGTGACATCATCACCACTGTACAGATAAGGAAATCAAGGCCCAGGGAGGTTAGTCACATGGGTGTAAGGAGCAGAGACAGAATTTGATTCTACTTCAATGCCACTAGTCAACCTTCTGCCCCCAGACTCCCAATCTCTCTCACCCAAATCCCCATTTCCTGTTACCAAGCGCAGCTGTGTCTGAGACACTGACCTTTAACCCCATGGAAAGCACAGGCCCCTTTGAGGAATGATCCTCTTTCGCCAGAAAAATCGAATCATTCTAACAGCCAGCAATGGGCCACCACTTCCAGGAGGCTCTGAGACCCTCCTGACATCCATTCCTGCCCACTGGGGGATAGGTGACCTACATAGCATGTCAGTGCTGTTGATACAAACCCACTGTCCCTGAGTTGATTCTGACTCATAGCCACCCTATACGACAATAAACCAAAGGGTTTCCAACCTTATCAATCCTTAAGGAAGCAGACTGCCACATCTTTCAACCAAGAAAGAGCTAGCTAGTGGGTTCAAACCTTTTCGTTAGCGGCTGAGCATTTAACTACTGCATCACCATACACAGGACAAAGAGGCAGGACCAGACCTGGGTCCTCCAGCTGGCTTTCTCTGCCTCCTCAATGCCTGGGTTCCTACTCACTGAGGTAGAGAGGGTTCCCAGCTCACACTCCTTGGCTGCCCAGAATATAGCTAAAGGACCCTCACCTTTATTGAAAATCACCTCCCATGAGGCCGCGTGGTCCCTCCAGGTCTTGGTCCTGAGCAGGCGGAACAGGTCCGGGGGGAAGTTGAGCATGGGGGTGCTGGTTTGGAACATCTTGTATACGGCATTTATGAACCTCTGGGCCTCAGGATCTACGATCTCTTGCAGCATCCCCAAGCGCTCCCCAAAGATGACGTTGGTAATGGCTGTGGAAGGAAGCAAAGATCACTACAGAGCTTAGCTCACAAAGATTCTCCAGCTCCTGCACACACAAACACATTACGTGCACAACACACAACACTCACAGCACGCAGAGACAAGACACACCATCTCTTGTTTCGTTTCCATAAAGAAACTAAAAGGTAAGGATGAGGAACGTTGTCTTTTCGGCACCCATCCAGGCTCTTTAGAGGAGCCTGTGGACAACCCTAAAAGGCGGTCACTTGGGTGGGAAGCAGGGTCTCCCAGGCCAGGGTAAAACTGCAACCCTCATCCTTTCAGCAGCACCCTCAATCAGCCTCTGGGCTTTCCTTTTGGAAGAGAGATTTATTTCTGTAAATAGCTGAACTGGCCACATCCTGAAGCCATTCTCATGGGATTCTGGGAAACATAAATCCTTGGGTAACTAGCCATCCAGAACTCAATCTGTCCAGATCTAAGTAGTCACAGCAAACCCATAATTTCCCCAAATGCCTTGACTCCTGATTCCATACCAAATTCCAGGCAACCCCAAATCTATTAAGCCACAAGTGTGGGTTAATGTGCTGGACTGCAAAGTCAGTTTGAATGTCAAGGTCGGCAGTTCAAGCTCATCAGTTGCTCTTTGGAAACCTTATACAGGGTCGCTATGGGACAGGATATACTCCATGGCATTTAACAACAACAACAATCAAGTCACAGGTCCTTTGCATATACTGTTCCACTGGCTATACGGCTTAACCTCTGGGTAGCCGAAGGTAGCTACCCCTGGGTAGCCAATGGTGGAGGATGTGTTTGTTCAACAGCTCACCCCAGAAGCCAACCCCAGCACTTCTACAAGGTCTGTCCTGGGTCTCAAAATAGAAGATTCAACACTGAGTTCTCCCACCCCCAGACCCGCTGACTGACAAGGGGCAAACCCCTTACACTCAAAGGCAAAGCGGAACAGGTCATCGATGATGGGCCCTGAGTACTTCCCAAGGCCCTGCTGATTGATGCGCCTATGCAAGAGGCTGACAAAGTCTTGAGACACTGCATCGAGCAGGGGTATAAAGTTCTTCGTGGCCTCCAGAGCCATCAACTCCTGGTTCAGGGTTATCCGTTCTCTCTTCCAGTCTTCCGACTTCCTGAAAAGACACAACCCTCAGGTTTTCCTGGTCACAGTCCCCAGGCCTGGCAAACACAGAGGGCCTCTTCCAAGATGCCAAGACTCAACTCTGAGTGTCCAGCACTCACATGAGGGTCCCTGCCCTACCTACCCATCACATCCTCCCTGCTCCCACCCAACCTGGAAGCAGGGACAGGAAGAAAGAGGGTGAAGGAGAACTAATCCTGAGCTGCCACTTTCCCTGATGCTGCTGCAGACCAGAAAGTTACCTTCTTCTAAGACTTAGGGACTTTCAGGCACACCAGTCTTTGACAGAGCTGCCAGCCCTCCCTTCCTCCTGGCCTGTGTCCACGGGTTGCTATTCAGAAACTCCTCTGTGTCACCTTTTATGACCTACATTTTTTCCTCTGCCTTCACATGTGCCACCATTCCTTTTGGTGGGAGGATCCCAGGTGCCTAGAATGAGGTTAATCATAATCCTGGGTTTATAGTCTCTGCTGAAAATTGATCTATACAAAGCCCCTGTTGTTCTAGAGTTTGTTATTGTTGTTGATGGGGGAGATGGTGGTGGTTTTAAGAACGTTATTCTAAACTCTCCACCCAACAGGAAAACAAGGAACTTGACAGTACCACCCATTTGCCTACCTCAATTTTCTATTTCTAGGTATCATCCATGCTGTTGTGGAACATTGAGTCCATTCATTTAGACAAATGCATATCCTGGTTTATTCACATATGCTCCAGTTGAGCATTTAGGTATTTTCCTGGCTTTTGCTAATATGAACAGCACTCCTGAAAACATTCTAGCACTTGTCCCCTTGAGCACATATGCGAGAATTTCTTTGGAATAGATTCTTGAGAGCAGACGTGATCATAGGTATGTGAGTGTTCAACCTTAGGAGATAACCTCCAACCATTTTCCAAAGTGGTTGCACCAGTTTGCAAGCGCACTAGTAATGTATCAGAGTCTCTGAGTGGTACAAAGAAATAACATACTCAGTTGCTAACTGAAAGGCTGGAAGTTCAAGTCCACCCAGAAGTACCTCACAGGAAAGGCCTGGCATTCAACTCCCAAAATATTATCCACTGAAAGCCCCACGGAGCACAGTTGTACTCTGACATAGATGGGGTCTCCGTGAGTTGGAGTTGACAGCAACTGATGGCAGTAACGTATAAACGTTCCAGCACTTGATTTAAAATGTTGATTAGGAACTGAGTGGCAATGTATTAAATACACTATGCTTAAATACATGTTTCTCTTAACTCGAGGGACTCGAGGTGGTAAGGCCTTTCCCTACTTATCATTGTATCCCTAGCCCTTGTACAAGGCCTGGTGCATAGTAGGTTCTCAGTAAGGTGAGACATAATGAATATACCAATACACGAGAACTTTACCAGGTCTCTTTTTGTCCATTAAGATCTTCAGCCTCACCAGGTGCCTGAAGTTTAACTGGCATCCCCATTATTGTTCTACCAATGCAGGAGAATGACAGGAATTTACCTGGAGGTTCCAGTCAAAAAGGGCAGGGACAAGCTTGGACCCTGCCCTCCCTTCATCTCCATCCATCCCCTGGAAGATAGCCCAGAACTCACTTGAAAAGGATCCCTATGGGTTTGTTGTAGTGCTGGTGATAGGCAACCCAGGGTGAGACGAGTAAGCGTTCTGGGGTGGGACCCTCAGACTTAAAAAGAAGGCCCACATCTTCAGGGTTGATGATAAAAATCGAGTCCAAGTTGCCAAGCTTCTCCCTATAGGGTTTGGGGACAGAAGATGTGACATAAGACCCAAAGAGAGCTATGGAGATCCTGGGTAAGGGGTCTCTGCATGACCACGTGCTGGTTAAGGGAGCTTGCTGCAGAGTCTCAAGATCCGGGTGTGGATCTCACAGCTTACTCGCTGTGTAACCTGAGACGAGAACCTTAACCCCTCTAAGTTGTTAGTTTCTTTCCTATAACGTGGAGATAAATATGAGGGGACTTCTAAATACGAGGGGGGCTTCTAAAAGGGGAAATTCCATTATCTTCTAATTCCATTTTTCCATGAGCTTTTTGAAGCCTCCTCATATAGTACTTGGAGTCCTGGTATGGTGCTATAGGATAAGCACTGGACCACAAGGTCTGTTTGAACATCAAGGTTAGTCGTCCAAACTCACCAGCCACTCCTCGAAAACCCTATACAGGGTTGCTATGAATCAGAAACAACTCGACAGCACTTAACAACAACAACGCACAGTACCTATCTCACAAGGAGGCTGAAGGACAGAATGATGTGGTTTACAGTTGGGGTACTTGCTCAAGACCCTGTAAACAACAGCTTTCTTATCATCCTTTTTGTGCTTATTGCAAGATCAACCCCACTCCAGAGCCTTTCTTGTGCCTTCAAATTCTGTGTCCCATGCCCACTCATCCTGTGTCCTCACCTCACCCCCTCCCCACCAGCCCCGTGCAGCTCAGAAGCCTGGCACACTTGGCATGTCATCACTGGAATGCCATCATGCAACCAGCTCACCAGGAAGGCCACCCACCAGGCCAGCCAACCCCTTCTACACTCGTGGACTGAAATTCTAGGAGTGGCCACCTTGTCCCCAAGGGTCAGACACCAGACAAACGACTTTGTTTCTGTTAACATGAAACTATGGTCAAACATCAGGCCCTACTTTAGCTATACCTGACCATGTGGTTTGCAGACAGTCTGTTAAAATGCAAACGTTGTGAAACAACAGAAAATTCCAATTCAAGATTTCCACCCTTTGCATAAGAAAGTTAATTCAAGATACACTTTAAGGCAAAATATCAGGTACAAGCCAAGTGTGTGGTATATGTGATAATGAGAAGAGAGAGTGTGTGTATTTTTTGAGAGCTGCATTACTCACTAACTCATAAAATCTTGGCTTGCCTTCCCAAGTCCCTCAGGCTTTCTCTTGTCCATGGCTTCCAGAAAGTTCCCTCAGTGACTTCCCAGTCACCACTAATCAGAGCTCCATGACACCCTTCACACCCACTTCAGCTCAGCATAGTCCTTGAACTGCCATCATTATGCTCAAACCCGCTTCTGGAACGCTAGCCCCAGGCAATGATCTGCCTGTTAGGCAGCCGTGCCAGAGACAGGAAGGTGTGCAACAGCATCACGTCCGCTAGTGGCATGAAGGTGGGCTGAACACTGACTTGAAAGAACTGACAGAAAATCCAGTTCATTCATACTATGGAACAGTATCTTCCTTTAAAAATTATGTTAAGAGAAAAAGAAAAGAAGTCCACAATAGAATGTTGGACAACACCAAACAGCATATATAAAATGTTCACATTCTTAAAGGTACATTAATAGGATCCAACTTGAGATTGTCCATGATTTCAGTTCTTGATTTGTATTTGTATTTTCTAAATGGTTCTCCCCACCAGATGGCAAGAGGGTAGCACAAAAGGGCTGCCCAAGCCCCTCCACTACCCAGTTCTGTTGATCCCTACTTTATGTTAGCCTTTTGTATTACAGGGGGGAAGAACACAAAAATTTTATTTAAATTCCTCACATTTATCCAGAGTGTATCATTTTCCAAACTAAGTTACAGTGTCATGGTCAACCCAGGAACAAGGACTAGAAGTCAAACAATTTGGGTCCCAGATTTAATTTTGACCTACAGAGCTGTGTGGCCTTGGTAAGACCTTTCTCCTCCTTGGGCCTGAATATCCCCAATCTGTAAGATGGAGCTAGGAGTCCCAAGGTGGTACAGCGGTGCAAACAGTTAACATGCGTAGCTGCAAACAAACAGGTTGGAGGTTTGAGTCCGCCTAGAGGCACTTCAGAAGAAAGGTCTTGGCGATCTACCTCTGGAAAATCAACCATTGAAACTCCGACACCCTGACGGCAACTAGTTGGGAGGGGCTAAGAACACTGATGTCACGGACATGTTGCAAGGCTCAGGTGAACATGACTCAGAAAACAGAAAGGGGCTAGGGAAAATGAAAAAGCATCCGTGTTCCTATTTAGGGATGGAGGCTAGGAACGGGAGGAAAAAGGTGAGGGCAGGAAGCAGGAAACAGAGACTACCATAAAGGAGATTGGGGACAGAGGTATCTATGGGTCTAGGAGATGGAGGAGGAGGGAGAAATTCAAAAGCAATTTTCTCCCAAGTCCAAGCACTGGGCAACCCCATCCTCAGACCCTCACCCACACCCCACCCCATGTCCTCCTGTTGTAAAAAAGACTCCAGTTTAGACTTCAAAGGCGATTGTGTACAGGAGAGTGACCCTGAGGAGTGAGCAGCTAGACCCAAAAAAAGCTGCCCTCCCAGACCACTTTCCGTCTCCGTGCCCTTCCAAGCTCCCTGTACTCTGCTCATTCCATATGCTTCCCTAATGTCCCATCAGAATTGAGGTGATAAAGGCCCTTTCACTTGAAGCAAATGCTCTGCCCCTACTCATCTCCCATCCCCATCTCCACCTACCACCTCTGCCATCTCCTGTCCTTCTAACTGTGCCGTCTGAATGGAACCCAGGTGTGGCTCAAAGGAGAGTCATCTTAGAAATTGCTGGAACAGGGTGTGAGACCTCCTACCCAGTACAACAGCCAGGTCAGAGGCCAAGAGAACAAAGCCCCCTCTGGGTCAGGAAACAAGGCAGATGCTTGGGAAAGTGACAAAATCATCCTTCCTGGAGCAGCTCCCGAAGCCACTGTGAGCTTGGCACAGAATTTAGGGGTGAGGACAGCAGTTCTAACCTCTCTAAGCCCCAGTCTCCTCCTGAGAGTGGGGGTAATAAACTGCTTTTCCCGATGTCCCAAGGACAGTAGCTGTCAGGTGGGTACTGAGAAGTGTTTGTTCTTTTATCACCCCCATAAAGTTTCAAAGAGTGGAGGTCTAGGGAGGATTGAGATCTAGGGGCTAAGAACTGACCCAAAGACTGAGAAGCTTGTTCCTTATCTGCCACCTTTCCCATGCCCGGAAGAGATCAAATCAGAAGGACAAGGAGCCTGGGGTTGGGGAGCCAGCTTCTGACAGACTTACCTGTATATGGGACCAAACTTCTGGAAATTCTGGACGTTACGATAGTGGAGTTTGTGTATGCCCTTCTTCCTCCAGAAATTGTACAGGTTCACCCAGGCATTTTCACCCGAAGTTGGGATCTCACTGAAGGGGCGTGGGCTCTGAATGTGCACGCTGCTGGCTCCTTCGCCAGTAGACATCCTGGGATGCCCTGAACTCTCCAGCAGGGCACTCAGGAAGGGCTTGCAACCTTTGACTAGGACTGAGTGTCGGTGGAGCCCCCTGGCCAGCATACTGTCCCCACAATACAGCTTCACTATAGCAGGGCTTGCTGGGGTGACTCTGGCCCTGGAGCCTGAGGAAGAAGCTTTTAAGCCCAGCTCAAGGCTAAGCAAAAATGCTCAGGCTCTTTCCTCCTCCCACTGACTCCAGCCCACACACAGTCCCTCCCAGACTGGGCTGCTCAGTCTAGAATGGCTGTAGTCAGAGATCCTCCCAAGCACAGGGAGATCTCTGGGTCTCTGTCTTTGGTGCCACCCTAGCAGGTCCCTGAGATACCTATGTCCCTGCCTTGTCTGGGGTTGCCTCTGGGCCCTGTTTCTGTCAGGATGTACGGACCCCCTGGGTCTATGGGGGTAAAGAGGAAATGGGGGCTACCTTGCCAGCTTTGGGACAGCATACATCTCTGTGTGACCCCATGAATTATATATGAGATTATACTCTTTGTATGTTGTTGTGAAGTGCCACTGAGTTGGTTCCGACTCAGCAACCCTGTGTAGGGCTTCCCAGGAGTGGCTAGTGGGTTTGAACTGCCAACCTCACCGTGTTTATCCTAGAGCGCCACACCAGGACCCTGTTCTTTATATAGTTCCTGATTTTTAAAGTTCTTTTTCTTCTTGGGGGGGGAGGGGTGGGAGCTATATTTTATGTAATTGGCAGGTATTGCTACTATTTTTAAAATATATTATTTACGAAAAATAATAATAAGCTAAATTACAGTCCTATTTTCCCATTGTAAGAACTCTGAAGATAAGGACAAACAAGAAAATAATCATAACTCTCCTGAGTCTGTCATGTTGACTAAAAAGAAGCTATACAGAAAAGAGTACATGCTGTTGCGTTTTATCAAGTTCAAGAATCTGCTAAATTAATGTAGACTTAAAAGTGTTAGAAGTGGTTTTTTTGTGGGGTAGTGACTGGAAGGAATACAAGAGAACTTTCTGAAGAGTTGGAAATGTATTTTGTGTTTTGTCTATGTATGTACGTAAAAACTCACTAAATTATATACCCTTATAATTTTTTTATTTTATCAAATGTAAATGAAAAAAAAAAACAAATAAATAAATAAATAATGTAAGTGATACCTCAAAAGGTAAATAATCCTATCAATTTTTCTAGAGGATTCTTTTCCCTTTTTTAAAAAAAGGAAATGCTTTTGCAAAGAGGATACTCCCTCTCAAAGACTTAGGACCACAAGTCTCTCCATGTATGGAAGAAAGAGGAGTGATGAAAACTGAGGATGCTTAGAATCAACTAGTTCTGTTGACCAATGGATCACACGAGCAGCAGTCACCATAACTCTGAGACCAGAAGAACTAGATGGTGCCCAGCTAGCCCTACCAACTGCTCTGTAAGGGACCACATTAAAAGGTTCCAAATAGAGTGGGAGAAAACATGGAACAAAACTCAAAATTATTTTTAAAGACCCTGCCTACTGGTCAGAAAGAGACTGGAGGAACCTGAGACTATGATCCTCAGTCACTCTTCAGGTCTGAAACCCTGTGGCCCAATTTTCAGCCAAGAAGTAGATAGGTATATGGAGGGACGGGGGGTGAGGACAACAACATTAGGTTATGCTCACCATGGAATGGTCAATATCAACCATTCAAGATCAAAAGGGCAATATTTACCCAAGGCCAAAGTTGAGAAGGAATGGGAAAGAGGGTGCAATGGAATAGGAATCATAGGGAGGCAGTGGGATAACTAACCACTGTTAAATGAAGGGGATTACAATCGTTGAAATGAAACAAAGGGTATGATTTGTTGAGTATAAAACTGATGATTGTCTCAGTAAACATTCACTCAATTCACAATAAAAAGTTTCCAAAAAAAAGCTTAGGACCATAGTCTTGGGGGTGGGGGGGGCATCTAGGTCATCTGGAATAACATAATCCATAAAGATAATGCTCTACTTTGGTGAGTAGCAAATGGAATCTTAAAAGCTTGTGAGTGACCATAGAATAGAAACTACGTCTACTAGTCTCTTCCCAAGGAGCTCTGGTTGCATAGTGGTTACGAATCAGGCTACTAATCTCACAGTCAGCAGTTCATAACTACCATCTGTTCCGCGGGAGAAAGAAGAGGCTTTCTGCTTCCATAAAGATTTATAGCCTTGGAAACCTTGTACAGGGTCAGAACCGACTCCACAGTTGTGATTAGCAGCCCAGTTTGTAACCCAATAGATTATCAGAGCTCCTTAGCCCAGATATAGAAGTATTCAAAGGAAAACAAACCTGCTGTTTTTGTTGTTGTTATTGAGTGTCGTCGAGTCACTTCCAACTCCTAGCAACCCTGTGTAGGGTTTCCAAGGAGCAGTTGATGAGTTTGAACCAACGACCTTGTGATACAAACTGACTTTGCAGTCTATAGGGAGACAAAGATAACAATTTGCAACAGCGACAAAAAAATTAAAGTAAAAAGAGGGAATAATGTATTTATAGAACTTTCAAATGGAAAGGAAATAATGTGGATTTCAAGAATAAAATAGATAAATACCCAACTATAACTCCAAAACTAGACAAAGCCTTACTCCTAACACTTACCCTAGTCCTAACCATAATCATCACACACACCCTCCAAAAAAACACAAACAGCAAAAGACAAAATAAATAAATGGGACCTCATAAAAGGTAAAAACTTTGGTTCATCAAAAAACTTCACCAAAAAACATAAAAAGACAAGTTACCAACTAGGAGAATATCTTCAGAAACTATATATTCAACAAGAATCTAACAATCAAAATAGATATAAACCTTTAACAACTTAACAACAAACAGACAAATAACCCAATCATAAAATGGCCAAATGACTTGACTAGATATTTCACCAATGTTGTTGTTGTTGTTGTTAAGTGCCATCGAGTCGGGTCCGACCCATAGCGACCCTGTACAGGGTTTCCGAGGGTGTAAATCTTTACGGGAGTAGAAAGCCTCATCTTTCTCCCGCGGAGCGGCTGGTAGTTTTGAACCGCTGACCTTAAGGTTCGCAGCCCGATTCGTAACCACTACGCTACCAGAGCTACCACCAAACATATGGAAACAGCCTCAGTACCATTAGCCATCAAAGAGACGGAAATCAAAACCACAGTGAGATACCATTTCGTTGTCACCCAAACACACAATGGTCCTGGTGTGGAGCTGTAGGGATAAGCACTGAACTGCTAACTGCAAGGTTAGCAGTTCAAACCCACCAGCTGCTCCTTGGGAAACCCTCCATAGGATCACTTTGAGTCGGAACTGACTTGCTACATTTAACAACAACACCAAGGATGACTAAGATTTTGAAAAGAATACTGAGAAAATAGCAAAAGATTACATCCACAAGTAGAGGGATGTGATGTAGTGAATTATTTAATATGTCTCTTCTAGTCTTAGTCTTTGTAACTCCCACCGAACAACTCTTTTCCTGATGAGTCTGGGCGAGAAAAGGCAACAGAAGATGCTGAAAGGATGGCATGGCTCAGCAGTCAACCTCAACAGAGTTCATTGTGAGTGTAAAAGCCTGAAACCGGCATGGGTGTCAAATGAGACATCTTGCTGACGTGAGTGGGCTGTACGATGCTTTCCTTAATTAATCAAGCACATCTCCATCTGACCCCAGTTCTTGGGACTTGAGGCAGAGGTCTGACCTGAGTTGCCAGCTTCCATAGCCTTGTAAATCAACAACCCGATTCTGTGTGAGTAAGGTGAGTCCTCCAGACTGACATCTGAACTGAAGATTTGGGACTTGCCAGCCTCCACAACCACGTGAGTCATTTCCTTGACAGTCAGTGCGTTCTGAAAAGTTGCTATGAACTGTGGAAACCTGGATATTGGGGAGAATACCGAGGGGTGGGGCAGTGGTTGATATCAGGAATTATCTTGGCATGGCGCTGCAGGATAATACACTAGACGGCAAGGTTGGTTTGAACCACAAGGTCAGCAGTTCAAACTCACCAGCCACTCCTCAGAACCCCTATACAGGGTCGCTATGAGTCGGGAGGAAACCCACTTGATGGCACTTAACAGCAACAACAAAATAGCACGTCAAGATAGCTGGACATTTGGGATGTCTTTAACCTCCACCTCACAAGGACAAGTCTTGTGCTGATTTTTCTAAAAGAAATTATTATTGCAAGGGGAACTTGCAAAGAATACAAGGATTCAACTGTATTCTCCTCAATTAGAAAGAATGCCAGCACTTTTGAGGGTGGGGAGAATATAATTCAATCCATTAACATTCATGTCAAATTCCTGGAGATTTTCTTTTATAATTGATTTAATCATGTATCCCCTACGGACTATTCAAATGCAAGTCTCAGGGCCCAAAAGGCTGGCCAGGACTTGGAACAGGTGGACAGAACTTCTCTAACTATGGTTTCAGGGCAGATGATTGGCTATATGGCTTTTCACTTGAGTTGGTCATTTTCACTAAAAAAGAGTCTTCTATGTTCCCCCACAGGGACCTCTTCTTGGCCTCACTGTGACTGATGTTCCCAGTTCAAAAGACTCAATGTCTCCAGAGAGTTAAAAACTTCACCACAAAGCCCCAGAAACTTCCATGTGTTCTATATGCAATCTATTGTCAGTGTGCCCATACAATTCGGAGTCTTTAATGGTGGTCCAATGATACAGTTCTGACCTTCCATGCAGGAGACCCAGGTTCAATTCCTAGCCAATTCATCTCATTTGAAGCCGCCATTCCTCTATCCATGGAGGCATGCATGAGGGGCTTCAAATTTTTTTAGAAGAATGGAATTAAAAGATAATGGATTTTTCCATGAACTTTATGAAGCCCCCTTATCTGTTGCAGTTGAAAATATTTTAGTGGAGCTCCCAGGGTAGTACAGAGCAGGAAGAATGGCCTGGCAATCTACTTCCAAAATTCAGCTATTTAAAACCCTATGGATCTATATACAAAGCCAACAGCCTACATTACTCTCAATGGAGAGAAACTGAAAGCCTTCCCTCTGTGAACAGGAACCAGACAAGGATGTCCTTTGTCACCACTCCTATTGAATATTGTGCTCGAAATCTTAGCAAGAGCTGTATGGCAAGACAAAGACAAGGAAATTAAAGGCATCCAAATTGGCAAAGAGGGCATAAAACTCTCTGTATTTGCCGACAATGTGATCCTATGCATAGAAAACCTCAAAGACTCAGTGAAAAAGCTATTAGACCTCATCGGAAGATTCAGCAAAGTGGCAGGGTATAAGATCAACATACAAAAATCAGCTGGATTCCTCTATACCAATAATGACAGTCCTGAAAAGGACATTAGGAAAGCAATACCATTTACAAAAGCCACCCAAAGGATGAAATATCTAGGAATAATGTAACCCGAGAAAAAAAGTACGTAT
>NW_006408610.1:3979779-3986155 GCF_000296735.1 Chrysochloris asiatica | reverse complement strand
ACCAGCAATAACAGCAAAGATCAAAAAAGTAGCGGACAATAAATGATGGCAAGGATGCAGAGAGACTGGGACACTCCTGCATTGCTGGTAGGATTGCAAAATGGTCCAACCTCTCTGGAAAGCAATATGGCCTTTCCTCAGAAGGTTAGAAATAGAAATACCTTATGATCTAGCAATTTCTCTACTTGGTATTTACCCACAAGAAATACGAGCCATAACACAAGTAGACATACGCACACCAATGTTCATAGCAGCACTATTTACAACAGCAAAAAGACGGAGACAGCCTAAGTGCCCATCAATTGAAGAGTGGATAAACAAACTGTGGTACATACACACAATGGAATACTCTGCTACCTTGAAGAATAACAAGGAATCTGCAAGCCACCACATAGCATGGATGAACCTTGAGGACATTATGCTGAGTGAAATTAGTCAGTCACAAAAGTCACAAATAGGACCACTATTGTAAAAGACTAAGAAAAAGAATCCATACTAAAAGGGGGCGGGGGGGAAACTTTTATTTGCTGGTTACCAGGAGGTGGGGAGGGAGGTGAGGGGAGGGAGGGCAAAGAGAATCACAGGGTAGGTAATAGACACAGGATAGTTTGGGTGCTGGAGAGGGAGCCAATACACAAGAAGGGCAAGGCAGATGGGAGAACATTTAAGCAGGTGGCATGGGCTAAGTGGGACAAGGGTAAATAATGTTGTATGCACAACCCTCGAGCAACAGAGTTCGGGAATACAGGGATTGAGGCATAGTTTGAATAGGTAAAAGGAGGGAAATAAGGTTAAGAAGATTGGCTGTCTTTTGAATCTTGGTTTCCCTTGCATACCATTGTAAAATAGATACTTGAGGGGGAGAGAAAGGAATATCCAGAAATATCATCATAGAAAGCTTGTAAGTTCATCTTCTGCCTATAACTGATTGGAATACCTACAACATGCCCAGTGAAGGAGGCTTCCTGTGGAGCCTCTGCATTATATAAGATCATAGGTGGAATCCTGAACCCCATCCAGAATATTCTGAGGTGGGAATTCTCCACTTTAAAGAACAAGCAGACCAGCTTGGAGTAGCTAGAAGAACAGAAGATACTTCTTGAAAGAAAGCCCAACAGGAAAAATCAAAAACAGTAACAGCAGTCCGACTGACTACTACAAGAGCAAGCAAGTTACTCGCCCAGCAGATATCAAGACAAATGATCGGGTCCCCTCAGGGCAAACCCCCTTCCAAGACTAAGACTCAAGGGGAATACACGAGCAGACAAGTGCTCTGACTGGTGACCATGATCATCACCAATAAGGGGAAGCAAGGGAAAAACAGCAATGAAGGTGCGAGTTAAGTCCTACCACCTTCAATAGACTCCTGTGAACCCAGGTGGAGACCTGGTTGGCCAGCAGTATGGTAAGACCTGGGGACTCCTGGGCCCAGAGTCAGTGACATAGCCACAGAGGACTAGAGTGGAGAGTGAAGCATCCAGCCAATAAGAAGTAAGGGCATATGCACAAGAACACCCACACTTGCAGATAATAACCACTTGACCTGGCTTCAATGGTTGGATGATCAGAATTCAACTAGAAGAAGAAAGAAGAGGGAAAAAAAGAGTAATCTGATACAACTTGATGAACTTGACCTACACCTATGGATGCAGTAGCTCAAAAGAGGGAAAAAAAATCTTTACAGCGAGGACCATTCCCACCCCCTCGATACACAGGGTAGACAGGGATGAGCAACTTGGACATTGGCTACCCAAAATGGGGGAGAAGGCTACAAAGGCAAGAAGTGACTGGCTTACAAGCTTTCAAGAGGGAGCCTAGATCCAGAGGGCGTGGAGGAAGGTAGACTCTCCACTAAATAGTATCCAATCTGTCTGGGTGGGGCTGATGAAAGGAGATGGGGATAGCGCTCATGTGGCACCATAGTAAATAATTGCTCTCAGGACTGACTGTGAGGGTTGGAAATGTAAAGGTAAACATTTTGTAGCAAACGGAGGGGAGTGGTTGACAGAACTCCCTGGGACCATCAAGGGAGAAGAGCAGAGTGCAGGACCCTACCCAGAGAAAGAGTGATGCCAGAAATGGAGGCAGAGATGATGACGTGGAGAGATGGAGCGGCTGGGGACTGTAGACCCAGAGAGGGAAAGGGACTGTGTGCTGACAACCAAGGGGCAGGATTGTGGGGTATACCCTTTAGTTGGTTGATGATGCATGGAGGGGATTGTAACCATGGCAATGAAATGATATACAATAGGATGAATGTAAAGCTAATGGGTCTCCCATGTAAACTAAACTATCACATAATTCACAATAAAACATTGGGAAAAAAAAAACCAACTATGGATCACAGCAGTCTGATTTGCAACATTTCATGGAGATGCTACAGGTCCCAGCAGTGTTTACTTAATTGTGCATGCAGCTGCAGTAAGTCGGGCTAACTCAATAGCAGTGAATAACAACAATTAACTCATATAGAAGGAGCCTTGCTTGCTGGTCTGAAGTTTAGGAAGATGTGTGAACTCCTGAAACCATGGGGACTAGGGCTGAGAGTGAAGCGGCCAGCTGGTCTGAAGTGTGAACTCCCAAACTTGCAGCTAATACTCATTTGACTAATGGCTAGTCGGCCATAACTTGAATTGAGGAAGATAAAGATGTTTGATACTGAGAATAAGTGCAAATTGCTACAATTGGACAAAGTAGACTTTGCCTATGAATGCAGTGATTCAAAATTCCAATTAGAATGGAAAGATTCATCATATCAAACAACCTTATTTCCTCAGTATATTGGGTTGATTGTTGTTGTTAAGTGCAGTCGATTAGGTTCTGACCCATAGAGACCCTGTACAGGGCTTCCGAAGCTATAAATCTTTACAGGAGCAGAAAGCCTCATCTTTCTCCTGCGGAGCGGCGGGTAGTTTCCAACTGTTGACCTTAAGGTTCGCAGCCCAATTCATAATCACTACGCTAGAAATTTGGGGATTGGATATCAAATATGGGGGCGGGGACTATACAGGAACAACATGGCTGTTTTACAAGCTTTCGGAGTATGCTTTGCGGCAGAAGGAGGCGGGTCAGGTAGAATCTCCACTGAATCGTTTCCCTCTTTCCCAGATGAATCTGGAGGGAACGAATGTGATAGAATTTGATGACTCAGTCATGAATAATTGTTAGCAGGATTAATTACGATTGTCACAACTGTAATTGTAGAAGATGTGTAACTAAAAGGAGGGAGGAAGTGAGATAAATGTTGCAGGGAAGGGATTGCAATCGTTGAGATGAAACAAGGTGTTTGAGTGTACGGTTTGCGGAAGGTACAGCTGATGATTTTGTCTATAAATCTTCACCCAATTCACAATAAAAAGTTAAAAAAAAAAAAAGAAAGAAAGAAAGAAAGGAGCTATGGTGGTGCCACAGGTAAGCAATGGACTGTTAACCAAAAGGAACTCACCAGTCAATCTTCAGGAGAAAGACAATAGTTCCATAAAGATTTACAGCTCTGGAAACCGATGGAGCAATTCCACTTTGTCATAAAAGCTCACTGTAAGTTGGTATCAACTCAACCACAGTGGGTTTGGCATGGGGTTGGGGAGAGCGAACCTCATATAAAAGCAGCTTTCAAGGAGAGAGATGTGCTGGGATTTGAGGGCTGAGACTTGGTGGCCCTCATGGATGAGGTTGAGAAGAGGATGAGGTTCCTGGAAAGAAACAAGGAGACATTTGTAGAGAAGACAGAAACGAACCAGGAGAGAGTAGGAGAGTTGATAATAGTGTCAGATCCGACAAAGGGAGAGGAACCCAAAAGGGCTGCAACATTTGAGTCGGTGTTTGCAGTTTTCTTTCCTTTGAGTTTTTGCTGTTTGCATTCTTGTGGTTGTACTTGTACACTGAGGCTCTTTAGAAATGGATAGGTCAGAGTAGTTCTTGCCTAAGTGAAGAATGGCCATCCACGGCCTGCTGACTTCGTGCCAACTCCCTATATCCAAGTCAGCAGTTCAAGGAACAGCTCAGGAGAGCCATGGAAGGGACTGGAGGAAGAGAAAGCTGAGAAATTCAAACCAGCTAGGTCAGAGATGGTTCTGTCTCTTCCCAGCTGGCAACCTTAACAAATGTATGCAGCCCTCTGAGAGCCAGTGTCCATCTGGCAGGACCACCAGTCAGAGGCACTGATCATACCCCCAAACATAGAGCAGCTTCGGGCTTCTGGCTCCTTCCCTGTGAGGAACAAGGGATGGAAGGAAGGAACTGGACAGAACCTAGGAGACAGTTTTCACTTTCCTTCTTTGGAGCAAAATTAGGGAAATCTCTGTAGGTGAGGAATCTCTGGGTGGTGTAAACAGTTAACCTGCTCAGCTGCTAACTGAAAGGTTGGAGGTTCAAGTCCACCCAGAGGCACCTTAGAAGACAAGCTAGGTGATGTACTTCCTAAACATTCAGCCCTCGAAAACCCTATGCAGCATAATTCTATCCTGACACTTATGACAGCAGCGTGAGTCAGGACAAACTTGATGACAGTGAGGGGAAAGGCTAGTGGGAGCAGGTGAACTGAAAGGGAGGGGAGGGCAAGGCAAATAGGGACAGGAAGGAGGTGGAATCCAGAGAAAATTCACGGACCACACCATGTCCATCCATGAAGAGCAGGACTCAGGATGAGTGGGGACAGGCTACATTTAGAAGGGAAGTGACTCCCTGGGGCCTATATTCCCACCTGGGGCCCTGCCTTCACCCCACTCTGCCTCACAGAGGCTCACCTCAAGGGGCACCAGAGAGCCCTGTCTACCTGAATTACAGCTAGCACTCTCCCTGGCCCACTGCTCCAGAATTCCTCCAAAGCCCCTTTCAGAACGTCACCAGTGGGCAGCAAACCTGAGCATATACCCGAGCATAGGAGAGACGTGTGCCCAGTCAGCCACTAGACTGTGTGCAGTCATGTGGGAGACTGAGGCCAGGAAAGTCTACTCTTACCTCTCAAGCGTTTGGATTCAGGAACGCCCAAAAGATTCTGGTTCTCCACTGCATACCTTCAATGACGTATAAGGAATCACCTGGCCTGGGAATCACGCCTGTGTTCATAGACTATCGTAAACTGCTACTATGTGCAGGGCATTCTATGTGCATTCTTCCATTGACACTTTACACAACCTTGTGAGCTCAGGTCCAATGCATTCTGTTTTATAGAGACGGAAATTGAGGCATAGACAGGATGGGTATTTGCCCAAAGTATAGCCCTAACTGGCAACAGAGCAGTGACTCACCCCGGGCTTTCTGTTCTCAGACCCCTGGCCATGCTGTTGAGACATGGCTCAAGGTGACACTTATTGAGAGTAACAAGCGATGTAATGAAACATCCTGCAAACTGCAAAGTGATGACTTAGCATTATCCAAAGCTGGAAAAGTCCTGAGTGCTAACTTCTTTGGACTCCCATTGTACAGATGGGGATATTGAGGTCCAGAGAGGGACAGCGACCTTCCCTAGGTCACTAGAGAGAAGTGGAAGCAAAGGTAGGCTAAAGTCAACCTCAGGTATCCTAAAAAGCTATAGGGGCCAGAGTCAACAGTGGCCACTCAGAGAAGCTGACTGGCTTCTCCCATCAGCCTCCCTGTGTGAGGGCAGCCAGGAGATGGGGAATGCTGGAGATGAGGAGAAGACCTTCATCACTCAGGCCTTGGAAGAACTTGAGCAATCACAGCAATTTGAACCCCAATTCTCGTCATTCCTCCACAGCTGACCCTGATCTGGGGCTATGATTCAGCGTGGCTCATTGACAAAAGGCCCTGGCTTCTTAACTGAGGTCTGTGAGCAGGTCAGTCTGGGCTCGCTCCAAGACCTTGGCAAACCAGGTCATCACTGTACTGGGCTATCACCTCCTTCCTGTCCACCCCTTGGGTCTCTCTGTGGTTTTCCTCTCTTGCTCTATTTCTAAAACTCTTCTCAAAACATACTAGCCCCTAGACCCATCCTTCCACGCTTCTTTCCAGCCCAGGTCAGCCCCAGCCTACCACTCTCCCAGCACCTACCACCCTTCCAAGGAATAAGGATTAACTACCATTTCAACAAAATGGTACGGTCCACTTAATAAAAAAGTGTCCAAAAACACACACAAGTAATTTAGAACATCCCATGGCAACAGACTACACCACACCTCACAGTTTACATTAAGAATGACTTCTCTCTTTTTCTTCCAAATATCTGCTGTTTGGAAACAAATAATGCATGTATTTAAAACACACATAGATAGATTAATGGTTGCCTGCAACTAGGAGGAAGAAATACTGGTAGTTTAGTGGATCATGAGCTGGGCTGCTAACCTCAAGGTCAACAATTCGAACCTACCAGTTGCTCTGTGGTAGGAAGAGGTGGCTTTCTGCTCCCATGAAAATT
>NW_006408610.1:3971914-3979029 GCF_000296735.1 Chrysochloris asiatica | reverse complement strand
AAGGTCAGCAGTTCGAAACTACCAGCTGTTCCGCAGGAGAAAGATGAGGCTTTCTGCTCCTGTAAAGATTTACAGCCTTGGAAACCCTGTGCAGGGTTGTTATAGGTCGGAACTGACTCGACGGCACTTAATAACAACAGCATATATATGTATATGCAGGAAATCATCAAACAATATCATTAATATCACAACAGCAGAATACCAACAGGGAGTTGCCAGAAATTCAAGCTGGATTCAGAAGAGGTCATGGGACAAGGGATATCATTGCTGATGTCAGCTGGATCTTGACTGAACGCAGAGGATACCAGAAAGATGTTTACTTGTGCTTTGTTGACTATGCAAAGGTATTTGACCATGTGAGTCATAGAAAATTATGGATACCATTGCAAAGAATGGGTATTCCAGAACACTTAATTGTGCTCATGAGAAATCTTTACATAGACCAAGAAACAGTCTTTAGAACAGAGCAAGATGATTGATATGTCTTTTCTAACCAAAGTCTTCTTAACTCCCACCAAATGATGGGGTGTTGTTGTTGTTAAGTACCATCGAGTCAGTTCCAACTCATACCTAACCTGTACAGGGTTTCCAGGGAGCAGCTGGTGGGTTTGAACTGTCAATCTTGAGAAAATAAGGTGTACAGGACTCTAACACTAGGACTGGTTAGTTTTGCCATCATCTTGCTAGGCTTCAAAGGAGCCATATCAAAAGAAGAAACAGATGATCCCAGGACCATCAAGCAAGAAGAGTCATGAGTGGAGCATGAGATCCCTACCTGGAAAGGCGGTGACAATAGAGGTGGTGGCAAGGACTCAGAGCAGCTGTGGGATTCCTGGTCCATGGACTGAGTAAAGCAGCGAGCCGACAGCCAGGAGGCTGGCTTGCAGAATGTGTCCTTTGGACATTTACAGACAGACTAAAGGAGTTTTGTAATACTTGCCCAAGCAGGGCGGAAGCCCAGGGGCCACCTGACTGAGAAGTTGACCACAAGCGTGAGGTGTGCCTGCAGTACGGCAGAGAAGAGGCCTTCCTGACTGGTGAGCCACTGCCTCCTGCGTTGTTTCAGATCCCAGTTGTTCTCTGGTCACTTCCTTAACAAACCCCATAATCGTGAATATTGTCTATGAGTTCTGCGTGGCCATTGCAATGGATGATCAAACCCAGATGTGAAGCAGATGTGGGAGGGGTGGTTGGTGTCAGAAGAGGACAAAGAAGGTTGAAGGGTGGAGGCATGTCGGACCTCTGCCTCAAAGGAACCAGTCTTGAGCTGACTTTGAGTTTGATTCTCCTTCTCCCTTATGAAGCCAGAGGAAATCAGACATGGCTTCCCTGCCATTTCTGCAGGGATACTTAATGATTTTAAATCAGGAAAGGTGTGAGCCATACTTATTCAATCTGTATGATGAGCAAATAATCCCAGAAGCTGGGTCACTCTGGGTCAGAACTGACTCAACAGCACTTAGCAACATATATTTGTGGTTAAGTGCCATCAAGTCAGTTCCAACTCATAGCGACCCTGTATAGGGTTTCCAGTGAGAGAGTTGGAACCACCAATCTTACAATTCAAATCGACTTTATGGTCAAGTACTCATCCTATAGTGCCAGACCAAGACTCCAACAACATATATAGGTGTATGCATTTTTATATGCATCTATGTGACTTCTTGTTGTTGTTGTTGTTGTTGTTGTTAAGTGCCATCAAGTCCGTTCTGACTCATAGCAACCCTGTATAGAGTTTCCAAGGAGCAGCTGTTAAGTTTGAACTGCCGACCTTGTGGTTTGCAGTCCAGTAACCAATCCTACAGCACCACACCAGGCCTCCATGTCTCTGTATGCACATCCATTCAGCTATACAATAAAGCACATAAGGGACACAGTTATGGATACTTTTGAGACATAACCAAACCTAAAGGATTCGATTTCTGGATTTGAAAGGTTTGGACCAGCACCTCATGGGACTAATTGGCCTCTCGGTCAACTGACATAATGCAGTTTGTTAAGTTATGTTCTACATTCTAGTGTGATAAGTCATGTTTGGCGTCTTAAAAATTTAACAGTGGTCTTGTAGACTGTAAGTATTGGTTTCTATTCATCCAAAGCAAAAGAGAAATTAAGAAACCAAAGACTCAAAGAAGGAACTAGACTGTAGGACAAATAGTCTACACAGACCACAACCTCCTCTACCCCAAGATCAGAACAGCTAGACGGTGCCCAACTACCACTCTACTAACCGTTCAGGATCACAGTCAATGTAGCCTGATAGAATCGCAGAAAAATATGGAGCAGAACCTCAAATTCCTAAAATAGAGTTAAAAAGAAAAAGCAGACTGACTGAAGGCTGGAGGATTCCCCATGACTATTGACCTGAGATACTCTCCAAACCTCAAACCAAAACTAACCCTTGAGATCATCTTGTAGCTAAAAGAATAAATTTACTAAAAAATAATGAATATCACCCATAAGTACTACGCTCCTTTTAAAAATCACATCTATTTTTCAGAACAAAGATGAGAATGTCAGGGTGCCTAGAAACTAGATGACTGAGAACAGCAGTCAGCTGGAAATAATGAGATTGTTCACATATTGTGAAGAATGTGACCAATGTCACCCAACAACTTGTGTAGAAATTGTTGAATATAGGAACCTAAACTACTATGCAAGCCTGCACTGAAAATACAATAAAATATTATGTTTTAAAAAAGAGAAAGAGATTATAGTCTATGGGGCAGTCCTACTGTGTCACAGGGGTCGCTCTGAGTTGAAATAATAACAACAATAGCTAAAGGGGGTGGGGCTATTTTTGGGATGATGAAAGTGGAAATGTTCTCAAATGAATTGTGGTGATAATTGCACAACTTTGTGAATATACTGAAAACCACTGATTGTACACGCTAAATGTGTGAGCTGTACGGTATGTGACGATCTCAGTAAAGCTGTTGCCAAAAACAAAACAACAAAATCCACGTGTATGCCAGAACTGACTTCCTCCTAATCCTCTCAGTTGAGTTTATCAGTGTACAGATCACTCATGACAAAGCAAGTTCTCTCTACTTGACTCAGAATTTCAATAGTATTGAAGTACTTCCAAGCAGTTGTCTTTTAGTAGGGAAAAAAAAGAAAAAAAGAAAAAAAAGCATATGTATTTGTTCTTATCAAGAATGGTGATTGTTTTCCTCAAGGGAATGACCCGTTGCTCCAAACAAGGACTTTTTGATAAAGAGAGTTTAGAGAGGGCCTGTTTGCCTCACTGGTGACCTCCAGCTTGGAATGACATCAACCTGGGAAGGAGGAGCCCCACAGCAACATCCAGGGCAGACAGCAGTGTTGTCTCTGAGGAAGCCATTGCTTGGAAGAACCTCAGCCCTCCAAGAGCATATGCCAGGCCACTAGGGCACATCAAGCTTCCATGATAGGCTAGGGGCAGCTAACTTGTTTTCTCCTTGCAGAATCTCAGAACTAAGTTAATATTCACAAATTCCTAATTTTAAATACAATTCCTGTGTGGTGGTTTGTTTTCATTGTGGTAAATATATAGTTTACAAGACATTTGCGGTTTCTATAGTCTCCACATATGCTACTTGTTTAGTGATATGGATTATGTTCATCATATTGTTCAAGCATCAGCATTAATCATTCCAGAATTTTCCATCACCCTTAGCAGAAGCTCAGTGTCCCCTAAGCACTCAATTACTTTGCATGAAGTGGCCCCACATTCCTACCTTGGAAGACACCTAAAAAGATGTGGTATGGAACCTTGTAGTCCTCTGCTTGGTAACCACCCCAACTTTGGTTCAGGTCTCCACACCTCCCTCTCAACCCAAGTATTATGAGGTACTGACCCTCAAAAGTGGCCCATATCTGAAGTTATCAACCTCATCCTACCCAATGGCCAGTCACTAGTTGTTAGACCTGAAATTCAGGTACAAAGAAGGGTTTGTTGGATGCTTGTAGGAGAGAACTTCCTCAGTTTTCTGCAAGTTACCAGAGCACTATTTCCTCCCTAGACAAGGCTGAATGTATTAGTTATCTCTATTGCTGCTTAACAAATTACCCCAAAATTTAGTGTCTTAAAACAACTGGGGAGGAATCGATGCATTTGGATCATGGTGTTGGTTAAAAATATTGGCTGCCAGAAGAACAAACAAATCTGTCTTGGAAGAAGTACAGCCAGAATGTTCATTAGAAAACTGGACGGTGAAACGTCATCTCTCATACTTCAGACATGCTTCATCTCTCATACTTTAGGAGGCCCAGTCCCTGGAGAAGGACATTAAGCTTGTAAAGTGAAGGGTCAGCAAAAAAGAGGAAGCCCCCCAGTGAGATGAATTGGCACAGTGGCAGCAGTGATGGGCTCAAATGCAACAATGCTGGTGAGGAAGGCGCCGGAGCGGGCAGTGTTTCATTCTGTTGTATGTAGGATCACTAGCAGTCAAAGCTGACTCGATGGCACCTAACAACAACAACAGAACAAATGTTTGTTATCTCACAGTGTCGGGAATCCAACAGTAGTTTAGCTGAGTGACTAGCTCAAGGCTGCCATTGGCTGAAAGCATGACTGGGGTTAGAGGTCATCTTCCAAATTTGGTGGGTTATACTGGCCCGACTTTCCAGTGGCTGTTGGCAGGAGGCCTTGGTCCTCCTTGACTGTGGGTGGAGGTCTCAGTTTGTTTGTTTTTTCACTTTGTGGGCCTCTTCATAGGGCTGCTTGAGGGTCCTGAGTTTCACCCAGCGGGAGCCACCTGAGAGGGAGCAGGCAGAAGGCTGCATTATCTCCTTCAGCCTTGGACCTGAAGTTGCATGCACACCTTGACTCTTCTCCCATTTGTTAGAAACAAGTCACTGAGGAGAGGGAGAGTACGTTCCGCTTTATAGACATTTTCAATCGCCACACTTAGAGCTGTCACCCCCAGGATCTCTGGCAGCGACCACAAAGGGGAACCAGTGTGTGGAGGAGGTTTGTTCCACTTGTTGCTGTTGTGTGCCTTGGAGTGGATTTCAACTTACAGAAACCCCACGTGACAGAGCTGAGCTGCCTCATAGAGTTTTCTAGGCTGTAATCTATGTATCTATGTATGCATGTATGTATTATGTAATCTATGTATGTGTGTATGGTATGTATGTATGTAATCTATGTAATCGCTAGGAGTCAGAACCCACTCGACGGCACTTAACAGCAATCTTTATGGGAGCAAATCACCAGGACTTTCTGCTGTGGACCAACTGGGTAAATTCAAACCTTTCAGTTACCAATGATGAACCATTGTTCAACCAAGGCTACTTGGCTCCATTTAGAAGCTGTATAGAACCTAGGTCTATTCTAGGTCTATACTGCCCATGAACTGGGCTGCTCTGTTGTTATGGACTGGATTGTGTCCTCCCCGCAAAAAATGCACATTGCATTCCAAGCTTTGTACCCGTGGATGTGATCCTGTTTAGAAATAGGTTTTTATCTTTTGTTATATTAATGAGGTCAGCAGTTAAGAAAACAAATGATGTACTGCATTGGGCAAATCTGCTATAAAAGAGCTCTTTGAAGTATGTTTAAGAGCTAAGATGTCAGTTTAAGGATTGAGATGCACTTGACCCAAACGTAGTGGTTACGAATTGGGCTGCAAACAGCAAGGGCAACAGTTCGAAATTACCAGCTGTTCCACAGGAGGAAGATGAGGCTTTCTGCTCCCGTAAAGATTTACAGCCTCAGAAAGCCTGTACAGGGTCGCTATGAGTCGGAACCGACTCCACGGCACATAACAACAACAACAACATAGTACCTTCAATCACCTCATATGCATGTGAAAGTTGGACAATGAATAAAGAAGACTGGAGAAGAACAGATGCATTTGGATTATGGTGTGGGAGAAGAATACTGAAAGTCCTCAGTTATGTAAAGTCTCTTCTAGCCATAGTCTCTGCCCTGCTGTGTCTGAGTATGAGAAGGTGGGAGAAGACACAGATAGAATAATATGATTCAGCTGTGATGCTAGCAGCGTTCACTGCCATTGTAAAGACTTGAAATTCTAGCATGGGCATAAAATGAACTATCTCAGAATCAGGAGAGGGATCTCACCACCATCAAAAAGGCAGGAGTGGCAAGGGGAATAAACAAGCAGGCATGTGGTGTTTCTGGTGACTACCTTGGTCTACCGATAAGGGGAAGTAGGGGGAAAACAGCAATGAAGTTGTGAGTTAAGTCCGACCACATTCAATAGACTCCTGTCAACCTGGGTTGAGACCTGGTTGGCCAGCAGTATGGCAAGACCTGGGAACGTCTGGGCCCAGAGAAAGGGACATGGCCACAGAGGACTAGAGCAGAGAGTGAAGTGTCCAGCTGATATGAAGTGAGGGGAGATGTACAAGAACACCCATACTTGCAGTTAATACCCACTTGACCTGGCTTCAATGGCTGGATGATCAGAACTTGACTAGAGGAAGAAAGAACACAGGGAAAAAAAGAGTAATCCACTACAATTTGATGAACTTGACCTATACTTATGGATGTAGTAGCTCAAAAGAGGGAACAAATCTTTACAGTGAGGATCATTCCCACCGCTTCAATACACAGGGTTGACAGGGCTGTGCAACTTAGACATTGGCTACCCAAAATGGGGAGGCTACAAAGACAAGAAGTGACTGGCTTACAAGCTTTGAAGAGGGAGCCTAGATCCACAAGGTGCATGGGAAGGTAGAATCTCCAATGAGTGGTTTCCAACCTGACCGGACATGGCTGATGAAAGGAGATGGGAATAAGACTCTTGTGGTACAATAGTGAATAATTGCTATCAAGACTGACTGTGAGTGTTGCAAATGTAAAGGTAGGCGCTTTGTAACAAAAGGAGGGGAGAGACCTAAAGAAATGGCAGAGGAGAAGAACTAACAAGATGGCGGATCGGGTGCATGTGTAGCAGAGAGCTCCGCCAACAACAGTACAGAATACCCGACCAAGCAGGCTCAGGGGATGGTCCCAGAACTCTGAACCACATATAAAGGAATACTTAGAAGGTTGGAAGGCTCACAGCTGGGGGAATTTGTGGCAGAAACAAGAAATCTATTGCTTTCTAGTCCGGGATGCTCGGCTGCTCCAGGAGCCGCCATCTTGGTGAGACCATGTGGGGGAA
>NW_006408610.1:3967495-3968707 GCF_000296735.1 Chrysochloris asiatica | reverse complement strand
GTGGGACCCTATCCAGAGAAACAGTGACACCAGACATGGAGGCAGAGAGGATGACATGGAGAGATGGAGCGGCTGGGGACTCTGAACTTAGGGAAGGAGAGAGGCTGTGTGCTGACAGTCAAGGGGGCAGGATTATGGGGTGTACCCTCTGGTTGTCTGATGATGCATGGAAGGGATTGTAATCATTGCAACAAAACGAAATATGATAGGATGAATGTAAAGCTGATGTTCTTCCATGTAAACTATCCCTTAATTCACAATAAAAACTTTTTTTAAAAAGTCAGTAGTGAATTGTGTCCTTTGGACTCTGTGATCCCTGCACATTGAACATCCTCAACCCAAGGACAGAAAGCTGTGGCACCCAAGATGTGGCAGAGGAGCCACTACAGGAAAACGAAGAACCAGAGCACAGAATAGAGCAGTGGACCTCCCAACCGCTGGAGCAAGTAAAGCTGAGTGACTTTGGGCAAGAAGCTTGTTTGTAGAGTTGGGGTGTATCTAGCCATTTCAGTGGGGGAGTTAGATGGTTGATTCACCTTCAAGCTAAAGCTTATCACAGAGTGGTGTGTCCTGTGGACATTTATCTATCAGCAGCTGGCTGGAATAACTGTGTCCTGAGCATTTCTGATCCTGTATTGTAACCTGTTAATTTCCCTAATAAACCCCATATATCTGAGTGTGGAGTCTGAGTTCCATGCGACCATTGCAATGGATTATTGAACCCAACTTTGGAGAAATGGATATTTTCCACATGAACTGCCAGAACAAACAGATTTGTCTTGGAAGAAGTACAGCTAGAATAGAAGCCAAGATGGAGAGACTTCATCTCTCATACTTTGGACATGTGGTCAGAAGGGACCAGTCCCTGGAGAAGTATATCATGCTTGGCAAAGTGGAGGGTCAGCCAAAAAGAGAGAGCCCTCCAGTGAGATGAATCGGCACAGTGGCTTCAGTGATGGGTTCAAACATAACAATGATGGTAAGAACGGCACAGGACCGGGCAGTGTCTCATTCTGTTGTGCACAGGGTCACTATGAATCAGAACTGATGTGACGGTGCCTAACAGCAACAACCTGTCACCCATGGTGGACAGGTTTCAGATGAGCTTCCAGAGAAAGACAGACTAGGAAGAAAAAATGACGAACTACTTCCAAATCTTTAGTCACTGAAAACCTTATGAATAGCAGAGAAACACTTTCAGATATAGTGCCA
>NW_006408610.1:3915827-3965624 GCF_000296735.1 Chrysochloris asiatica | reverse complement strand
AATATGCAGATGATACAACCTTGCTTGCTGATGAAGATCAAAGAGCACAGCCTTTGGTATGGATTAATCTCAATATCAAGAAAACAAAAATCTTCACCACTAGACCACTAAACAACATTCTTATCAACGGAGAAAAGATTGAAGTTGTCAAGGACTTCATTCTTCTTGGATCAACTATCAACTCTCATGGAAGCAGCAGTGAAGAGATCAGAGGACATATTGCATTAGGCAAATCTGCTGCACAAAACTTTTTTAAAGTGTTGAAGAGCAAAGATGTCAGCTTGAGGACTAAGGTGCGCCTGACCCAAGCCATGGTATTTTCAATAACCTCATATGGATGTGAAAGCTGGACAGTGAATAAGGAAGACCATAAAAGAATTGATGCCTTTGAGTTCTGGTGTTGGAGGAGGATATTGAAAATGCCATGGGCTGCCAAAAGAACCAAAAGTTCCATTTTGGAAGAAGTGCAGCCAGAGTGCTCCTTGGAGACCAAGATGGCCAAACTTCGTCTCTCATACCTCGGACATATTGTTAGGAGGGACCAGTCACTGGAGAAGGATATCATGTTTGGTAAGGTGGAGGGTCAGAGAAGAAGAGGAAGACCCTCAACAAAATGGATTGGCCAAGTGGAAGCATCGATGGACTCAAGCTTGGCAACAGTAGTGAGGTTGGCCCAGGATCGAGCGGTGTTTCATTCTGCTGTGCATAAGGTCACTATGAGTCGGTACCAACTCGATGGCACCTAACAACAACAACAACTAAGATCTGCAGTTCAAACCCACCAACTGCTCCTCGGAAACCCTAGACAGCGTTGCTATGAGTCAGAACTGATTCAACAGCACTTAACAACAACAACTAGTGTAGGGTGAATCCTAAGCCTTATGACTTCTGAGCTATCAAAAGAACAGGATAGACACATGGGGGAAGACAGACACCTAGAGGATTGTCTACAAATAAAAAAGCCATGGAATACCCCGGGCTACTGACAAAGAAGCAGGCAACGCAGCAGAGACCTTGAGTTGGGCTTTAGCCTCCGTTAATTGGAAGAAGAAAAAAAAAAATTAAGTTCTTTGAAGTCACCCACTTGTGGTGCTTGTGTTACAGTAGCACTAGGTAACTAAGACATTTATATGGATGGGTTCTAAGGAGCTCTGGTAGCATAGTGGTTATGTATCGGGCTATGAACCACAAGGTCAGCAGTTCGAAACTACCAGCTGTTCTGTGGGAGAAAGACAAGGCGTTCTGCTCCCATAAAGACTTACAGCCTTGGAAACCCTGTTCACGGTCGCTATGGGTCAGAACCAACTCAATGGCACTTAATAACAACAATAACATGGCCGGGCTGTTACCCAGGAACGCTTCTACCTGACAAGAAAACTCAGTTAATTAGAAAATCCGGGACAGACACACATCTGTAATGTTCTCATTTTGTTTTTCAGGCAGAAAATTCCAGTACTAGACTTTTAAGATCAAAACCAAAGCCCTGACCCCCCACACACAGAGTGGACAGAGAAGGGCAGCCTGGACATTGGATACTCAAATGGGGAGGGGGGGACTACAAAGGCAAGAAGTGACTGGCTTACAAGCTTTCAAGAGGGAACCTGGTGTTAGGGAGCATGGTGGAAGGCAGAATCTCCAGAAGGTACTATTCAATCTGTCTGGGCGGAGCTGATGAAAGGAGATACAGATGGGTAACTCGTGATACTGTAGTGAATAATGCTTATCAGGACGGATTATGAGGGTTGGAAATGCAAAGGTAGAAGTTTTGTAACAAGGAAAGGAGTGATTAATTCTCCAGGATAGGAGCAGAGACCTCTGGGACCATCAACGGAGAAGAGCCGAGAGCGGGACCCTACCCAGAGAAACAGAGATGCCTGAGATAGAGACAGAGATGATGACGTGGAGTAATGAAGCGGCTGGGGACTTTGGACCCAGAGAGGGAAAGAGACTGTGGGCTGCAAACTGGGGGAAGGAGGGGAAAGTGTAGGGAGCGGGTTTCTGGGATATACCCTTCAGGTGGTTGAGGATGCATGGAGGGGATTGGAACCATGGCAGTGAGATGATATAAGATGGAATGAATGTAAAACTAAAGTTCTCCCATGTAAACTATCATATAATTCACAATAAAACATTTAAAAAAAAAAAAACCAAAGCCCTGAATAATCATTAGTTAGACTCCAGCAATGAGACCCTTCAAATTCCAAAAAGAATTTAGAATAGGCTTACCTATGCCTTCAGCCATGAGCTTAGACAATTCAGCACCATCACACAGTAGAAATGTACAAAAAAAAAAAAAATGTAAGTCTGACAAATATGTGCTTACATTTTACATTTACCAGCTATGAGGCCTTTGGCAAATCTTTACTTTCCTCATCTGCTAGTGGAAAAATTAACATTCACTTCATAAGACTATTGTGAGGATTCATTAAATTGTATATATTTATTTGGGGACAGTGGGGTTTGGTGGATGAATTCTCTGTGTCTCTGCAAGAGACCCAGATTCCACTCCTAGCCAATGTACCTCATAGGCAGCAACCACCCATATGTTAGTGGAGGCTTGTGTGTTGCTGTGATGCTAAACAGAGCTTTTTAACAGAGCTTCCAGACTAAGACAGACTAGGAAGAAAGGCCTGAGGATCTACTTCCAAAAATCAACCAGTGAAAACCCCGTGAATCACAACAGTACAACCTACTGCCCGTCATAGAGATGGATGGTGCAGGATTGGATATTCTGCCATGGGGAGAGGGAGGACACTAAGTCAACAGCCGCTAACAACAGCAACAACATTTATATTGTTATGGATAGTTAGACAGATTTCATATAGCTACGAAGTTTCGAACTGAAACTTAGATTTTCTCAAAAGTAATAGGAAGTTAGGGTGCAACCTTTGTCAAACCCTCACCAAAGGAAAGTAAATTCTCTGATCAGTGAGATTGGACTAAGAATCAGGCCTGCCCAAGCTCCTCCTGGGTTCAAGTAGATGAGCTGGCCCGTTTTTGCACACTCAGCTCCATTCAAGCGCCTTCTTCAAAGTCTCACACATATCCAGTTACATTTTATTGGCCAGAACTTAATCCCATGACCACCTAGCTGCAAGGGAAGCTGGGAAATGTAGTTTGTATTATGAGTGGCTCTGTATACAGCTAGCCATCTTGGCGGTAGTTAGACAGACACAGAAAAGAAGGGGAAGAAAATCTGGTTGAAAGACTCCTAAGCCGTGTGCTTTCATTCTGTTTCACCATGATCAAAGTTGACAACCTGACCCTGTCTAACATCTGAACCTATTGTCCAGCACGACAGAACTTGCAGGGGAAAGGAAAGTGTCTGGAACCTCAGAAACCTCCAGCCACAGAATAAATGACCAGCACTTACTTTCATATCTTTAGCTCTGGGTGATCTAGTTCTGAAAAAATAATATTAGCCATTGAAAACCTGATGGAGCACAGTTCTGCTGACACACATGGAGTGACCCTGAGTCCGAACTGACAGCAACTGGTGACTTTTACTTTCATTTCTGTGCTAAACACTTTTAAGGGTAATTCAATGTCTCATGATAATCCCTTTATCTTGAAAAAGACTCCCAAAACACAGATGTGGGTGCCAAGTAATCCTCCTCTCTGGCCACAGGAATCAACTGACCCAAATCAGGTCACTTAGTCACTTTAAGAGCTTTCTGAAATTTACATGAGGACAGAGCATCAATCCCTCTCTGGTAGCCAAGGAATAAGGTGTAAGGCCAGGTTCCATCTCCCAGAGGAAGGAAGTCAACTGCAGGAAGGAAGCCAGGGCCAGAGAAACTCAGAGAATTGCTGGGAAAGGCAATGATGGTGGACGGACCCTCATTCCTGCTCCAGGGACCCAAAGGCCCAGCTGCACGTTTGCCCTTTCAGTAAATCCTTCATCTACCTCAGCTCCAGCAGGGTCTCTGCCATGTGCCATCAAGAACCCAAACAACTTGGGTTACCTTTCGCTCCCCAATTGTTGTTGTTGTTAAGGTTGTTAAGTGCCGTCGAGTTGGTTCTGACCCATAGTGACCCTGTATAGGGTTTCCCGATAGGGAAGAATTTCTGTGTTTATAACACATTCTATCATAGCATATTATTAGTAAGGATTCTTTCAGTTCCAAGTGGCAGAAATCCAGCTCAAATTGGCTTAAACAAAAGTAAATACATAAATAAATAAAAATTCATTGGCATCTATTTGAAAACTCCAAGGGTAGAAGCTGATGGCTTCTCTCTCTCCTCTCTCTTTCTCTCTCTCTCTCTGGCTCTTGACTCACCTTTCATCCCTGCTGGCTGCACCTTCCTGAAAGCAATCGGCATCTGACAAGAAAGACACTCAGGTAGTTCCATTTTCTTCCTGGCCCTTCCATCCATTAGGAAGAAGGACCAACAAATCCAACAGCACTGATCTCAAAGAGAAACTCTGGCCAGCCAAGGTCACATACCCATTCCTTCGTCAAATCATAGTCAAGGGAGAGCCCTGAGTACTAACGCTGCTGGGTTTGTATCGTAAATCCTGCCCCTCACCGACAAACAGCAGAGTTCTGTGGCTCATGGAATTTCCAGAACCACACAGGATGAAGGAAAAGTTGCTCCCCCAATGCAGGCCACAGACATAATAACAGTTTCATACTGTGAAACAAACCAAGACTTTGGAGCCAGATGGACCTGGGTCAACCCCCAGTTCAGTCACTTAGTAGTCATGAGTCACTTGAATTGAATCTTAATTTTTTCATCTTTAAAAGAGGTATAACAATGTCTGCCTCTCCAGATTGTTGCAAGGATTAATTGATAATAAAGTGCTTAGAAAACTGGAAGGCCCGACTGAAATTAGAAAAAAAAAAAGGAAGACCATAAAAGAATCGATGCATTTGAATTATGGTTTTGGAGAGCATTAAAAGTACCCTGGACTGCCAGAAGAACAAACAAATCTGTGTTGGGAGAACTACAGCCAGAATGCTCTTTAGAAGCCAAGATGGCCAGACTTCGTCTCTCATACTTCTGATATATTATCACGAGGGACCAGTCCCTGGAGAAGGATCTCATGCTTGGTAAAATGAAGGATCAGAGAAAAACAGGAAGACCTCCAATGAGGTGGTGTAACACAGTGGCAGCATCAATGGGCTTAAGCGTAGCAACGATTGTGAGATGGGCTCAGGACCGGGCAGAGGGTCGCTATGAGTCAGAACTGACTTGATGGCACCTTACAACAAAAAGCAGTCCCCCTATACTAGTTTCATTACGTTTAATACTAACCTCTGGTGGCTTAATTTAGGGAAAGACTATGACATGTGACTAAAATGCTTCTTTTCTTGTTTCTTTCCACGTGCACAGTACTCCACTAAGTCAAACTGCCCCTACTCCCTCTCACAGACCCCACGCCTTTTGTGTTTCTTCTCGATTCTCACCCCACCCCCACACTAACAGTCTAAAGAGACTGTGGATGAATCAATCCACTGAGTTCACAGGAGACTTAGGGATGCTTGGAGAGAAACTAGTCCTGGAGACAGGCCTCAAGGTTGTGGCATTTCGCATCTTAAGTAGCAGAATGTGACTGTTAAGGCTTTATCACTGTTATTACTATTATTAAATGAACAATAATCATAATATTTATTAATAATTAATCTATAATTCCTTTTGTTTGCTTTGGGATGGATCCTGTGGCCATTGGGGGATATGGAGACATTCCAGAGGAAGGAATGAAGACATCTGTCCTCTCACGCTGGGGAGTCATAACCAAGTTTACAGCCAAGCAGCACCATGTACCCTAGAGGAAAGGAAGCCCCACTTTGGGAACCATTTCAGGGAGTGATTTCTTCTGGCCAGAGTGAAGCAAATGAAAATACGAAGACCCAGTTGGAACTTTCAGTGTGTGAGTAAAACGAATTGGGAGAGCAGAAAAGGGGGTCTGATATACCAGGGGCTCAGAGCCAGGGGTACATTCCCAGCATAGGACCCCTACAAAGGGTGCCCTGAGGACCAGACCCTGCCCCACCATCTCAGCTCTACTGGAAGTGAGACGTTTCTCCTCATGAGCCAAGTTCCCACACTGATTTCCCATGAGGTGAGTTGAACTCGAGTGGGATCTTCACTCAGCTCCCTGTATCCCTTTCCCTTCCTGTAAGGCCCGATCCCTGTAAAATCAAAGGAGCCCCCCAGCCAATTTAAGGGGTGAATGATTGGGCCATGGCACTCTGCGGGACTGTGGGGAGAGGACACCATACCCCTGCCTCCCCATCACCACTAGGGTGAGCCTCACCCTTTCTCCTAAGGCCTTCTTATGCTCCTGCCCCACACACTCCTCCCTGAGACAAACACAAAAGATGGTTTTAGAACCTCCCTTGGTCCTGACATTTTATTATTTCTGATAGCTTCATCCCACATCAGTACAAACATATTAAGACATTTTAAGTTTGCTGTAAAAGTATTGAAAGGATATTTAAAATTTTACTCTTGAAACTACTTGGCTAGGAGTAACAGATTTAAATTACAATTGGGAATTCTTATAAAATGAGAAAGCCCTAGCCCACACGTTCTTTCAAATGTAATGAAATTTTTATGAATATGAAATTTAACAATTAATGAGGTTGATAGAGTGTTACAGTGTGGACATTTGATTAAGCATTTAGTGATGTCAGCTTTACAGTGTTCTTAATTTAGAGCCAATCTTTTGTTCATTCCTGCACCTCCCTGTAGAGGCCCCAGGCCAAGGGCTCCTCTGGTGGGCCGCACATAAGTAGCCCTGCAGCCAAGAAATCTTTTCTATCCTGCACCTGGAGTCCTGGTGTGGTGCTGTAGGGTAAGCACTGGTCTGTGAACCTCAAGGTCAAGGTTGGTGGTTCAAACCCACCAGCCACTCCTTGGAAACCCTATACAGGGTCTCTCTAAGTTGGAACTGTGGGAATGAGCGTCTTTTCTTCAAATTTATTGTAATCCTATTTATTGTATTTGAATGACCTTTTTCATTTCCACTACTTCCTGAAGTGAGTAGGGACATCCTAACTTCCTTTAAGCTCCCTTAGTAATTTGAATTAGCCAACCGGGTAAGGACAAGACTGTGCGTTTGAAGTCCTAGCAAATGAGGTGAGATACAGCCTTTAAGAATCACGTCAGGGATAAAAACCCGAGCAGAATACCTGCCCAGTGTACTCGCTAGCCTGTTCTGTACAACTATGTGCACGCACCCTTCTGCAGAAGTAAATTTTGCCTCGCTGAGGTAATTTAGTCGTACCAAATGTCTTTTTTTTGTGACATCGGGGTTCATTTCTAACAGAACCATCTCAATGGCACTTAACAACAACAATATCCGGCACCCACATTCCTGGGTGGAGCAAATAGTTTATATTCATCTACTAACTGAAAGGTTGGCTGCTCAAACCCACCCCACAGCATTGTACCACATGTGTTTATAAACACACAAGAAAAAATATCCTCCTTGGTTCTGGACAACCACTGAGGCAGAGTTCAATTCCGGAGGGAGAAACACAACAGGGCCAATTATAGCCGTGGCACAGGAAAAACATGATGTGATGCGGGTGTTGATGTGGATGTGGATGTAGATGTGGATGCGAATATTGATGTAGACGTGGATGTAGATGATGTGAATGTTGATGTGGATGTAGACATTGATGTGGATGTAGATGTTGGTGTGGATTTGGATGTGGATGTAGATGTAGATGTGGATGTTGATGATGTAGATGATGTGGATGTGGATGTTGAGGTGGATGTTGATGATATGGATGTAGTTGTTAATGTGGGATATAGATGTTCACGTGATAGTGATATGATGTGAGAAAGGGCTTCCTTACTGCAACTCATTCTGCAAGTGCTTGAGACAAACTGTAGTGGGCTGAATTGTGGGACCTGCCCCACAAAAGTTATGCTCACCTAGAACCTGAGAGTGTGACCCTACTTGGAAAGAAAACAAACAAAAAACCCACTGCCATCAAGTCGATTCCAACCCATAGTGTCCCTGTATAGGGTTTCTGAGCCTGTAAATCTTTATGGGAGCAGAGAGCTTCATCTTTCTCCCTCAGAGTGGCTGATGGGTTGAAACTGACAACATTGCAATTAGTAGTCCAGTGCTTATTCTCCAGCACCACCAGGGCTCCTTACTTTGAATAAAAGTCTTTGAAAATGCGATTAAGTTCAAGATCTCTACATGAAATCATCCTGGATTAGACGTGTTGTTCCCACTTGTGATGGGCCCATGTGTTACAAAGTAGAACTCTTCCATAAGGTTTTCTGGGGAGTCCTGATGTAGTGCTGTGGGTTCATGTGTTGACCTGCAAGGTTGGTTTGAACCACAAGGTGGGTGGCTCAGGCTCACCAGCCACTCCTTAGAAACCCTATACAGGGGTCACTATGAGTCAGAACCGACTCAATGGTACTTAACAACAACAACAAAGTCTTTACAGAAACAAATCTTCCACAACACCACTAGATGTGTTAGGGTAGTGGTCCAGCACAAACTGTTTGCAAAATCCCAGACCTTTTCTGTATTAGTCCTAGTTGTAGTTGTTAAGTGTCGTCAAGTCAGTTCTGACCCATAGGGAACCTGTATAAGGTTTCTGAGGAGCAGCTGGTAAGCATGAACCACCCACCTTACAGTCCAGTGCATTAACACACACAGCATTACACCAGGACACACAGAGAGAAGGCCATGTGAAGGTGGAGGCAGAGGCTGGAGGGACTCCGCCACAAGCCAAGGAAGAGCAAGCATTAGCAGCAGCCACCAGCAGCTAGGAGGAAGATTCTCCCTCAGAGCTCCTGGGGGCCAACCTGCTCACACTTTACTTTTGGACTTGTGGCCCCCGGAACTGTGAGAGAATGCACTTCTGCACTGGGTGTAGGTGGGGAGGGACACCCGCGCTGGTTGCCTGCATTTGTGAAGGGACCACAGTGACTTGTGTTCCAGGCAGGAGACACAGGGCAAGTGGGCTGTATGTGGCACACAAAGGAAGTGAAAAGGCTGAGAGAGCAACAAACAGATCGAGAGGGGGAACAGAGAGAAGCGGGAGGAGAGCAAATGAGCTGGAGAAAGAAGCACAAAGGAGGGAGGAGAAAGGACAGAGGCCACCCGGGAACGACTGGCTTGTTGCAGTAAAGTCAGAGTAAGTATGTCTATCCTAAATTGTGGTGGCGCAGGGACAGTAGCTAGGGTGCCAGGGCCAGCCTAGGGGCGGGACGGGGCAGGGATGTGGTCTTGTAAGGCTCACACCTCCAGTTCCCTAGCCTCTCCTCGGAACACAAGAAATGGCTGGGTGACGGCCATCCGCAGCCAGCTCTGCGGCAGGGGCTGAGATAGGGAAATGCCATTTTATCCTTGCTCGCGTTTCTCTGTTAGTATCCAGGTACTCGCTGTGTACCAGAGCTGCAGGCAGCGACTTTGAAACTAAAGATTGTACCACTAGGTGGAGCCAAAGGCCACAGCAACAGCGTTGTTCTCGGCTGTTCGGTTCTGGGGTCCAGAGGAAAGGTGGACGCCGGAGGTAGGACGTTGAGAAAGGAGACTGCGTCTAGGCCCTATCTAGGGGGAAGGGTCTGGACAGGGACCCCAGACCAAGGTGAACTTATATAGGTGACTCTGTGCTCGCAATAAAGGCTACGTGGTCCCAAGGAGGACCCCAGGCAACCACAAGCCTTCTACTTAGCAGACCAGGAGCCTGAGGGTTTGAGACAGAAGTCAAGGGGAGCCGCAATTGAGCGAAGGCCGGAACCCACACCCTAGACCTGGGGATCCAGCCTCTGGACTATGAAGGGCGCACGTGAAGAAGGTGCTGCCTGACTTCACGCTTGGCTTCAGAGCCTGCAGTTGCCGCAGCCTCCTCCAGCGCCTACCGGACGTCGTGGAGCGGAAGTTGGGCTTCCGCAAATAAAGGGGTGACCAGAGCATCGGAACGCGTCCCCACGCCGCGGGCTGCAGGTGTAGGGGGCGGGGCGTCAGCCTGAGATGCTCCCGCATTGGTCGTGGGGGTTGCTGGGGTTCTCGGATTGGCTGGCTATGAGAGGGCGGAACCAGGAGCGGCGATGGGAGACTGAAGGTCAACTCCCGCCCCAGAGGAGGGAGGAAAAGAGTCGTGCGCCCGCGCTCTTTTCCAGCCAACCTATGACGTGTGGCCGAGCCAAACTCCTCAGGCCGACCGTGGAGACTCTGAGTGTCGGGGAGGTGATGGAAGGGGCCGCCCACTACTGGGGTTTTCGTGTCTAGGAACTATTTATTCACCCCACTCATTGAGCTGTCCCCACGTGGGCTGGGGGGACACAGGTGGACAAGGCATGGTCCTTGCCTTCCAGACCCTTACATCTGTACCCCACGAACAAGTGAAAACCAAGCAGTGAGAGCAGATTCCTAGGAAAAGGGGCAGCGGAAGACTGCAGGGTCCTTGGTGGAAGGCAGCGTCCTTGCTATTAGCCGGACTGATGGCGACCCCATGCACAACAGACAAAACTCTAGGTGGTCCTGCACCATCCCCAGGATCAGTTGCGGATCAGCCAGACCCTTGTGGTCCGTAGGCTTTTCATTGGCTGACATCCAGTAGCGGATCAGCAGGCCTTTCTTCATAGTCGGTCTACAGCACTTAACTCACTCCTAAAACAATACTCCCACCACTGAATCACCACTGCCCCCAAGTGGTGGGAATGAGAGGGGTGCCAGATCTCTAAGCTGACCTCTGAAGGCAGTCTGACCAGCAAAGAAGACAGAGAGGTTGCTTCAGCCAGGGGCAAAAGTGTGAGCAAACACAGAACTAGCTGCTGTTGTTAAGTGCTGTCTAGTCAATTAGGACTCATAGTGACCCTGCATAGGGTTTCTGAGGAGCAGCTGGCGGGTTTGAACTGCCAACCTTGTGGTTCATAGTCCAGTGTTGATCCTACAGCGCCACACCCAAGAGTCCCAGAAAGGTAGGTGGTGATGGTTATTATGTGCTGTGGAGTCGGTTCTGACTCACAGTGACCCTGTACAGGGTATCAGGCTGTAAATCTTTACGGGACCAGAAAGCCTCATCTTTCTCCAGCAGAACAGCTGGTAGTTTTGAACTGCTGACCTTGAGGTTAGCAGCCCCAGAGCTCCTCCAGAGATAGAGAGGGCATCAAAGAGGATGGTACCCACCGGGAGTGAAAAGGCTGAAACACCCTCCAGAGGGAGGTGGGGGTTACAGATGCCAAATGACGAAAGGCAGCCCTCACCTGCCACACTAAAATAGATGGCTTTCATGGTGAGATTGTGAGGCTCTGAGGAAAGTTGTTAAGCAGAAGAGCAGGGTGATCAGAGTTCATTGTGACTAGGCTAGCTGCCTGTGGGGAGAGTGCATGGGAAGGGAGCGTGGAGGCTAGGAGCCCAGTGGAGAAACTGTTGCTGTGTGGGCAGTGGGCAGGTGACTGGGCCTTGGACCAAAAAACAGAGGAGAGGGGACAGAGTTGGAAATGATTTAGGAGGTAGTCTTAGTGAAGAATAGATGAAGGGAAATGTCCAGACTAATTCTCAGGGCTCAGGCCTGGACAACAAACAGGGCAGGAAGTGTCACCTCTAGGAGAAGGGAGTGTAGGAAAGGATCCATGGAACAGGAGTTTCAGGTGGGGGTAAGAAATCCTAGGATGACAGTGGGCGTGGCCAGCACAGAGCTGAACATACACCTGGGCAAGAATTCTGGGCCAAGATACAACCCTGGAGTCATTGTTCTCTGGAGACAACAGGTAACTCCTGGGATGGGAGCAGAGGGAAGTGGGCTAGGAGAGGACCAGGATCAGAAAACACCAACCATAAGGAGGAAGTCAGGGAAGATGTGTGGAGTGCCAAAGCCAAGGGAAGAAAGGGTGTCACACCGTTCAGACCCCACGAAGGTAGGAGCCCATGGTCTCTCCAACTGGGAGGTCACTGGTAACATTGGTGGAAGTAGAGTCAGTAGGCTGGGGAAGTAATAGAGAGATAGGAAGATGTGTGAATACGCTGATTACTAGGGAGAGGCTGAGAGCAGGAGAGGGAAGAGGAGGGAGCCAAGAAGGAGAGACTTTATTGTTCAGATGAGTCAGTCCTGAGGATGGTGGTGCTGAAGATTCAGGGAAGAGGAACCAGACCCAGCCAGTCCTGGGTTGGGACAGCGAGTCCCTGCCAAAAGGTGTTCTTTCCCAAAGAGCCAAAATAGGGCTAGGTGGGGCTGGGAGGATGCTGTTTGAGGCGGTAACCCAGGAGGCCTGGTAGGCAGCTACGTGCAGCCTACCAGTTCCCTAAACATGCAAACTCAGGGCCTTTTCTCTGCGGCTTCCTCTCCCTGGAATGCTCTTTCTAACCTTCATAGGATCCTGGCATTAGCTCAAAGGCCACCTTCTCACAGCGGCCTCTCCAGTCACCGTGTCCCTACTGGTCCACCCACCCTCCATCCTATTTCCCTGCTTTATTCACAGCACTTAACACTATTTGGCTAGTGTGCTTCTTTGTTCCCTGTCTGTTTCCCTTGTTATGCACACACACACACACACACACACACACACACACAACTGAATGTCAGCATCAAGAGGGCAGGGATATTGCTTCTTCACTGCTGGCTCCCCACAGTCTGATACAGTGCCTGGAACGTCACAGGTGCTCAGTGGCAACAGGGAAAAAGAACGGTTGAGAGGGAGCAGTGGCCAGGCAGGGTAGTGACCTGCAGAGCTGACCTAGCACCTAGCTGGCTGTTAGCCACGTTGTCCTCAAACACAAGTGTGCTGCATAGACCAAACTCCAAGCTCCCTCAAGGATAACAGGCATGCACCCTCTTAGAAGTCAGAGTTTCCCGGGCAGGGACCTGGGACAGTCTGAACACAGGCCTCTACGGGCCCTTCCCCCAGGCTCTCATGGCCCCCAACCTGCCCCTAGGTGACCAAGTAGCTTCAAACATTCTCTATCCTTCTCACCACCCTCACCAGCAGCCCTGCCCTCCCTTCTCCAAAATCCACCCACTGCTCTCAAGTGGATTCCAACTCACAGAGACTCGATGTTGTTGTTGTGCGCCTTCAAGTTGGGTCTGAGTCAAAGCGTTCCTGTGTATGGTTTCCAAGAGCAGCCGTTATAGGACAGGGCAAAACTGCTCCTTTGGATTTCTGAGACTGTAAATCTTCACGGGATAAGACAGCTTCATCTTTCTCCTTCCATCAGCTGGTGAATTTGAACCACTGACCTTGTGGTTAGTAGACCAACACTTAACCCACTGGGCTATCCCACTCCTTTTTTTAAAATCTCTCTCCAGGTACCAGGGTGACATCACACACAGAGTTACATCCCTAGTACTCAGCACAGTGCCCCACACCAAGCAAGTCTTCACTCACTCCCCTACCCTTGTGTAGTCAGCCTTTCACTTCTCACAGTGTTTGTAGCGGGAGGTGTGAGCCCAGGAACAACATAACTACCTACTTGCTAAGCTAAGAGTGCATCATTGATTCCAGAAACATAGGTTGTTCTTAAGTGCCGTCAAGTTGGTTCCAACCCATAGCAACCCTGTACAAAGTTTCCAAGTGTTAGAAATGAATCCCTATATCACGCAAAAAGACACTTGGTGAGACTAAATTACCTCGGCAAGGCAAAATTTACTTCTGCAGAAGGGTGCGTGCACGTAGCTGTACAGGGACAGGCTAGCGAGCACACCAAGCAGGCAGTCCACTCGGGTTTTAGCCCTGATGCAAGTCTTAAGGCTGTGTCTCACCACATTGGCTAGGGCTTCAGCTGCCCAGTCTTCTTCCTTACCCGGCTGGCTAATTCAAATCTCTAAGGCATGCATTCTTCTTACTTCAGGACGTAGTAAAAAGCAAAAGAAAGGTGATACAGTACCTACTCATTTCAGGAAGTAGCAAAAAGTAAAAGAAAAATTACCCAAATGCAATAAACAGAATTACAGTAATTTTGAAGAAAAGACACTCATTCCCACACAAGGAGTAACTGGTGAGCTTGAACTGCCAACCTTGCAGTTCAAGCTGACTTTGCAGTCGAGTGCATTAACCCACAGCACCACACCAGGACTTTGGGCCTTTGCTGGGCACTCGAGATAGAGTCAGAATCTCCTGGTTCTGTTTCTGCCATCTCTTTACCACTCACTGTTTCTTGCCGTCTCTGTTTTGACAGTTCTCTTTCTCTGTTTCCTGATTCAGAAGACTCCCAGCACAGGGACCCTAGGCCCAATGGGCATACTCCATTCCAGACTCTTCTTTCTCGATGGTCTAAAGCACAACAGGTGTCTGCTATTCACTACCCAGTTTTCCCACCAAACTATCAAAGTGTAGAGCAGGGGTGGGAAGGCCATATAAAGCCCTCGAAATCCTTTAGTCTGGCCCTGCCAAGGCAATCACATGATAGCAGGCAAATTTTTAAGTTGATAATTTTGTATGGCCTGCAAATGATGTTATGAATTTCCAAATGGCTCTTGGCAGAAAAAGGCTCCCCACTCCAGATATAAGGCAAAGAGAAAGAGGTAGAATTTGAGGACATTTACAGCTTATCCCCAAGCTGGTAACGGTAGGTACTGGGTTTCAAGCCTGAGGATGTTTGCAGAGGTCTGTTGGCGTTAAAGTTCATATTACCTGTCAAACCAAGAGTGATCAGTTACTGTCCATGTCAAGAAGAAGAAAAATCACTCCCTTGCTTCCTTCCCACTATAGAAAAGCACTGCTTCAAGTAAACAATTTGCACAAATTGTAACCCACAGGTGAATTCTGTTTAGGAGGCAAGGGAAGTAACTAGTTGTTTGACTCTATCCAAGAATCAGCCACAAGTTTCTTTAAATGGCAAACTTCCTTTGAAATGCAATAGAAGAAATTACCTCTCTAGGCTAAATTCACCTTGTGAATTTAGCAGCCAAAGACCGCTAGAGGGCAGAAGAGAGATGGAAATGCTGGGGGAGAGGCGGAGCCCCAAGTTGGTTCCCACCAGCCCCAGAGGGCATGAAGAACCTAATAAAAACACTGCCAATAATAGTCCACATTTATTGAGTGGTTACTCTAGGCTAGACATCCTAAGTGCTTTATAGTAAATTAACTCATTTGATTCTTCCACCAACCCTATGAGGTGGGTACTATTATGTCAGCCTCATTCTATAGGAAGGGGGATGAAAGCACAGAGAGGTTGAGTACCTTGATTAAGGTCACACAGTCAGTAAGGAGTAAATCTAGGATATGAACCCTGGAAGAGAGAGGGGAGGATGGAGAGCAGAAACACAGCTGTGCTGACTTCAGCCCACACTCTCCCTGATCCTGTCGGCATTGTGGTACAGTGAATTACTTAATGTGGCCCTTCTAGCCATAGATTTGGAGTCCTGGTTGTGACACTGTGGGATAATGCACTGGACCACAAGGCTGGGTCAAACTACAAGGTCCACGGTTCAAATCTACTAGCCACTTCTTGGAAACCCTATACAGGGTCGGTAGGAGTTGGAACCAACTCAATGGCACTTAACAACAACAGCCATATATTTGCAACTCCCACCAAATGACTGTGTGGGTCTATGCAAATGAGGTGCTTGTAGCCCACGAAAGGATTGGATAACTTACTAATAATGTAAATAATTATTATTTGCATTATTGAGGGAATGGGACCATGCAAATAAGATATGATGGAACCTTAACATGAGGATTGATCAGTTTTGCCATTCCACTAGGCTTAAAGTGAGCCATCCCAGAGACTGAGAGGAAGACCTTTAGACCATCAAGAAAGAAGAGTCTGAAGTAGAGTATGTCCATTGGACTCAGGGTCCCTATGCTGGGAGTCTTCTGAACCCAGGAAACAGAAAGAGAACTCTCAAAACGGAGAGACAGCGAGGAGCAATGACAAAGAGATGGCAGCAGCATTCCCAGGAGATTGAAGAGAAGGCACAGTAGCTTCCGGGCCCACATAGCGTCTTTGCACAGGAGGCTTGCTGGCAGAGTAGGATACCTCTGGATACATACCTGCAGAGCTAAAGATCTTTGTAACACTTGCCCAAGCAGAGCAGAGGCCAGACCCGGGGTGAAATGCCAGAGAGCCACCTGCCTGAGAGCACAACTGAGATCCTGAATTGTAACTGTCACTTCCTGAATAAAGCCCGTAACTGTGAGTACGGTCTGAGAGCTGTGTGGCCTCTGAGACGAATTATTCAACCCAGCAGAGAAGTAGAGCGTGTTGTAGGAATGGTCGGTGTCAGAATTGGTCAAAAGTTTAGAGGGTGGAGGCAGGTCTGACCTCCTTGTTTTAGGAATCAGCCTTGGGCTGTTGGCATATGCAGATAATGATTCTCCTCCCTGCTTGTGAAGTTACACTCGGAGGTCTGACACCTCCACCAAGCTATCTACAAGAGTCCTCATCCGCTCTCTCCACAGTATGGCTCAGGTCTCCTCACTGCAGCCCAGCAGGGTCTGCCCACATCCAGTACTACAGCCAAGGGGCTGGAGCCCACCAAGGATGCAGAGGAGGTGGCAGTGACTCTGGCGGCCAGGAGTTTCAGGTTAGAGCCCTAGTTTTGGGGGGAGATTCCCAATTTAACAAACATTCATTGAGCTGTTGAACGTACATGCCTGCCAGTTACACAAGGTGACCTTGAACGAGCAATTTATCCTCCCTGCTCTCAGTTCGTTCCCATATTGTAAATGAAGAGATTGGACATACCAGAGCTTTTGAACTCAGACTGAAGGGTTTCCTGAAAGAGCAAGAGTGGTTTTTCGGTCAGGTTTCTCAACCTCAGCTCTACTGATACTTGGGGCCAGATCATTCTTGCTTGAGGCAGTGATGGTTCCGTGGTAGAATTCTCATCTTCCACGTGGGTGACCCTGTTTCCATTCCCCATCAGTGCACCTCAAGCACATCCCTGACCCTTCTGTCAGTGGAAGCTGCATGTTGCTATGACCCTGAACAAGTTTCCAGATTAAAATGAACTACGAAAAAGATCCGGTGACCCACTTCTGAAAACCAGCCACTGAGAACCCTATGGGTCACAGTGGTCAGAGCTGCAATCGGTCAGGGGAGCAATGCAGGACTGGGGAACGTCTGTACTGTCGTACATGGGTCACCATGGGTCCAGTAGCTAACAACAGTTCATTGTTTCAGGGCACTGTACTGTGCATTGGAGGATGTTCCGCAGCATCCTTGCTCTCTACCCACTAGATAGTCTCCATACATTGCCAGGTGTCCACTAGGGCGAGAAATCGCCCCTGATAGAGAATCGTTGTCAAAGAACCTCCTACTAGATGAACTGTGATCTCCACGGGCTCAGTGCTGCCATTTGAAGAATGGGAGTGAGCTTGGTTGTCTTAGAGGTCTTTGTGACTAGTAAATAAGGTGTTGGTTGGAAAGTGCTGAGCACAGAACCGACCCCCGATCTTCTGGGATTCCAAAGGCTCTGATACCCAAAGAGCATGTACAGCCATGGAGAAAGGATGCCACGTTTAAGAAAGAATCTGGAAGAGGTAGTACTTGTTCACAGGGGGAGGAATTTCAGCTCCTTCTCTGAAGGTGAGGCCAAGCCCCAGGGCCTTCCTGCCCACCCCTGCCTACCCCTCTTGCCCTGGCCAGGTTGGGAAGGGTACAGGAAGGTGGCACAATGCCATGGATCATTTGGGAGCAGAAGAGGTAGGTCCCCCCTCCAGGCCCAACTCTCTGTGAACTCTGCCAAAGCCACCCACACCTACCTAACTTGGGGGCTCTTCATCCCTGGCTGGGAATGGTGGCTACCCCTCTATCCCAGCACCATGGATGTAAGCCCCTGCCTCAGGCCTTAACGTGTGCCCAGTGAGGATAAGGTAAGGGGCAGAGTTTGAGGCTGAGCCAGCACCCGTAAAAGATAATCTCATCTCCCAACCCCAGGCCCGCAACCCTTCTACCTCTTGTTAAGCAACACTCCTCTGAACACCCAGTGTGTGCCAAGCCCTGTTTTAAGGGCCAGAAGTTCAGAGAAGAATTCCGTGTGTGCTGAAAACGGTTAACAGATGAGGTTGGGGGTGAGGTAAGGAGCCCTGGTTTGCTTCACTTACCCACATCTGTGTTGTAAAGATTCCTATCTTTGCAGACATCTGGCCACCAATGGGATGCCAAGACAGAGGTGGTCCTGACCAATAGGTGGTGTGTGTCCTCCTCCAGATACAAGAGACATAAATACGCACACGAGTATAGAGAAGAGTGAGATGTAGTAAAACTAATTAGGAAATGATGAGCTGTAAGTCTCTTTCCTTTGTTTAATGAAATGTATTTAATGTGGAGTCCTGGTGTAGTGCTGTAGAATAAGCACTCGACCACAAAGGTCACTTTGAACCACAAGGTCAGTGGTTCAAGCCCAGAAGTCACTCTCTGGAAAACCATATACAGGATCATCATGAGTCGGAACTGACTCGATTGCACTTAACAACAACAACTATTTAATTGTAAGTTTATATTATTTCATCCCTGAGTGTCACAAATGGTTAAGGTACTCAACTGCTAACCAAGAAGTTGACAGTTCTAGTCTACCTAGAGGTGCCTGCCTTAGAGGAAAGACCTGGTGAAAAGTTTTCAAAACACGAACCACTGAAAACCCTGTGGATCCCAGTTCTACTGTGACATGCGTGGGGAAACCATGAGTCCAAATCAACTTAACAGCAACTGAAGCACTCAGGATTTTGCTTGTTTGCTTGGCTTGGTTTTATATAATTTAATTATCAACATTGACTATATTTAGCAACCAGTTCACCAAATTTCTGAAAAGTTAACAGCTGCCTCTCTCAAGCCAATACAAGTCAGTTCCAGGACATCACGGAAAATGAAATGTGTCTTTGCGATCAATGCCTCATTCTCTAAGGGAAACAGGCCAGGTGACCCGTAAGGGATAGAGGAATGCACTGTATCGTAGAAACCTCCCCCCCATAAAAACCAACCCTGCTTCCCAGAAGACTTCCTGGAGGAGGTGGTATCACAGAGGAGTAAGATTACCTGGGGGGGATTGGAGAAGGCAAGACTGGAAACTAAGAGAGAATGGCTATCTGGCTGAACGGAGGTCTGGGTTCTAGACCAGACTCTGGTGTTGACACCTCTGTCACTTGGGACAGATCCTCTACTTTCTCCAGACTTCTCTCTCCAGTCAAACCCAGGCCTTGAACCAAATGGTCTGGAGTCCCCAGAGGTCTGTGGAGGGACCTCAGAGAGTGTGGGTGAAGCTCATGGTAGGGCCTGGCCCACAGCAGACCCCCATAATCAAGTCTTTGCCTCCCTTCGCCTCCCCCAGGTGACCCCTGAAACTCCTGGTTTGCCTGCAGAAAATCACCGTAATTATAATCATTTTTAGAACAGTTTGCTGCTTTTCCTAATTACCAAGCTGTGCAATTCCAATTATGTGTCTAAGGAAATCGCCCAGGGGCCCCTTCCCCAGGGCCGGTTTGGGAATGTAGGGGGACAGCTGTCGGATTGTGCCCAGTCCCTCCCCCTTGACTCCCTTCCTCGGGATGCAATGTGCCTGGAAACCTTAACTCAGAGGCCTGCCCCAGGGGTGGGTGGGAGATGGGAGGGCAGGGAACATGGTCACAAGAAGGGTTTAAGGCCTGAGAGGAAGATGGGGGGCTCTTCCTGATGTGCAGGAGGCCTTGTGCACTATTAAAACTTTGAGGTACATCAAGGTTTCACATCATCATCAGAGCTTGTACCCTAAGAAAGCAATGTCCCACCATTAGGAGAGGCTGATTCTCTGACCTCGTATTTGTCACCACGCACTGCAGAAATCCCCTCAGTCATATTCCCCTAGTCTACAAAAGGGCCATCCAGCTCCTTTTTGCACACCTCCTCTGACAGGGAGCTCAGTACCTCAAGAGGAAGCCTGTGTTGTCTTTGGACACTCCATTTCTGAGACAGGTCTTTCTCCCGTCAGGATAAGCCTTCCTCAGTGCAATCCCTACCCATGGGCTCCATCTTGACCGTCTTGGGTTGCTGCCCTCTGTCCTGGGTGTACTTAGGGGGCCTGCTACTGCCACTCCTCTTCTGGGCAGGAGCCCCACCACGTTCTGAGATTTGGAGGCTCTATTCCTGTAAAGGAGTCCTGGTGTGGGGAGTCCTGGTGTGGCGCTGTGGGTTAATGCGCCACACTGCAAATCCATTTGAACTGCAAGGTCGGTGGTTCAAGCTCACCAGGCTGCTCCTCGGAAACCCTATACAGGGTCGCTATGGGTCGGAATCGACTCCATGGCACTTCACAACAACAACCACAATAATTCCTGCAAATGTACACTCACCCCCATTATCCACACTCCATCCAGGAGAATGCCTCCTACTCCCTCCCCAGCTCAGCTGTGCAGGGCAGCCCCTGACCCACTCCACCCCTGTCCCAACTTCCACACTCCCTTTATTCAGTCTTCAAAATCTCAAATCCCAGCACTTCATGCTACTTGTCCCAAGTATATCCAAAGGCCACCCTTCTTTTCCAAGCCCTCTGATCCCATCCCACCTCAGGTCACCACCCTGTCACATAGAACAGCTAACCTCTCCCACATGTCCCAAGAGGCAGCATAGCAAGGTTAGATGCACAGGTGCCAGTGGAGTCCAATTCCAACTCACTAGCTATGTGGCCCCTGACAAGTTACTTAACCTCTCTGTGCTTTGTTTTCCAAATAATAGAACCTATCTCCCAGGATGTCACAACAATGCGAAGTATGAGTATTCTGGAACACTTAATTGTGCTCATGAGGAATCTGTACCTGGACCAAGAAGCAGTTGTTCGAACAGAGCTTGGGAACACTGAATGTTTTAAAATTTTAAAAGTGTGCAATATGGTTGTATGCTTTCACTATACTTATTCAACCTGTATGCTGAGCAAATAATCTGAGAAGCTGAGTTCTATGAAGAAAAACATGGCATCAGGATTGGAGGAAGACTCATTAACAACCTGCGATATGCAGATGATACAACCTTGCTTGCTGAAGAGGACTTAAAACATTTACTGATGAAGATCAAAGAGCACAGTCTTCAGTATAGATTGCATCTCAATGTAAAGAAAACAAAAATCCTCACCACTGGACCAATAAACAACATTCTTATCAATGGGAAAATATTGAAGTTGTCAAGGACTTCATTCTTCTTGGATCAACTATCAACACTCATGGAAACAGCAGTCAAGAAATCAAACAATGTATTGCATTAGGCAAATCTGCTGCACAAGACCTTTCAAAGTGTTTTGAAGAGCAAAGATGTCAGCTTGAGGACTAAGGTGCACCTGACCCAAGCCATGGTATTTTCAATAACCTCATAGGCTTGCAAAAGCTGGACAGTGAATAAGGAAGACTGTAGAAGAATTAATGCTTTTGAGTTATGGTGTTGGAGGAGAATATTGAAGGTGCCATGGGCTGCCTGGAGGAGAATATTGAAGGTGCCATGGGCTGCCCAAAGAACCAATAGATCCATTTTGGAAGAAATACAGCCAGAGTGCGCCTTGAAGGCCAAGATGGGTAAACTTCGTCTCTCATATTTCAGACCTATTGTCAGCAGGGAGCAGTCACTGGAGAAGGATATCATGTTTGGTAAGGTGGAGGGTCAGAGAGAAAAAGGAAGACCCCCAAGAGGGATTGGCAAAGTGGCAGCATCGATGGACTCAAGCTTGGCAACAGTAGTGAGGTTGGCCCAGGATCGGGCAGTGTTTTGTTCTGCTGTGCATAAGGTCACTTATGAGTCGGTACCAACTCAATGGCACCTAAAAACAACATCTCCCAGGGTTGCCTGTAAACAATATGGTCACCAATTAGTTCAGAGTGACTATAAGGGGATAAATGAGGCAGAAAAAGTCACAAGGGCCAGGTCCCCCAGACCTTCTGTGCTTGCATAAGGCTTGCGCAGATGAGTTAGAGTCCTCAAAGTGTAAGACTGATCAATGTTGTTTCTTAGAAAATGCTCAGGTGGTATCCTGAAGTCTTTCCTGCAGAAGCTGGGGCCCTGTCAACCCTTAGTGGGGCTGGAGGTTCTGGTTCCAGCCCTAACAAACCCATGTGTCTACCCTGGTATCAGTAAGTACTGAAAGTATAGAACAGACCCGGATTCTCCCGTCAACAGATCCCAGACTTTCTCACCATGAGGCACCAGGACTCAACTCCCCGGGCTCCCATGTTATTCCCCACCCCTGAGAGTGGATTCTGGGTAAGAGTGCCTCCAGGCCTTTCCCCTGAACCTCAGGGATGCAATTTTACCACCTACAAAGCTCTTCCATTAACATGTTATTAGCTTGTTTAATCCTCTTAACAGCTCTGGGAGGTGGGCGTTGTTATCTCATTTTACAGTGGGCAAACTGACCATTCAGGAGCATACTAGAAAGGTCAGTGCCTAAGGTGGGAGAGAGGACTGGACAGGGAAGGAGAGTGTGAGTGTCTCTAGTGGACCCCAGAGCTGGACCTGGTCAGGCAGGGTAGGGGCCAGAACACCCCAAGGGCAGGCACGGAGAGCTGAGAGAAACCTTCAGTTAAACCCTGCCCCCTGCAAACCACAAAATGCTTTGCTATCAAGTCAGTCACAGTCCTGATGTCACCGTATTTGGAAGTCCAGAGACTCTCCGTGGACACTTCCCTCCAAGACTAAGGAGTCTCACAATGAACCTATCGATTACTTCTCACCATCTGATGGGCTCTGCTGAGAGAGCAGCTAGGGGTACAGCAGGAAGGCTGGGGAGCCCCATGGTTCCACTGGGAGCAGAGACAAGGACAGGTGGGATCAAGGTGCTGACAGGTCCCAGAGTCACTGTGTTAGGAGGGGCGGTGACTCATTAGATTGCTGTGTGGGAGGGAGGACTTCCCAGTCCTCAGCCTCTGCCTCCCAATAGGTACCCTGAAAGGCCATAATAGTCAGTTTCTCTGTGAATCAGCAACTACCAGATGCCGTCACTGTGGCCCCTCCAAATGCTTCATACTAATGTCTGTCTGGCTCACGCCTCAGGGCTTTCAGATTTATGTTCTCACCCATCCCATCGGCACCACCGCCCTGGTCCAACCACCATTATCTCTGGGTCATAACAATGCCAGTAAGCCAGTTGTGGCATCAACGCTAACTCATGGCAACCCCAGGTGTGTCAGAGAAGAATTGCGCTCCAGAGTGTTGTGGGTGATTTTATTCACTTTGTTTTTGAAGTTGTTGAGAATATACTCAGCAAAACATACATCACTTCAACAGTTTCTACACGCGTACAATTCAGTGACGCTGATAATGTTGCTTCAAGTTGTGTAATCATCCCACCCTCCTTTTCTGAGTTGTGCCTCTTCCATTGCCCCCTAAGGTTCTTATCTCATCTTCCCAGCTAGTCTTGTCAATCCGATCCTATATATACCGTTCTTAAAAAAACACAATGCTCAGGGCAGACATCTTTGTGCTAGTTAAGCTAAATTTTAGTTTGGTTTTAAGAGGACTTCGGGGATTTTTTTTTTTTTTTTTTAATGATTTAAAGATTATTTTAGGACAATAGTTTCAGAAATCCAAAGGGGGGTTAGTGGCTGATATCTTGGAAGTAAATTACCAGGCCTTTTCTTCTGAGATACCTCTGAGCAAACTCAAACAGCCGCCCTTTTGGTTAGCAGCATGTTAATCTCAGGGACTCTGGACCACAAAATGCAAATTGCTTCTTCAAACCCAAATCTCCTCCAGGATCATCTCCTGCTTAAAATTCTCCCCAGACTCTTCATCATATTTAGAGTAAAGGCAGCAAGCGGTTGGGGAGGGTAGGAGTGGAGTTCACATCTCTACTCCAACACACCAGCTTTTTCTCAGTCCCTTTTACTCATGGGGTCCCTGGTGGTGCTGTGGGTTAAGCACTGGGTTGCTGTCAGGTGGGCAGTTTGAGGGAAAGATAAAATGTCTGCTCCTGTAAAGATTAACAGTCTCAGAAACCCTAAACAACAGGACTCTGCCCTACAAGATCGCTGTGAATTAAAGTGGACCTGATGGCAGGGTTTCTGGTTGTTGGTTTTGATTATTCACCCCAGTTGCCCTCAGATGCTCTGCTCCTAGGCTGTTCCCTCTGACTGGAGCCCCTGCTTTGTCTCCTTTGTGCTTTCTTGTCCTTCGGATTTCAACCCGTATCACCTCCCCTGGAGCAACCCCACCCGTCCCAGGTGCTCCCTGTACCCTGCTCTGTAACTCTGGTCAGAATTGCATGTGTTCATGCAGTTTTGTTGTATGATTATTGAATCAGTACCTGTTTCCCCGACAAGATCTTAAGTTCCAGAAGGTCAGGAACTAGGTAAGTCATTAAGTGCAGTCAAGTCAGTTCGGACCCACAGCAACCCTGTATAAGGTTTCCAAGGAGCAGCTGGTGAGCTTGAACTACCGACCTTGTGATTCAAACTGACATTGCGGTCCAGTGCATGATCCCACAGCACCACACCAGGACTCTTCAGGAACCAGGGCAGAGTCTAATTCACCCTCTATTGTCTCCATGGAATGTGGCACAATGCCAGGCACATAGTGCTGTTGTTGTAGATCACCAGGCCTTTCTTCCTAGTCTTTCTTTGTCAGGAAGCTCTGCTAAAACCTGTTCAGTGTCACAGCAGCACACAGTCCTCCACAGACAGACAGGTGGTGGCTGTGCATGAGGGGCATGGGCTGGGAATTGAACCCACGTCTCCACTGATTGAGGCCTGGAGGATCCGTCATATAGTAGGTGCTCAATAAACGTACAGTGAATGAATGCATTTCCAGACTGCTGGCTTTCTCATGGGGAGTCTGCTGCAGCTGGCCTCCAGACCCCAAGATCAAGGCGAGAACTGCAATGACGAAGTGCCTGAGAGGAAGCCAGTCCTCTGAACTCAGCCCTTTTCCTGAGTTTACATCTGGCTGCTCTTCCAGACTCAGGACCTATAGCTCTCAGAGACTGCCCAGCCTCCACCTAGAAATCAGATGCCCAGAGAGGGTCAGGGCTCAGCCCAAGGTCACACAGCTAGGCCGCCACAGAGTCTCGCCAAGAACCCAAAGTAGCTGTCTCCAGCACAGGGTTCTCCCCACACTATAATAAACCTGGCTATTTTTAGGAAGCTAATTAGCAAGTCAAATATGACTCCTGCTAATAATAATATACCTTAATGCTTTTCAGGGTCTGTTCATTACCTCATTTGCTCCTTCAAAGTGGGGTGGGTAGGGAAGTGCAGCAGGCAGTGAGCTCAAAAGACAGGTGTGGTCCAGAGAGAGGAAGTAACTGGTTCTGAGCAATGAGCCCTGTCCACCCACCCACTCAGTAACACTCCTGGGGATGTGCAGTGTCCTCAGAGGGTCCCCATCCCCAGGGCCTGCTCAAGGGGGTCCACTGCCCCTCAAGTCTGTTCTCCTCCCAGGCCATCCACCCACCCCCCTACACACACACACACACACACACACGCGCGAAGCTGGAACAGCCTCTCCCTGCCCCTTGCAACCCCCTCTTGGTGCGGGCTCCAACCCCACCTGTCTTCCCACAGCTGCTGGGCCTCAGACGGCCTTGAGGTCAGGCATCCACTGGTGTTTTCCCTAGCCCATTCACCACTATGTGCCACAGCTGGCTCTGGGCAGGGAGACACCAGCAGCCTGCTTGGAGACCCCAGTTTTCCAAGACAGTGAAGGATAGCTTTGTCCTAAGAAGAACTAAGGTTAGGCCAGCCCCCTATCCTGCGGTACCCCCACAGGAGCTCCACAGACATCTGGCGGCACCAAAGAGGGCCAGGAATAGACGTAAACATGAGGTCAGTTCCTCTATTGCTTCCTGTGCCCTTTCCAGTGGAGGGAGGAAGGAGCTCTTCCCACGGGGATGAAATGCGAGGGGGTGGGGCAGAGACCATACAGGGCCCCGTTTCACAGATGAGCAACTGAGTCATGAGCAATCAGGCAGGATGCTGTGAGCATCATGACCCTTCACTTCCTGTAAGATCCCGCCCTGGGCACCAGAGGACTCAGTATATGCCACATAAGGCCATGAAGGACTCAGGGCATTTCCCACAGGACAAGGACCCTGCGTAATGGTCCTTCTCACGCAGGCCTGGGAGCTCGTGTTTTCACGGTACAGGGGCTATGTAGGACAAAAAGACACACAGGTGTGGAGGAGAAAAAGTTCAGTGAGTTCCCTTTCAGACTAGGCTCTTCCATCTCCTGTGGGGAAGACTCTGGGTTCATTGTCCCCCAGAAGCTTGGCATGAACAGACCCCCATATATGGTAGCTGACCCAGGGATGCCCCCCACCCTGGAGTCTCTCCATTGATCAATGGTTCAGGCTACAGGAGGGAGACAAGTGTGTCCCACTGAGGAGAAGGATGGGGTGGGGCCTCCTCAGAGTGGGCAGGGACATCCCTATTCTGGAGGAGCCCACAGCTGCTCAGAGGGGGCTGGCCTCTCCCTCTATCCCTTACTTGGCCTCCCTGCAGCACCCTGCCAGGAGAACAGTGTTGTCTGCAGGCTGTGGCAGGGGACCACCATGATGCTGACAATGCAGGGATGAGGCCATTAGTGAACAAAGAGATGGAGGGGGACTGGGGTGTAGCCGTTGCAGGCAGCATTCCTGAGGTGGGTCCACCGTGGCTGAGGGAGGAGATGCCAAGTTATCGTCTCTGAATGTTAAGTCCAGTGTGATCTTGATTGGGCACTGGGAGGCAGGGCTGCTACAGACCCCGCCTGGGCACAGCTCAGGCACACTTCAGTCTTCCCCCAAATACCCAGGACCCAGTGAGAAATGTCTCTCCACTTTGATGACCCTCTCCCTCGTGGAAAGGGGATGCACAGTCACAAGAGAGCACTGACAGGCCACACCTGTGAGCCCAGAAGCAAGCAGAACCCATGGGTCTTGTAGCAGATGCTGTGCCTGCTTGGGGGTGGCACCTGGGAGCAGGGTGACAGGTCAGATTCAGGAACTCTGCTGTCCAGCCTGTCCGCCAGCCTCGGGAAAGGCCAGCACAGATGACGGTGGGGAGCTTCAGGGAAGCTGAAGCTTTTCAGCTGAGTGAACAAGTGGACTTGCTGTCCCACCTTCCAGACCCGAGCTGGGGAGGTCTGCCGGCTGCCCACTGCCCATAGGGCCCCTAGTCAGAGTAGGGGTCTTGGCACTGAGCAGCCCCCCCAAATCCATACCAGGCAGTGTAAGCGTGTGAGAGTGTGAACTGGTTCAGACCAGGGCCCATGTGGATGGGTGGGTCAGATGGCAGCAAACAGCCCCATATACATACACGCCCCCATCAGGCATGCTGGGTAAGAAGTGTGACCAATGCTTAGGGGGAGCCCTGGTGTCCAGGAGAGAAAGAAGGTGCAGCCCCCAGACTGGAAGCTCAGCTAGACAGAGGTCTGGGCCATGCTGATGCAGTTGCAGATGGACAGGAAGGGCAAGCAGGGTGAGGACATTCCAGAGTCAGGTCCTGGGAGTGACCAGAACACAGGCCCTGCCCTGGACCCCACTCTTCATAGGAGTCCATGCTGGTCCTCCTGTGGCCTCACTGCTCCACAGGGGGCAAAAAGTCCAAAATGTTGTTGTTAGGTGTCATCAAGTCAGTTCCGACCCATAAGCGACCCATAGCACAACAGAATAAAACACTGCCTGTCCTGTGCCAGCCTCACAATTGGTGTTACACTGGAGCCCATTGCTGCAGCCACTGTGCCAATCCATCTCATTGGGGGTCTTCCTCTTTTCCACTGACCTTCCACTTTACCAAGCACAATGTCCTTCTCCAGGGACTGGTCCCTCCTGACAATATGCCTGAAGTATCAGAGACAAAGTCTCACCCTCCTAGCTCCTAAGGCGCATTCTTTCTGGCTGTACTTCTTCCAACACAGATTTATTTGTTCTTCTGGCAGCCCATGGCACTTCTAACATTCTTTACCAACATCATAACTCAATGCATCATGTCTTTTGTGGTCCTCCTTCTTCTCACTGTACAATTTTCACATATTGTTGTTGTTGTTAGTTGTCATCGAGTCAGTACTGACTCATAGTGACCTTTTGCACAGCAGAACGAAACACTGAGCCAACCTCACTACTGTTGCCACTCTTGAGTCCATAGATGCCGCCACTTGGCCAATCCATCTCGTTGGGGGTCTTCCTCTTTTTCTCTGACCCTCCACCTTATTAGGTTATTGAAAATACCATGCACTGGGTCAGGCACACCTTAGTTCTCTTTGCTCTTGAACTCATAAAGAGGTCTTGTGCAGCAGATTTGCCTAATGTCATACATCATTTGATTTCTTGATTGCTGCTTCCATGAATGTTGATAGTAGATCCAAGCACTGCCTTATGAATATTGGTTTCCCTTGCCTATTATTGTAAAATAGACACTTGAGTGGGATAGAAAGGAATGTTGGGAAGCATGATTACAGAAAATTTGTAAGCCCACCTTCAGCCTATAACTGATTGGAATACCTAAAAGGGGTTATAGAACTTGCCCAGTGAAATAGGCCTCTTGCAAAGCCTTTGCAGAGTATAGGACCCTAGGTGGAATCCTGAGTCCCATCCAGAACCTTCTGAGGTGGGACATCCCCACTAGCAAGGACAAGCAGACCAGCCTGGAGCAGCTATAGTGACAGAAGATACATCTTCAAAGAAAGATCATCAGGAAAAACCCAAAACAAAAATGTCAGTATGACTGGCTACTACAAGAATAAGCAAGCTGTTCGCCAGGAAGCCAACAAGGCAAGCAATCAAGTTCCTTCAGGACAAACTCCCCTCTAAGACTGAAACTCAAAGGGAACACACAAACAAGCATGTAAGCATGCTGGTGACCACATTGGTCTACTGGTGAGTGGAGGAGGGGAAAGGCAGTAATGAAGAAATGGGCTGAGTTCAACCACAATCCATTGACTCCTGTTGACCTGGGAATGAGAGAGAGAAGAAGGGCTGGTTGGTCCAAAGTGTGGTGAGACCTGAAGACACTTGAGCCCATGGACAAGGACATAGCCACAGAGGGCTAGAGCTGAGAGTGAAGCATCCAGCTGATAGGAAGTGAGGGGAGAGGCACAAGAACACCCAAACTCGCAGACAGTACCCTTTTGACCTAACCTCGATGGCTCGATAACCAGAACTCGACTAGAGGAAGAAAAAAAAAAAAAAAAAAAAAGTCCTTTTTGATAAAGGAAACAAGGTACAATTTGATGAGCCTGACCTATACTCATGTTGGTAGTAACTCTAAATACCAACAGAGAGGGAAGGAGTCTTCACATCTAGTATCAATGCTATCCCCTCTGTACACAGGGTAGATAGGGACAGCCAACTTAGACACTGGCTACCTAAAATGAGGGGGCAATAAAGGCATGAAGTGACTGGCTTACAAGGTTTCAAGAGGGAGTTTAATTTAAGAGTAAGGGGGGGGGGGAAGAAAGAGTCCCCACTGAATAGTTTTCATCTTGTCTAAATGGGTCTGGTTAAAAGAGATGGGGATAAGATTCATATGATTCAATAATGGATCATTATTATCATGACTAATTGTGACTGTCACAAATGTAAAGGTAGAAGTTTTGTAACAAAAGCGGGGGAGTGGTTAATCTTACAGTGCAGAAACAGAGGACCCTAGGAGCATCAAGGGAGAAGAGCACAAGCAGAATGCAGGACCTTATCCAGAGAAGTAGCGATGCCAGAGATGGAGGCAGAGATGGTGTCATGGAGATGGGGGAGCAGCTGAGGACTCTAGATTCATGGAAGAGAGGACTAAACTGGTGGCCAGGAGGCAGACTTGCAGAATGGGCCCTTGGGAGGTGTAAATTATTATATAAGCCTGAGTGGTTTTTGTTTGTTTTTTTTAACAAAAAACTAAAATGAATAGAAATACTGTTAACTGATGGTACATGGAGGGGATTATAATCATTGTAATGAAACAAGTGTATGATTTGTTGAATGTAAAACTGATGATCAAAGAGTAAAAAGAAAAAAAGAAGTCTTTGACAACTTCAATCTTTTCTCTATTTATCATGATGTCATTTATTGGTCCAGTAGGTGATGATGACCGTTTCCTGATAAATGTTGTTGTTGCTATGTACCATGGAGTCGGTTCCGACTCACAGTGACCCTGTACAGGATTTCTAAGATTTTCTGCTTTACAGGAGCAGAACGCCTCATCTTTCTCCCGTGGAACAGCTGGTAGTTTCGAACTGCTGACCTTGCGGTTCGCAGCCTGATTCGTAGGAGCCCTGAAATTCCAGTGTGGTTCCACAGTCTGAGTGGAGATTTCTCTGGACATGTCTCCCTGAGCTGGGACCTGTAGCCAGTGTGCACAGCCTGGGACTAAGGGGCAGATAAAGGCAACTATGGGAGCACCATGGACTTGGTGTCCACATGCAGTGACCAGAGCTAGAGCCAGCAGCAAGAAGTGAGCTGGAGCTTGACACCTACCCCACCTCCCTGCAATCACACTTCACTATGGGACCCTGAGAAGGCCAAGAGTTCTAAATTCAAACCTGGCCTTCCAGGTTGTTATGAAAATGTATTTGTCAACATAATATAGGCAACTAGAACAGATTCTGATATTGTAGTGGTTACAAATCAGGCTGTGAACCTCACGGTCAGCAGTTCGAAACTACCAGCTGTTCCGTGGAAGAAAGATGAGGCTTTCTGCTCCCGTAAAGATTTACAGCCTCGGAAACCCTGTACAGGGTCGCTATGAGTCAGAACCAACTCCAGGGCACATAACAACAACAGAAGAGATTCTATGTAGTAGTTTGTGAACTTCATTTAAAAATTTTAAATATCAAGGCATATGGCATGGGGGCTTTCTTTGTATTCCTTCCCTGAGCCCCCAAATGCTAGGAGTGGAGCCTATCTGAGGACAAATCCTAGCCCCACAATACCCCTAGTCAGGGGGAATCCTGGAGGGAGAGACTCAGGAGATCTCTTGTTGGCCAACCCAAGAACACAGCTAAGCAGGGGCTGGGCAGGCATCTGACAAAGCAGTCAACTTCAGACAAGACTGGTCCAACCCCCTTGGGAATGAGGAAGGAAAAGCACCCCAGAAAGCTGTTGGTTCTGGGATTATGCTTTCTCATGAATTTGGGAAACCCGCAGAGAGGTTGAACCTGTGGCTTAGGGTCACAGTGTCTGGGTAGTGATGTTGTGCAGGACCCCTGAGATTCTGCAGCTGATCTCTCTGCCTGCCTCCAAGTTCCAGCCATCTGCACATCTAAATGAGGGCGCTCCTTAACTGCAGAGCATAATATATCAGGTAAAGGAGGGATCTTAGCTCAGAGTGAGACCATCTCCTAGTTACAAAAAGGGAGACTGAGGCCCATGGTCCCAGAGTGAGGCTGCAGCTGAGCTCAGGGTAGAACAATCTTTTGCCCCACCCCCACCCCTGCCCCAGCTTCAGTGTCAAGGTCAGAGACTAGGGCTCGAATCTGCCTGTGGACCTAGGGGAGGCAAGTAAGCTCTCTGAGCCTTTGTTTCCTCACATGTAAAATGGAAGTGCTAAGAATAGTACCAACCTCCGAGGGTACTAGTGAAAATTTGGGGAGATCGTTTCAAAGCCTGGCTCCCAAAGGTGCAACTATCTATCTCCCAAGTCTCTGGGAGATCCCAGAACTAAGTCAGTTCTGAAAGGTCCCACTTCCTCAGAGTCTCACAGATGCCCCCCTACCACAGCCCCCAGTTCAATTCTTCACAACCACTTACTCACTGTGTGATCTTTTGATAACTTCTCCATCTTTCTGAGCTTCTCAGTTTGCAAAATGAAGATAATAAAATGTGCTTTGTAAAGTCGTTAGAAAAAGCAGATCAAATACATGCACAAACCTGGCAAGGCACCAGGAAGGGCATAGGACTGACTCCTCTGCCCTCCCTGTCTCCTTATTCATTCAATCCATAGATGTTCCTGAGCACCCGCTGAGAGCCAGAAAATCAGACAGACACACACCCTGCCCTACCAAGCACGACAGACAAACAAGCAGGATTAGAGGATTTCAGTGGGAAAGAAACAGCCAGGGAGGCAGATGGAGATGGTTGGAATGTTAGAAAGACTGGTCAGGAGGGACCTCACTGAGAAGCTGACATTCAAACAGAGCCCTGAAGACATGAGGGAACAAGCTGTGGGTCTATTTGGAGGAAGAATGTTCTGGACAGACAGAATTAATAAGAAGTGCCTTCCAGGTTCTAAGGACAGCCCTGGCTCCTCATCTGAGCACATCCACTCCTCTTGGCCCCACTCTTTCTGCACCCTCCCATTCCTGCCCCACATATGGCCCTTGAGCCGATGCAAGTCAGGGTTGGGGTCGTGGGAACCAAAAGACTTGGACTCAAACAAATCGCAGTTGACAGAGGAAGTTTCTAGCCACAGAGACAGGCTTTGGGGGAGGGGGCAGTAGAGGAAGGGAGTCTCTGGGTGGGGCAAATGGTTAGGACGCTCAGCTGCTGACCAAAAGGTTGGGGGTTTCAGTGTACCCAAAGGCACCTGGCAATCTATTTTTGAAAAGTGTCTTTGGAAACATTATGGAGCACAATTCTACTCGGACACATGTGGGGTCACCATGAGTCAGAATCAACTTGATACTAACTGGTTACCATGGGATCAGAAGACACCTCCATGTTTCCTCGTCACCATCCTTCCTCTGGCAAGCTGAGAGCACTGTGATCGGGCCCCGAACCACGTAGAGAGCTCTGAAGGGGGCTGGGTAAAGGGCTGCCTCCACAAAGAGCCCTCAGTCACCAGGACACTGGGGTCCACTACGGGAGCACCCTAATGGGGACCCAGGATGGGCCCCTGAGGGGCTGGAGGTCAGTGTTTGGCATTCATTAGTTTATGATGGCTGGGCCTGGCTCCCCTCGGAAAGGCCTGCACTCTGCTTGCCCCACACTGATGTTGTTGTTGTTGTGAAGTGCTGTCGAGTCGGTTCCAACCCACAGCGACCCTGCATAGGGTTTCCGAGGAGCAGCTGGTGAGTTTGAACTGCCGACCCTGAAGTTCAAATGGCTTTGCAGTCTGGCGCATGTGAACAAGAAAAGATCAAAACACTGCCCTCTCCGTCCAGGAGAAGAGCTAAAATGTTAATCAGGTTACTGCGTAGGATCAATCCTCTGGTTTCCCTCCTGTCTTCAAACAGATCCGCAACCTAACTCCTCCCCAGTTCTGATCCCATATAAGTCTATGTTAACCTGCATTCTGGTGCTCAGAATCGGAGAAGCTAGCTCCTCTGAGCCAGCCGGCTTGATAAAATCTGAAACTCTACTTCACCTCTCCAAGTGGCCTCTGTTTCTTCGATGACGGATCAAGAGCCGCTGTGAAACTCTCAAATCTAAAACTGCTGTCACACTAGGACCCCTCCCCTGCCCCAACATCTTCCTGCCGAAGAAGAGGATTCCAGTAAAGATTAGGGGAGATTTTTTTCAGAATCTGGCTCCTAGAGGTGCTCAGTAAGTGCTAATTTTTTTCTACCAGGCCCCTGCCTTTGGGGAGGTAATGGTCCAAATGGGGCCTTCCCAGAGAAGGATGCAAGATGGATCAATGTGGTGGGGCCCTACACCCAAAGATGACGGAACTTTCATTTGTCTGTGAGAACCACAGGAAACCCAGGCATCTGGGAAACTTCCCAGCCCCTAAAATTGGTGTGGAGATTAGGAATTCACCTAGCCACATGGGGAGTGTCTGACCAGCCATATACAGGGGACAGATCATCCACTGGCCAGGCCTGTCATGTTAGTAGCCTCAATAGCCTTACTGTCCAGTGTGAGCTTCACCTCCCGGAGCCTTGACTTCCGCACCTGTCAAATGGGGAGGGCAACAGTGAATCAAACCAGGTGAACAATAACCCACGCAGAGGGGGAGGGCTATCAAAGGTTAGTTCCCTTTTTTTTTTTGGAGTTAACAAAGGTAGTTCCGATTTTCAGAAAAGAGGAAGTCTGTAGGTTCCTGAGAAACCTCACATCAAATGGGTAGAGGAGAACCCACCCATAGGCAAATACTCAGCTCTGATGATTCAGTAGGTGAGGTCCAGGTGGATCCAGAAAGAAAAGAGGTGACCAGACAGTGACCACCAAAACCAACTCCTTCCTTCTCTGGAATTCTCACTGCACTGTATCTACTCAGCCCCACCCCCCCGGGTTACCACTCCTTCCTGGAACCTTTGTACCATAGAGGGCTCCTAGTCTCAGGATGGGAAGTAGGCACAGGAACAGAGACACAATGGAGCAGTGGGCACCTTTAGTAGGACAGAGGCGAGGCTGCTGAGCAGTGCCCAGACGCCCCTGTCTAGCAGCCTGTTGTTGTTATTGTTGTTGTTAAGTGCCTTAGAATCAGTGCAAACTCGCAGCAACCCAGTATAAGGTTTCCAGAGAACAGCTGGTGAGCGAAAACTGCCTTGCGTCCAGCAGCCTTGCGGTCCGTCTGCCTAGCAGTTCAGCAGCCTAGGCCTCCACAGTCAGAACCCAGCCCTGCTAGTTTGCCTCTACCACTGGCTTCTTCATTTTTACTACCTGCCTTCCTGCTTCCACTTCTGGGTCTGCAGAGCTGTTGTTGTTAGGGACTATGGAGTTCACTTTGATGCACAGCAACCCCTTGTGACAAAATAGAACTGTGGGCTGCTACAGGTTAGGCATTGAGCTGCTAACCCCAAGGTTGGTGGTTCAAACACACCAGCTGCTCTGCACAAGAAAGATGTAGCAGTCTGCTACTCTAAAAATGCAGCCTTGAAAGCTCTATGAGGCAGTTCTACTCTGTTCTATAGAGTTGTTATGGGTTAGAATTGATTTGATGGTAAAGCATTGAGTGGTGGCAATCTTGATGGGAATTCTGGGATAGAGCTGGAGGATAAACACTGACTACTAAGCTAACCTCAAGATCGGCAGTTCAAATCCATCAGAGGCTCTTCAAAAACCCCATGCAGGGTGGTTACGCATCTGAAACAACTTTCCAGCACTTAACCACAACACCCTTTACTGGATAGATCGCCAGAGCTCTTACCCTCCTTCCTCCCAGGACCCCCAGGCTCCCCTGCCCCTCTGCCTCCAGTCTGACCTTCAGGCCACAATAATCCTCAGACTTGCTGGGCACCACCTCCAGTGAGTATTCACAGAGCTTGTCGCCCCCACCCCAGTTCATCCTCGGTTCTCTCTGAGGCAGATTCAACTTTCTCTCAGTCCCTTGTGCTCTCGGTCAGTGTCCAGGCATTCATGTCTTCTGTGCTGTCAGCTCTCAAACACACATTCCACCTTCTTCCCAGAACTCCAGATGCATGGCTCCACCCTGCCGTTCATTACGTCACACAGATATCTAACAAACATCTCAGACTTAATGTGGTCCAGCTCCTGCATCTCCCAACACCCCAGGCTGCTCCCCCAACTCTTCCCTTCCTGCTGTCCTTCCTGCTGCTCAGGCCTCCTTGACCCCCTCACCATCTCCAACCCACCAGTAAAATCTGTTGATTCTGCTTTCAGAGCACACCCAGAATCTAACCACATCACCGTGTTTCCACAGCCCCCACGCTAGGCCAAGCCACCTCATCTGCTATCTGATGACTTCAGTCACTTCTGAATTTGTCTCCCAACTTCCATCGTCTTTCACACTCTCACCCCTAGCCTCCGCACAGCAGTTAGAGTGGTGTTGTAGAGGTAGGTCACTATTTCAGGCCTTTCTCCTGCTTAAACGTCTCCCGTGGCTCTCCATTTCTTTCAGAGCAAAAGCCAAGGATCTGGGTCTAGCCTCCCTAACCATAGTCAACGCTCTTCTCTCTCCAGCCTCTCCTCTCAAGCTACACAGGAAAGATCGACCTGTTATATCAGTCACAAGGTCCCTGGTGAACAAGTGGTTTGTAATAAGCTACTTATCTAGAGGTTGGCTGTTTGGACCCACCTAGGAGTCCTGGTGTGGCGCTGTGGGTTAATGTGCCAGACTGCAAAGCCATTTGAACCACAAAGTCAGCGGTTCAAGCTCACCACCAGCTTCTCCTCGGAAACCCTATGCAGGATCGCTGTGGGTTGGAACCAACTCGATGGCATTTAACAACAATAACAAAGCAGCACCATGGAAAAAATGTCTGGCAATCTGCTTCCGTAGAGATTACAGCCAAGAAAACTCTAAGGAGCAGTTCTATTCGATACCACATGGGGCTGCCATGAGTGGAGTGGACCTGATGGTAATGGATTTAGGCTACTTTGGTTAAGTCTGTTTTAGGGTTTTCTGCTACATCAGTTGGGACAGGCTTGGTTTTGCTGCAGTACTAACCCCGGATGACCGTAACTTAACACACAAAGGCCTGTTTTCCATTTGGGCTTCTGTCGATTAGAGTTGGCAAGGGGCTCGACTTAAGGGCAGTGTCTGTTACCTGCAGCGTGAAAGAGAGACCTGGAATCACTCAGTGGTTCTTGCAGGCTTAAGCCAGGACGTTATACCCAGTTTTTCCATTCATATGTCACCGGCCAGAGCAAATGACACAGCTTTGCCTAACCTCAAGGGGAGGAATGTGACCCTCTCCCTACCCCCCTCCCCAGTGCTCAGAAGTAAAAGGGGAACAGCAGGGAAGTCCCCCACACTACAGTTCCCTGAGAACTAGCCCTGCTCCCTCCTCAGTGTCTTTGCCCCAAATATGTCACCTTCTTTGCATCTTTGCTCAAATGCCACCTTCTTAATGAGGCTGACCCTGACCACACTATTTAAAATGTCAGACGTGTTCCTGACAAGGACTACAAATCCCACTTATCTTGATTCTATTTTGCTTGGATCCATGACCAACAATCATGGAAGTAGCAATCAAGAAAACAAACGAATATTTCACTAGACTGCAAAGGACCTCTTTAAAGTATTCAAAAGCAAAGATGTCAGTTTGAGGACTAAAGTGCACCTGACCCAAGCCATGGTATTTACAATAGTTTCATATGCATGTGAAAGTTGGACAATGAATAAGGAACACCATAGAAGAATTGATGCATTTGAGTTATGGTGTTGGAGGAGAATGTTAAAAGTATCATGGACTGCCAGAAGAACAAACCAATCTGTGTTGAAAGAAGTACAGTCCAAAGAGTACTCCCTAGAAGCCAGGACGGTGAGACTTCACCTCTCACACTTCGGACATGTTATCACCAGGGCCCATCAGGAAAAGGACATCACGCTTGGTAAAGTAGAGGGTCAGTGAAAAAGAGATGGATGGCACAGTAGCAGCAGCAATGGGTTCAGGCATAACAAACTATTGTGAAGATGGAGCAGGACCAAGCAATGTTTCTTTCTGTTGTGCATGGGGTCACTATGAGTCAGAACCAACTCAACAGCACCTAACAACAACAAGAATAGACTATATAATTGACTTATTTATTATGTTTATTAGTTATATCTGCCTCCACCATCTAGAATGAAAGTTCCTTGAGGGCAAGAACATGTCTCTTTTGATCCGTGATGTAAACTCAGTTCCTGGAATAGTGTCTGGCACCCAGTAGGCACTTTATAATTTTGCTATATGGATGGATGGATGGTTGGATGGATGGATGGATGGATGATAGATGGATGGATGATAGATGGATGGATGGATGGATGAATGGATGATGGATGGATGGATGGAAGATGGATGATGGCTGGCTGGCTGGATGGATGGATGGATGGATGATGGATGGATGTTCTCAGACTCCTCCCTTTCCCACAGCTTCCACATCCCACTTACCACCACACATTGTTGTTCCCACCTCCTTAAAAGCTTTTAAATCTACAAACTCACTCCTTTCCCCTAAACCCTCACTGTTTTTCATCTAGGTTGTCATCAGCCTTCCCACTCCAACTGTGGGTTCAGGAGCCAGAATGGGTTCTTTCTCAGGCTCCACCATTTACCAGCTGTGTGACTTTAGGCTGGTTAACCTTTCTGGACTCCATTTCCTCCTTTGTAAAATGGAATATCCAAGCCATAGTATTTTCAGTAATCTCTTATGCATGAAAAAGTTGGACAGTGAATAAGGAAGACAATAGAAGAATTGATGCTTTTCAGTTTTGGTGTTGGAAGAGAATATTGAAAGTGGCATGGGCTGCCAAAAGAACCAATAGATCTGTGTTGGAAGAAGTGCAGCCAGAGTGCTCCTTGGAGGCCAAGATGGCCAGATATCGTCTCTCTTACTTCAGACATATTGTCAGGAGGGATCAGTCACTGGAGAAGGATATCATGTTTGGTAAGGTGGAGGATTAGCGAGAGGAAAGGAGGAAGACCCCAGTGAGATGGATTGGCAAAGTGGCAGCATCAATAGGCTCAAGCGTGGCAACAATTGTGAGGTTGGCCCAGGATCAGGCAGTGTTTTGTTCTGTCTTGCATAGTGTCGCTGTGAGTTGGTACTGACTCGATGGTACCTAACAACAACAATAAAATGGGATAATGATAAAAATAATAGCACCTCCTTCATTGAGTCTGGAGTCAGAGAGAGTCTAAGTGAGACACTGTATGTAAAAGCGCACTGTAAATTCCGGTGATTTTTTGACAAGTTGGCAAGCTTGCTTATGAACTGAATCAGACCAGGTCATTCCCCTGCTGAAAAGTGTCCCTTGGTTCCCGGTAGCTCTCAGTTTCTTCTCTGAGCCCGGGGCTCTCCGGAGATGGTCTCATCTCACTTGATGGGTACTGTCCTGCTTTCCAGCCCCACTGAGCACATCATGCTGCTTCCTGCCAGGGTGCAAAGTCCTTTCTCTACCCTTCACTAACCTGCACTTGCTTTCTGACTTAACAAAAACTCCCAGCACGTTCTTCACAGTCAGACATAGAAAGCGCTCACATTTCTTCTGACAGCTGTGCAGTATTCCAGCAAGAGAACATGTGTGGTCTATTGAGTCAGACCCATGCTAGGTATTCCAGGGCATTCCTCCTCCTATTAGGCTACCTTGAATAATCTTGTACATGTGTCATAAGCCTGCAAGGGCAAACACCCAGACATGGGACGACTGGGTCAAAAGGTGAACACATCTGTCATTTTAATTATTACTGCCCAATTGTCCTACATAGAGGTTATAACATTTTTGATTCCCAGTGGCCAAGTGTGGAGTTCCTGCCTTCCCGCTGCCTCCTCAGTCTGGATGTTCTAGCTCTGGACCTGGGGCTGAGTGACTCAGAGTTCACATCTCCCTCGGCACCACACTGCTTCCCTCCAGAGTAGAATCAGAGCTGCGCTGGGACCCAGGGCCAGCACTAATGTCAGCCTGGTTTGGGTTGGCTTACCTGAGTCTGTGTCTGAGTCATGGAGGCCCAGGTAGGAGGCACTCAAGTTAACCAGGGAAGGGAAGCCAGCCCACATACTATTGCAAGATACTTTGAGTCTGCAGTCAGCTTGAGGGGGAACATGGACTCTTGCCCACGCCTCTGAGCTCCTTGTTAGCACACCCTGTACTCTCTACCTAGGTACCAGGTGCCAGGTAGCAGGGCTGCAAGGCCCGTCTGCAGCTGGGCTTTGGCAGCCGGAGCCCTGGAAGAAGGAAGGGCAGAATTAGAGACACCAAGCGAAGGCCAGTTCAGACGCCAGCTCAGACCGGGTCACCGCTCAGATGGCTCAGTCACAGAGGCAGGACTGAATCAGCAGCCATCTGCCATGGGGGTGGGAACTGTGGAATCGGGGTACCTCGGGGCTCATGCCAGCTTCAGACAGCAGGCAGCCCCCACAGAGACAACAAAGAGATTCCCGAGGCTCCCAGCTCCCAGCACAAGCTCTGGCTTCGGGAAGAGCTTTGCTCCCTGGCCCAGCCCTCAGAGTCCTTCCTGTGCCCTGCCCTTGCACACCCACTGACGTGCCAATCAGTCATATGCCAACACTTCCAGTGACCAAACAGGTCACTCGTCTTGACTATATAATTTCCCTCCACATATTTCTTTGTCCAGCCAACTCCAACTTTCCCCCAAGAACAGGCTCAGGCATTCCTTGACCCCAAAGGTAGTTTTCAAATTCCCTTTTCTGGTCCCCCAGCACTGCCCACCAGTATTTACTCTATCAGAGTCTTGACCCCATGACACGACTCTCTGTAGGACTGCTTGTCCCAAAGGCAAGGGCAGCTCCCGATGCTTTGTCTCACATTCAGCACAGGCTTGCCTGGAGCAGCTGAGGTATACTGGGGGAGTTTTCCAACCATGACCAGCGCATGAGGATGACAAAATCCCCCCACTACAGTGCCAACAACCTCAGGGCAGCCCCAGGGAAAGCTAATTCCTCTGACGTTTCTTGCTAAAGACCGAAAAATTGCCCCTGAAGCTCCAGAGCAGCTCCAGGATGGGGAAGTAGGACCTTTACGAAGCCAACGTGGTAGAAATCCTTTAAGAACACGGTCTTCTGGACTTCCCCACCACTCTCATTTCTTCTGGGACCAGCCATGGGGGCGGCCAGGGACCATGATCAGTCAGAGCTGGGCTAAGCCCCAAGATGGGGAAATGAGGAGGTGGGCTTGAGAGGCACATGACTCCCTTCCAGCTCCCAGAGCTGGGTACTGAGTCCCTCTGTAAGCAACCTATGGAGGAATAGGGAGGCAAGAGGGAGAGTCAATAGCAAGCCTGAGGCCTGGTTTGTGCCCAGCAGCCTGGGTCACTCTGCCAATGCCTAGAGCCATCAAAGGATCCACTCCCACCCTGGAGAGAATCTGGAGAACCACAGTCTGGGACACATCTGCCCACAGGACCACAGATGTCCCTGACAAACCCAAGCGTAGCCCAGGGCCTTGAATTGGGACAACCTTTGGTAAATCCAAGTTATGGTGTCTGAGCCCATGTTTCCTTGGTAACATGATATGGAATGTGTACCTCCAGGCACAAATTGGGTACTAGCCAACCCACCTAGGTGCCAGGTGAGGCTGGTCCCCACTGTCGGCACCTCTGCCCCATCATCACTACTTTTTCCAGTGCTCTGAGCACACTGGTAGGGAGGCAGAGCTGTATCCTACCAGTCCCCACACACATCTGATGTGACCCAAGACTTAACCTGTGACCCCTAGGAGTCACTGGAGGTGCTCCAGGAGGAGCACAGACTCAGCACGTCAAAGTATGAGCTCACTGAACAAAAATTTCCTTCACTTTGGGGGCCATTCGCGGCACGCTTGGAAGTTTCAAGCTTCAATAGATGAAGATGAGAAAGGCCAATCGTCTTGGCTAGCCAGCCAGGACCTGCCCTAGTTCACCACTACCTGCTGAGACAGATCCCCGGGGAAAGGTGGCCCACTGACTGGAATCCACCTAGCCCCAACTCCCCAAGGGTCAAGATGCACTTGGCTAGGAGTCCCCGCATCACTACCGAATCAACCCCAACTCATCTCAGGGGACGATCAAGGCAGAACTGAAACCTGCAGGAGGAAAAACCGGTCTGATCACTCAGGGACCTCTCTCTATCTGGCACCCCTGGCCCACACATACCCTGCCCAGGGCAGCCTCTGCTAGCCTGAGAAAATCTTTGAAGCTTGGCTTACTCCCACCTGGGCCCTTTCAGCCTCTTGCAAACTCCCCAGCCCTGTTCCGAGTCTCACTATGTACCAAGGCCTCACCCCATCAGAGTCCAAGGGACCCCCGGCTGGCCTTCCCTCTGCCACTTCCTTGAGGTGGCTGGCATCAAGTCATTCCCCTTCTGAGCTTCAGTTTCCTCATCTGGCTTGGGTTGCTGGCATATGATCTGAAGACAAGGTTTCAGCACAAAGGCCCTAGTGAGTAGATTTCCCTAGAAATGAAACTTTTCAGGTGACAGTCCTCAGGTATTTGGCACCCTGAATGCCTCCTCTCCCCAGAGGCATGTGTGCTGAGAAGGGAATATTAACACTGGGAACCTCCTTTGAAGGCTGTCCTGCTTGTCCCACAGCATTACGTACTCTATCATTAGGCCCCTTCACTCCAATCATCACCAGCAGTCACTATTTTACATATGTGTCCAAGTGGTTCTGTCAAAGCAACTGGGGTCTCTGTCAACCTACATCCCTGCTCCAAACACAGGCCCAGCACCAAGTAGATGCTCAGCAAAACACGTGTTGAAAGAATAAAGCCACAGAAAATAACAAGCGTCGGAGAGAATGTGGAGAAACTGGAACTCTCATACATTGCTGGTGGAAATACAGAATGGTGCAGCTGCTGTGGAAAGCAATTTAGTGGTTCCTCAAAAAGTTAAACATAGAATTTCCATGTGACCCAGAAATTCCACTCGTAAGTATACACCCTAAAGAACTGGAAACCTATCCCCACAAAAACCTATACACCAATGTGCATCGCAGCTTTATTCATAATAGCCCAAAAGTGGAAGTGACTCAATTATCCATAGAATGATAAATGAATAAACAAAACACGGTTTTTATGAGACACAGGACTATTATTCAACAATCAAAAGATGTGAATAACTGACACATGGATGAACCTAGAAAACACTGAGCTGCATGAAAGGAACCAAATACAAGAGATCGCACAGTGTCTGATTCCATTGTTGTTGTTGTTGTTATGTGCCATCGAGTCGGTTCCGACTCATAGCGACCCTGTATAGAGTTTCCGAGGGTGTAAATCTTTACGGGAGTAGAAAGCCTCATCTTTCTCCCGCGGAGCGGCTGGTAGTTTTGAACCGCTGACCTTAAGGTTCGCAGCCCAATTCGTAACCACTACGCTACCAGAGCTCCTTTTTTGGGTCTTATACAGATGGTTTTTAAATAATGCACCTATCTTAAGGTGATTCCATAGATAGAGAATATTCAGAATCGACAAATCCACACAGAAAGAAAGCAGATCAGTGATGACCTAGGGCTGGAGGGACCGCTAGCAGGTATAGGATTTATTTGGGAGGTGATGGAAATGTTTTAGAATTAGATAGGGGTGAAGGTTACCCAGTACTGTAAGTATACTAAAAACCCTTGAAAGGTACACTTCCCAATGATGTATCTTATGTAAGTTTTGTCTCAATAAAATAAATAAAGGGGACCAGTTTGGAAGGTCAAATCTATCTGGCTGATTTGCTGTGTTTCTATTTGTGTCTCTGGAAGCACCTTCCCACAGGAATTATTCTTTGTTCTAGGAGGCTCCCACCCCTTCCCCTGGCAGCCTGAGAGGAGTAGGTGGGAGGGGAAGAGGCCCCAGGGGAGACCCAGTGGGCCTTTTGGGTGAGATGGAGTTTGCCCTGTCTTCCCAGCATCTGGGCAGGGGCCCTGTGACCAGGGGACTTGAGCTCTGGCTCTGGCACGGGTCTTATCCTCCTCCCTCAGTTTCCCTGTCTACCTCTCAGGGTCTCTCTAAGGTGTGGCTGTGTCTAAGGATGGGTACACTCTCTAAAAGACCCTCCATTGACCGTGAATTCCAGCAAAATGTGGACTAGGATGTGGGAAGTTCTTCCTTTGGTCTGACTGTGGTATCCCACTTGGAGAGAGTAGTGGGCAGACATTTCCACTGAGTCAATCTGATTCAGCCTTACTCAGCTTAGGGCCAGTGTGGGGCTCCCACCCTTCTCCTATCCCCAGATGCTCATTACATGATGATGGGGCAGGATGTGGGCTCCCACCTCCCCCCACAGCAGCTGGTTTCCAAGGGAGCAAGTGAAAGTGGCCTAAGTCCTAGGAAAGGTTAGTCTCAGCTCACCCCCTGCAGCAGTTCCCCAGACAAAGCCAAAGGGCCTGATGCCCGCCTGTGTAAGACAGATGGGCATGTGAACTTCTCCTCTCTGAGCCTCCAGTAACATGGTAACGTTGGGGATTAAGACGGGTGATTGCAGGGGACCTTTTTTTCCTGATGTTCAAGCAGCATCAAGTCTGGAATGTGTGAGACGTCTAGGTCCCCTGGAGCTAGCTCTGCCCCTTGCCAGAACTTCTCCAATTACCAGATGGACTCACTTATCTGTTCACCTCTGTGTGTACTCCCTGTGTTAACCATGAGCCCAACAAAGAAGAGAATTTCATAACGTACACCCACTCTTCACTTACCAACATGGTCTATGTTCCAAAGACCAGGTAATGATGCTAAAGTCAGAGTTATACAAAAATGAAGGATGGCCACATCAGATAACAAAATGGAAGATGACGACATCATTCATAACTGTCAAACCACAGAGAAGCATGGCCCACCTAAGCTGATACGTAATCTCAACCTTGATAGCCAACATTACTCTTGCCTCCCACCTCAGTGTTCATGGCTCCCAGAGATGCGTCATTCATACACAAAATAGATGGTATCTTTTACTTTTCGCCATAAATGCAAAATGTCAGATAACAAGATAGTCAATAAATGAGGAGTATATCTATGTGCAAGGAGCTCTGGTAGCGTAGTGGTTATGATTCAGTCTGCCAACCTCAAGGTCAGCAGTTCGAAACTACCAGCAGTTCCGCAGGAGAAAGATGAGGCGTTCTGCTCCCGTAAAGATTTACAGCCTCAGAAACTGTTGTGCAGGGTCGCTATGCGTCGGAACCGACTCCACAATACTTACCAACAACAACAATATATCTATTAGCTATGAAAAGAATGAATATGGTCAGCTAAAACAGTCTAAAGCCCCAGTGTCTTGAGGACAAAGGCTGGATGCATCCTTTTGCTGCCCAATTTTTATAAGCCACTCAACCTTTTTGTGTCTCCGTTTCTTCAACTATAAAACAGAGAGAATACTAGCATCTTGGAGTCCCTGGATGGATCAAATGGTTGATGTGGTTGGCTGCTAATCCAAAGGTTGTTTATTGTTGTTGTTGTTAAGTGCTGTCAAGTCGGTTCCAAGCCATAGCGACCCTGTACAGGGTTTCCAAGGAGCAACTGGTGAACTTGAACCACAGACCCTGAGGTTCAAACAACTTTGCCATCCAGCACATTAATCCACAGTGCACACTAGGGCTCCAATCCAAAAGTTGGAGGTTGGAATCCGTTCATAGACACCTTGGAAGAAAGACCTGGTACTACACTTCCAAAAAAATTAGTCATTGAAAATCCAGTTCTGCTCTGACTTGCATGGGGTCACCATGTGTGGGAATCAAGTTGATTTGATGGCCACTGGTTTAATAGCATCAAACAAGGTTGGCTTGTAAAGTTTAGAACTGCCCTAGTCAGTCAGTGTTACCTTGATTACTAGTCATAATACGCATGTTTGCCTCTGGAAGCTGAGCCTAATGAATGGCCTTCTCTGGCAAACAAGAGGAGCAAGTGGTATTTCCATTAGAAAAAAGGCAAATTCTGGGTCCCTGGTGGGTGGGCTCTAATCTCTAGTCCCATGCCTGTGGGGGTTTTAGCACTTGCCCCAGAAATGAGAGGTGCCCCCACTCTGATGCTTAGCCTGGCTTGGCCTGCCCTTTACAATCCTCCTTCCCACAGAACCCACTCAATAACTGCTCATTGAGTGGGCAGCTCTGAGTTGACAGAGGCAAGCCTGAGCCCAGACTCCAAAGCAGGGCAGGTCCCTGGTGACTCCAGAGCTTCCTGTCCCTCTCTGTGACCAAGCCTGTGGGATCATTTAGACCTTAACAGATCAGGAAAGTGAGGTATTCCAGGAACAGCCTGGCCCGCCCAGGAAATGCAAGCACCTGGTGATTGTCCTGAAACAACTAAAACAGAAACCTTGTCACCACGAACCCGGGACATCTAGCTCCTGGCTCTTAGTGGACTGGGTGGGGTATATATTACAGTACAGTCAGACTTCCTCCCTAAAACCACTCCCCCTGGGCTTCCTGCCTTTCACCCTTCCCTGCCCCCAGCTCCCAGGTGGGTCACAGAGCATTTCAGCAGGACCATAGAGAAGGGACATCAAAGGGGGCAGGGGCCACAGAGTCCTGGAGGTCACTGTATTATCAACCCTACATCTTCTGTTTCCATTCTCTCTCTCACACACACACACCACACACACAATTACAGTCACACTCTCATGCCACAAGCACTCACACACACAAACCACACACACACACTTTACTAGGAGACTATACTGGATCCAGCCAAAAATGAAAGAAAAACGAACATTGGTAACATTCTGTTGCATGTAGAATGTAAGCAAAAGTCAGTTAGGCACGCTGATAACATTACTACTTGAGAATGTACATTGACATAATCTGGAAATATTTATCAAAACTTAAAATGCTCAAACCCTTCAACCTAGCAACCCTACTTTTACCAATTTCACCTACAGATACTCCCTCACATAGCAGATACTTATATAGATATTCAGTTAAGAAACTTAAACTTTCATTTCAATATGAAGACAATAAATAGATTTTTTATAAGTTTTTATTGTGAACTGAATGATAGTTTACATGGGAGAACATCAGCTTTACATTCATCCTTCCTATCATATTTCATTTCATTGCAATGATTACAATCCCCTCCATGCATCATCATTCAACAGCATTTGCTTCTATTAATAAATAGCTATTTTGAAACATAAGCTCAGAAAACTTAGCAAATATTACTATACGCGTTTCTCTTTGTTGTTTTATTGTGAGGTGTTTTTGTGTTGTTGTTTTTTAAAGAAATTACTAGAAGAAGAATTCCTAGAGAAGAATAATGAATCGATGGCATATGTGTCATGATCCACACAATCGAAAGTCTTTGCATAGTCAGTAAAGCACAGGTAAACATCTTAGGCATCAGTGACCTGAAATGGGCTGGTATTGGCCATTTTGAATCCGACAATCACATGGTTTACTATGCTGGAAATGACAAATTGAAGAGATATGTGGTGTTGCATTCAGTGTCAAAAAGAACATATCCACCCAGGAGACATCAAGGCAAGTGTGGTCAGGTCCCCTCAGGGTAAACCCCCTTCCAAGACTAAGACTCAAGGGGCATACACGAGCAGACATGCACTCTGACTGGTGACCACATTGGCCACCGGTAAGGGGAAGTGAGGGAAAAACAACAATGAAGCTGTGAGCTAAGTCCTACCATGTTCAATAGACTCCTGTGAACACAGGCGGAGACCTGGTTGGCCAGAAGTAAAGCAAGACCTGAGGACTCTTGGGCCAAGTCAGTGACACAGCCACAGAGGACTAGAGTGGACAGTGAAGTGTCCAGCTGATAGGAAGACAGTGCATATGCACAAGAACACCCACACTTGCAGATAATACCCACTTGACCTGGCTTCAATGGCTGGATGATCAGAGCTCAACTAGAAGAATAAAGAAGAGGGGAAAAAAGAGTAATCTGATACAATTTGATTAACTTAACCTACATCTATGGATGCAGTAGCTCAAAAGAGGGAATAAATCTTTACAGCGAGGATCATTCCCACCCCCTCCATGCACAGGATAGACAGGGATAGGCAACTTGGACATTGGCTACAAAATGGGGGAGCTACAAAGGCAAGAAATGACTGGTTTACAATCTTTCAAGAGGGAACCTAAATCCAGAGGGCGTGAAGGAAGGTAGAATCTCCACTGAGTAGTATCCAATCTGTCTAGGTGGGGCTGATGAAAGGAAATACCGATAGGTCTCTTGTGATACAATAGTGAATAACTGTTATCAGGACTGATTGTGAGGGTTGGAAATATAAAGTTAGATGTTTTGTAGCAAGGAGGAGAGTGATTAACTTTTCAGTCTAGGAGCAGAGGTCCCTGGGACCATCAAGGGAGAAAAACGGAGTGTGGGACCCTACCCAGAGAAACAGTGATGCCAGAGATGGAGGCAGAGATGATGGCGTGGAAAGATGGAGCGACTGGGAACTCTGGACCCAAGAGGGAGAGGGTCTGTGTGCTGACAACAGAGGGGCAGGCTTGCAGGATATACCCTTTGGTTATTTGATGATGCATGGAGGGGATTGTAACCATGGCAATGAAACGATATACAATAGGATGAATGTAAAGCTAATGTTCTACCATGTAGACGATCACATAATTCACAATAAAACATTTTATTTTTAAATGCATGTCCTAACTTGATCTATACTTATGGATGTAGTAGCTCAAAATACCAACTGAGGGAAGGAGACTTCAACCTATAGCCTTAGTATGCATGGTTGATAAGGACGGGCAACTTAGACACTGGCTACCTAAAATGGGGGGCTATAAAGGTACGAAGTGACTGGCTGACAAGTTTTCAAGAGGAAGTTAAATTTCAGAGTGTGTGGGGGAAGGTAGAATCCCCACTGAATAGTTTTCATCTTGTCTAGACAGGTCTGGTGAAAGGAGATGGGGATAAGAGTCTTATAATTCAATAGTGAGTAATTGTTATCATGACTAATTGTGACTGTCATAACTGTAAAAGTAGAAGTTTTATAACATAAAGCGGGAGTAGTTAATCTTACATTCCAGCAACAGAGGACCCTAGGTCCATCAAGGGGCAAGAGCATGAGTGGAATGTGGGACCCTAACCAGAGACGCAGCAGCACCAGAGCTGAAGGAAGAGATGAGGACATAGAGAGAGAGAGCAGCTGAGAACTCTAGACTCATGGAAAGAGAAAGGCTGTGTGCTGGCGGCCAGAAGGCAACCTTGCAGAATGTGCCCTTTGATTGTTTAAATGATTATATATTTCTGAGTGTTTTTGTGTACATCCCAATAAAAACCAGAAAAACAGAGGGAATTGAACCAAATACTATTGAATGATGTTGTACAGAGGGGATTGTAATAATTGTAATGAGATGATCAGCGTAAAACCAATGTTCTCCCATGTAAACTCTCATTCAATTCACAATAAAAACTTAAAAAGAAAAAGAAAAAGAACTTTCCCAGATCAGTCATGAGGTACAAGGCTGTCTGTGATAGGATATTATCCATGCGCCTACAGGGAAGCCCAGTTAATACCACTGTTATTCAAATTTATGCAACAACCACTAAAGCCAGTAAGGAGGAAATAAAAGAATTCTACCAACTTCTTCAATCTGAAATTGATCAAACATGCAATCAAGCTGTATTGATCATTACTGGTGATTGGAATGCAAAGGTTAGGAGCAAAGAGGAAGAATCAATAGTTGGAAAATATGGCCTTGGTGATAGAAATGATGCTGGAGAACGCATGATAGAATTCTGAAAAATCAATGATTTTTTCTTTTCAAATACCTTCTTTAGACAGCAAAAGAGATGACTATGCACATGGACCTCACCAGATGGAATACATAGAAATCAAATTGGCTACATCTATGGAAAGAGATGATGGAAAAGCTCCATATCATCAGTGAAAACAAGGCCAGGGGCAGATTGTGGAACAGATCATCAATTGCTCATATGCAAATTCAAACTGAAGCTGAAGAAAATGAAAACAAGTCCTTGAATGTGACCTTGAATATATCCCACCTGCATTTAGAGATCATCTGAAGAACAGATTTGATACATTAAACACTAAAAATCGAAGACCAGAAGCGTTGTGGAATGACATCAAGAACATCATACAGGAAGAAAGCAAAGTTATTAAGAAGCCAAGAAAGAAGGAAAAGGTTAAAATAGATGTCAGAAGAGACACTGAAACTTGCTCTCCGGCATAGAGATGCTAAAGCAAATGGAAGAAATGAGGAAGTACAAGAGCTGAACAGAAAATTTTAAAGTTCAGCTCAAGAAGATAAAGTCAAATATTACAACGAAATGTGCAAAGATCTGGAGTCAGAAAACCAAAAAGAAGAACATGCTCAGCATTTCTCAAGCTGGGGGAACTGAAGAAAATATTCAAGCCTCGACTTTCGTTATTGAAGGATCCTCTGGGCAAATTATTGAATGATGCAGAAAGCATCAAGAGAAGATGGAAGGAATACACAGAGTCCCTATACCAAAAGGAAATGGTTAATGTTCAATCATTTCAAGAGATACCATATGAACAAGAGCCAATGATACTCAGAGAGGAAGTCCAAAGTGCATTGAAGGAATTGGAAAAGAACAAGGTACCAGGAATTGATGGAATCAAAATTGAAATCTTTCAAGAAAGTGAGGCAGCACAAGAGGCACTCTGCCAAGAAATTTGGAAGACAACTATCTGGCTGATTGATTGGAAGAGATCCATATTTGTGCCCATTCCAGAGAGGTGACCCAACGGAATGCGGAAATCATCGGACAATCTCTTTGATATCTCAAGCGAGTAAAGTTTTGCTAAAGGTAATACAGAAACGGCTACA
>NW_006408610.1:3854018-3915203 GCF_000296735.1 Chrysochloris asiatica | reverse complement strand
TGGACCAATAAACAACATTCTTAGCAATGGAGAAAAGATTGAAGTTGTCAAGGACTTCATTCTTCTTTGATCAACTATCAACTCTCATGGAAGCAGCAGTCAAGAAATCAAATGATGTATTGCATTAGGTTAATCTATTGCCCAAGACCTTTTCAAAGTGTTGAAGAGCAAAGATGTCAGCTTAAGGACTAAGGTGCGCCTGACCCAGGCCATGTTATTTTCAATACCCTCATATGCATGCGAAAGCTGGATAGTGAATAAGGAAGACCATAGAAGAATTGATGCTTTTGAGTTATGGTGTTGAAGGAGAATATTTAAAGTGCTATGGGTTGCCAAAAGAACCAATAGATCCATTTTGGATGAAGTGCAGCCAGAGTGCTCCTTGGAGGCCAGGATGACCAAACTTCATCTCTCATACTTCAGACATACTGTCAGGAGGGACCAGTCGCTAGAGAAGGATATCATGTTTGGTAAGATGGAGGGTCATAGAAAAAGAGGAAGATCCCCAGCGAGATGGATTGGCAAAGTGGCAGCATCAATAGGCTCAAGTGTGGCAACAATTGTGAGGTTAGCCCAGGATCAGGTAGTGTTTTGTTCTGTTGTGCATAGGGCCACTATGAGTCGGTACTGACTCGATGGCACCTAACAACAACAAGACATAAAAGTGATCTTCAAAAAGAAATTTCTGGACCTAATGGTGGTTGTGTGCCACTGAGTCATTTCTGACTCATAGAGACCCTGTATAGTGTTTCTGAGAGTGTAAATCTTTGGTGGTGGTAGTTATGTGCCGTGGAGTTGATTCCGACTCATAGCAACCCCGTACAGTGTGTCCGAGGTAAATCTTTACAAGAGCAGAAAGCCTCATCTATCTCCCGCGTAACAGCGGGTAGTTTCAAATCGCTGACCTTGAGTTGCGCAGCCCGATTCATAACCACTGCACTACCAGAGCTCCTTACTGAAGTAGAAATCCTCATCTTTCTCCTGCGGAGTAACTGACAGATTTGAACTATCGACCTTATGTTTAGCAGCCCAGCTCATAATCAACTACGCTACCAGGATTCCTTGACCCTTAGTGAATTCCCCAGATACTAGTGGGACAGATAAGTATGTCTGTGTGTGTGTACATGTGGTCTCATATGCTGCATATACATGTATGTATGCTTGTTTCATTTCATGAGAGCTAACACAAGAGAACAAGTCAGAGAGAAAATCAGGAGGGATATATAGAAACAAAGAGAACAGAGACAGGGAGACAAACAGAAAGGGAATGAGCTTGAGACTGAGAGAAAAACAGAACATAGGGGCAGAGGCCCACAATCCCATCTATGCTGGATGGGGCTGCCAGCACAGAGAGCTCTCCTTCCTCTTCATTCCTGCTCTGCCTGTTACTGGGGTGGGTGTCTAGAGGAAGGAAGTAGGTAGTCATTGGAGTTCAGGAAGGGATGGATCAGGGTTAGGATGCCAACAGGCCTCATGGCTTTTTTCTCACAGAACCAGTCTGGGCCCTCTCCAGGGTCTGCAGGTCGGTCAGCTGAGAACTGGGTCTAGAATGTCAAGGGTGCCATCTGGGGTACAAAGGAGCTCTGAGTGGCCCTGAGTTTTAGAAGCTGTGGGAGGCTTGAGTTGGTTCCTTGGACAGACCCCAAATGGACAAATGTACTCACTGTACGACACCTCATGGGTGGGTGTTGTACAGAGTGAGGAGGGTTCGTGTCTGGAAATGAGTGAGGTGGAGGTGAGGAAACCTCAAGTCTAAAACCTTCCCCAACCCTTCACTTTCGCTAAGAAGCATGTAGATTATAAGCCACCTACTTCCTTGGGGGAAGGCATGGGAATAGGCTGGAGTCCTGGGTTCCAGGCTTGGGTTCTGATGGGCCAGACAGCTCTAGGTAAGAAGCTCCTTCTCCTTGGCCTCGTCCCTCCATCTGTTTAATAGGGAACCGTAATGCCCACCCTGACACTCTGTCTCTGAGGGCCGATGATGCTACTGAGAAATGGGGGCGTCGGGGGAGAAGAAGTCTTGGTAGAAGGATCCGCAGCATGGGTGGTGGAAAGGACCACCCATGAGCTCAGCAGTTTCCACTTGGCTTCTAGAAGAGAAAAGTTGACTGTGACTTCCGCTGCCCCCTACTTCCTGCAGCTGAACCCCTATTCAGCTCAGGGTGTTGAAACCGTTTCTCATGGGCCAGTGGCATCAACTGCAAAATCACTCTTGCTGCCAGGAAGGCTGTCCACAGAGTTGGTCCCCAAACCTTATTCTTCAGACTATGACCAAAATGTGCTCCCAACAGTGACTGCCCACCCTCAGGGCTGAGAATCATGATGTAGAGATTCACCCATGCATTATGTTGCCTTGAGTACTTCCCTGAGCTTCTGTTTTCTCATTTGTAGACTGAGCAGCTGAGAACCCCAGAAAGGCAGCCTGGGCTTCCCACAAACCCTAGATGTGGAGGCCCCCAAAGGGGAAGACAACGGGGAGATGAGCCTTATCACCGAAGCCCTCCTGAGCTCTGCATGGGGTAGAAACAGAATGACCACAGTGCTCCTACAAGCTGTGGATCCCTGTGGGGCAGGACAGAGCCACCAACCTACTCTGGGAGCTCTATGGAGGGTGGTGGGAGTCAGCAGGTCTGCCCTACAGCCGGCCAGCACTGTGCCAGCCACACCACTCCATCCTGTTTAACTAGCCCTTCCAAATGACTCACCCTTAGTCTCAGTGACGTCATGCTGTTGTAAGAGAAATACTCCAAGTGGATGGTTTTCACAAAGAGAAATTCCTTCTTTCACAGTTAAGGAAGTTAGTTCTAGGGAAGGCATCCGGATGTTCTAGGTTTTCTCCATCTGCTCTGGGGGAGAGTCTCTGTTATCAATCTTTCTTAGCACAGGGACACCTGGCTCTTCTTTCTTGGTAGATGAGGCCCCGCTCATCTCTACTCACCTGTTTAATTGATTTTATATCTGCAAATATTGCTTCAAGATACAGACTAATCCACCTGCAGAATGTGCTCTTTGGTTGTTTAAATTATTATATATTTCTGAATGTTTTTGTGCCCATCTTTCCACCCCATCCCCACCCCCAAAAATAAAACCAGAGGGAATGGAAGCAAATACTGTTGAATGATGATGCACAGAGGAGATTGTGATCATTGTAATGAAATGATGGTGTAAAGCCTATGTTCTCCCATGTAAACTATCACTCAGTGAAAAAAAAAAAAAAAGAGAGAGAGAGAGAGAAAGAAAAGATACAGTCTAATCCTATAGATTGCACCCTGCCTCATGAATATGATGTGCCACGGAGTTGTTTCCAACTCAGAGTGACCCTGCATAGGGCTTCCAAGGCTGTAAATCTTTACAGGAGCAGAAAGCCTCATCTTTCTTCTGTTGAGTGGCTGGTAGTTTCAAACTGCTGACCTTGAAGTTAGCAGCCCAACTGCAAGCAGTACTACTCTACCAGAGCTCTTTCATTAACACCACAAAGGATGCTAGGATTTACAATATAGAGAATCATTACATCAGAGCACAAAATGGAGGAAAATTACATAATGCAGAAACTCACAATCTAACCGAGTTGACACATATTTTTGGGGACACAATTCAACCCATGACACCATTCCTCCTGGCTGCGGGCTCCCAGCACTTTGATCTTGTGCGCTGGTTCCGTAGCCTACAGGCCCCTCACCCTGCTCCTCTGTCCTGCTAACTTTCCTTCAAAACTGCCTTTGCAGAGCAGACTGGCCCTCCCAGTCTTCTGCTTGCTCCACTATCTCCAGTCGGCTTTGCTGGGGCAGAGCAGTGGGAGCATTGAGCTCAGGGGCCCCAGGAGCCAGGAGCATCAAGAAGTGAGGGACCGATGGCTGGGATAGACCGTGCAGACAGTAGCGGAGGAGCCGGCAGGCGCGAGGCCCAGCTTGGCGCGGGCGGCTGTGGGGGATGCTGGAATTGCGGTCTATTTTTAGGTTCCTGCTAGATTTGAGAGACAAGGATGCTCCCCGCTACAGCCCTGGCTTGCTGGGGAAAGACTCCAAAGGCCTTGACCCACCCCTGTACCTCACCGAGTCCTCTGACCCTCCCCACCTTACCATCAGCTCCAAAGTCTCCAAAGCTCAGCTGGATCGAAACACTGGACAGGTAGCACCCCAGCATCCTAGACATGCAAACGCCCTTGGAAGGAATGATTTCCATATCATTTACAAGCTGCCTCACTTGCTGATCAGAAAGAATTTAACTTCCTGTGTCAGAGGACCCCAGGGACCTGGAGTTCACTCCAGCCATGCCTCTAGGGCATCAGAAGAGCCTAGAGAAGGTGTTGTTGTTATTATTATGTGCCTTCTAGTTGGTTGCCCTGGTGTGGCCCTGCAGGTTAATGTGCTGGACTGCAAAGTCAGTTTGATCCACAAGGTTGACGGTTCAAGCTAACCAGCTGCTCCTTGGAAACCCTATACAGGGTCTCTATGGGTCGGAACCGTCTCTACAGCACTTAGCAGCAAGTTGGTTGTGACCCATAGCAACCCTGTTTAGTGTTTCCCAGGAGCACCTGGCGAGTTTGAACCACGACCTTTGGTTTAAACCAACCTAGTGGTCCCGTGCTTTATCCTACAATGCCACAAACTCTAAACTCAGAAGGCACACAGGAGAGGATTTGGGACACCGGTGGAGTAGCTGTTTAGGTTCCAAATAGCAAAAACATCCCACATGGTTCCCTGAGGGCAGTATTGAATGGGGATATTCATTTATTATACAAATAACTTACTGAGCACTTACTCTGTTCAAACCTACCAGCTGCTCCTTGGAAACCCACTACAGGGTCTCTACGAGTCTGAAGTGACTCAGGGGTACTAAACAACAACTATGTGGCCGGTATTCTCCTAGGTGCTAGAGATTTCATGTAAACAAAACAGACAAAAATTCGTGCCCTACTTTAGTTGATATTCCAGAACAACATAGTTCACTAGAAATGTAACGCAAGTCTCCCAGGCAATTTTCAATTTCATGTAGTCACCTTGAAGCTACATTAAAAAGAACCCTGATGATGCAGTGAATTAAGTATTGGGTTGCTAACTGTGAGGTTGTTGGTTCAAACCTACCAGCCACTCTTGAAGAAAAAACAGGCTGCTACTCCCATATTTATACTCTTGGAAACCATATGTGGCAGTTCTACTCTTTCTTACAGACGCTATGAATCAGAAATGGTTCTATGGCAGTGGAAACCATTCAGTTAAATCAAAAGAAACACATAAAATTCATTTTATTGCATATTTTTATTTAACCCAATATATTTTCTTTAACCCAATATATTTAAATAGTATCATTTTGATTTGTAATCACTATAAAAATGCATTAATGAAAGATTTGAGAAACAACAAAAGTGGTAGTTACACACTATAAATGTAATCAAGGCCACTTGATTATATACTGAAAATTGGGTAAATGACAAATTTTAGATATCATTCACTGCAATTTTAAAAAAGACAGTTTTTAGTGAGATATCATTCATTCTTCTTTTCATACTCAGTCTTTGAAACCCAGTTTGTCGTTTTCATTTTCACCACATCTCAATTCAAATGAGCCGTATTTTAAATGCTCAGTGGCCCTTGGACCTTGAATTTCTAGAGGAAATTGCTCATATGAGCTCAGAATAAAAGAATGCCACAATTGATCAGTAATGTCTGTTACGGACATGGGCTAATGCTGGTTCAAGTCGCAGGGTGGGGGTATTATGTATGCTCACTGTGATGGGTAGAATTGTGCCCACCCTAAATATGTGCTAGAATTCTAACCACTATACCTGTGAATGCAATCCTGTTTGGAAATGGAACTTTTCTTTGTTATGTTAGTGGAATCATATCACTGTATGGTGGGTTCTAACCCTAATCACTCAGTTATAAGGAGCAACATCAATACAAACACAAGCAAGCACAAATAGGGGAAGATAGATAGCACATGGGACTCACAAAGGAACCAAGAAATCCTGCCACTGTGGACACTGAAATAGACAAAGATCTTTCTCCAGAGCCAACAGAGAAAGAGGTTCCCCTACAGCTGATGCCCTGAATTCAGACTTCTAGCCCCCAGAATTGTGAGAAAATATATTTCTGTACTTTAAAACCCCCCACTTGTGACATTACAGTTGGCTGTTGGACTAGGAAGCTAAGATACCACTGTGACATAGGTCCAACCCCAGGCAAGTCTGAGCCCATTCATTTTACACAACCTGGCAAAACAATTCATTCTGGGAACTTGACCCAGCTGGAGGAAGGACTCCAGCCTCCAGAAGGTACCCAGCATGCCTCCTGGTTGCGGTCCCATGTTCTTTCCCTTGGTGTGGGCTGACCGGGAGCCACTGATGACACTGAAGATGTTTTTTTTAAATTTTTCCCAAGGTCTCTTCCTCCCAGGGCTAACAAATACCAACTTAAGAGTGTTTCCTGAGCCTGGTTTGGCCTTCCCAGCTCCGCTCCACCACCCACATCCAAGCTAACCAACCCTCAGGCTTCACCACAGACTCCTGGCTGGTATCTTAGCAGGGATGCCTAGACTTTCCACTTGCTTTTTCAAACAATGAGCAGCCAAAATTGGTCTGCTTGAGGTTAGGCAGGCAGGGACCAGGTGTGAGAAAAGCTCCATCTAGGGATCTATAGGAGTCCTGGTATGGTGCTGTGGGTTAGTGCACTGGACTGCAAAGTCATCTGAACTGCAAGGTCCGGCAGTTCAAGCTTACCAGCCGCTCCTCGAAAACCCTATACAGGGTCACTATGGATCGGAAACAACTCAACGGCACTTGACAACAACAGGGCCCTATGATGAATTGTTACCTTCATTGTCATCATCATTCACCCACCCTTGTTCAAAGGTCTTCAGGACACAGATCTAGGACCTCAGCCCCAGGATCTGACACTCACAGTTATCCAGTGTCATCTTGGGATACCCTCCCTTCTTGTTCCTTATTCAACAAGAATGTGTTGTGCACCTACTGTTCCAGGTGCTAGAGAAACGGCTTGTGAACAAACTGAAAGAAGCGCTGTCTACAATGGAGCGCATTGTTTCAGCCACACCTGTAACGACCTAGGCTCCTGGTTACCTAGGTCTATGCACATACTGATCCATTCATTAGTCACCTGGGGACCTCTACTCATCCTCTAAAACCCCACCTGAAGCCTCCCTCAGCCCCTTCCCTAGAGGGTTAGGTAACCCCCTGAGCTCCCACCTTCACCTAGAAGTATCCCATATTTAGTTACCATTCAGCCCTACATCTGCCTCCCGATCCTGCTCATGAATCACCAGGGCAAGAGTTGGACCCCAGCACCTACCCTGGCCTGCACCCATGGGCACCCTCCCTAACACTCTGCCCCTGCAGCTCAGAGCTGGGTGGGTTGAGGCGTCAGGGCATGAGGGGTCCGGGGCCCCTTTGGAGAATTCAGGAAACCACTGCCTGGGTGCATCCTCCTCCTGGCATTCCAGTAAACCACAGGAGCCAAGGTATCGAGCGGCTTCAGCAAAGACAGAGCGGTGCAGGGTGTGAGGGCTGGAGAAGACAGGGACCATGACTGCAGGCTCAGAACAGGCCTGCAGGTATTGGGAGTAGTAAAGGGTTGTATGGAGCAGAGACAAGAAGGCAGCTGTCTTCATCCAGGTGAGCAGATGACAGGATGAGGATGTGGACAGGTGATAAAGCATAGGGTCAAGCGTACGTGACCTTCAGACTTATGAAGGTGGAGATCCTTCTGGACTCTCCAGCTTTGGTCTTTCCCTACTTTTCCCTCTGTGCTCCTCCTCCTCCCACTTGAAGTTGTATAAGGCAGACAGAACACCAGCCTGGTGAGTATCTGCGCAGCAGACCCTCCTCTATCTGGCCCTGCCTAACGGTCCTGCCCAATGGCTGTCAGACCATCAAGGAGAAGCGGGGAGGAACCCTGAACTTGGCTACAGCCTCCCAGTTGCCTCATTTCCATGGAATTTACATGGGCTCATTTCATGCCTCAGTACACATGGCTTCCCTCTGGGTGGGTGGTGGTGGGACACATGTGTTCTATCCCTCAAGTCTTCTCATTTAGGTCCAGTGGGGCACCAAGATCATCCCCCACAGGAAAGAAAGCAGCTATCAAGGTCCAGAGGTGGCAAGGACATCACTGGAGGTCACCCAGCAATCAAGGCGGGGTCAAAGATTGAGCCAGTGTCTCCACCAGGGCCTCTGTGCTGACGTTGTTTGGGTTGGGAGTTGGCAAAATAGACCGGTGCCCTTCAAGGCAAAGCAGATCTGTCTCAGAACTCGGAACAAAGTGCAAGAGGGGGCCCCACAGAAGTTCCGGTCAGCCCTTCCTTTTATACATGAGGAGGCTGAGAAGGCTCAGGACCACAAAGAGTAGTCTGTGTCTCTAGCCCAGGGATGTTCTGGGACCCCCAAACTCCCAGACACCTGATGTTGCTATAGTCACCCTGGAAAGCCCAGGCATATACAGCTGACTGAATGGGAGTAGCCTTGGGGGTGGGTGTGACTCCAGCCTTAACATGTCCTATTGGGGGTCCCCCAGACCTGACCAGACTGAGAAGGAACAGTCTTAAGTCTACCCCACACACCCCTCCAGCATCTCTGCTTAGGAAACCTTTCAGCAAACCCCCAAGAGCAAATTCCTATTGGAAAGGCAGGTAGGGGCATGGGAAAGAAGGAAAGGGAGAGGGGAGGAGAGGACATCTGGGTCTCACCACTGTCACCACCATTCATTCATTCATTTCAGAGCCACCACCTTGGTCTTACCCACCACCCCTCCAATTAATTTCCTAACTCTTAACTTGCCTGTAGCATCTCACACCAGCTCAAGTCTCACCCCTTCTTGCAAGTCCTCTGGGTACTAAAATTATGCGTCTTATTTTGAAGGAAGCTCAGTTTCTAAAGGACAAATCCACCTCCCTCCTCACTCTCCTGGGGTTAAAAAGCCAAGATCCAGGGTTAGCACATAAGCCCTCCCACTGGCCTTACCTGCAGGCACATTCCTTCTGCAAACAGCCTTGTAGGCTGAGCCCCCAAACCAAACCTACTGCCAACAAGTCAAGTCCAACTCATAATGACCCTGTACAGCGTTTCCAAGACTAAACTTTTATAGCAGACAGCCTCATCTTTCTCCCCCAGTGTGACTAGTAGGTTTGAACCACCAATGATGTGGGTGCAGTCAAGAGTAAATACCCATTTTCTTCTTCCAGTTGCAGGTTTCCTCTCAAGATCATCTACCTCCTACACGTCCAAACTTACCCCCACACATGCCCCACAGGTGAAGTGGAGAGGAGGTTACTTCATCTGGAAGGCAGAATTGGAGGCTGTTCCTAGCCTGACTTGACCACCCAGAAGTGGTGGGTGGTGGAGGAACAGGTCAGTTAGACCAGTTCCTAAGCTCTGACAACCATGAGGTGAGAAGGGCTGCCAAGACTCCAGGCATCAGTAGGTCGGGCACTGATCAGGAGCTATGGCTTCAGACCTTGATTCCTCTCACCAGCTGGGTGCCTTACTGAGCTTGTTTACTATCTGTTAACACAAGGAAAAAACAAACCAAACCAGCTGCCTTGGAGTCAGTTCTGACTCACAGTGACCCAATGTGCACAGAGCAAAGCTGCACTCCATCACGTTTTCAATGCCGTGACTTTTCGGAAGCAGATCACCAGGTCTGTCTTCCAAGGGACCATCTGGGTGGGTTCAAACAGCTTAACCTTCCAATTGTCTACTGCTTAACTGGTTGTGCCACTCAGGGCGGAGCTATCACAAGGGCATGGTAGACCCTCCTGAGCAGGCTGTTGGGACCAGTGAGGATGTATTTGAAGTTTGCAGCAAGCAGAGGTACTGAATAAGACACAGGAGCCACCACCCTCACTGCCAAGTAGGATGACTTTGCAGGCAAGGAGCAGGCCCAGGTAAATAAATAGCTCGTTTATTAGTAATATGTTACATTATTAAAGTGCATTGAGAAGAGATGCAGGGGCCGAAGCTGAAAGGCCACCGGCCCGGGCCCTGCCCTGGCCAGCCCGATCCAGCCGGAGAGGGACCCAGCTCTCTGCTGTAATCCATGGACAGGGCTGGGGGCAGGGCACCCACCGGAAGACCCCACCAGAATTCACAGTTTAGCCTAAGTTATAACATGTCCTGAGCTAAAGGTGGGAGGCTAGGAGCATGGAAGCACAACCCCTGGAGAAGGGGGCTGAAGGGAAGGGTGGGTACTCCCTGCTCCCCAACCCCCAATACCAAGGGCAGAGTCCTGGAACCTCCCCCTAAGGACCCGGCTCCTCCTTCTAAATGAACACCATGAGCTAAGGCTCAGTTTTCTCCTTCATTCTCCTGTCTCCCTCACCCAACCCCTCCCAAAGCCACCCCCCATACCGTCGGTCAGTGTCTATGGGACACTGGGGGACTTGGACTGTCCCCCTCAGCCTGGGCTCCTGGGGCAGAGCCAGCTCATGCCATTCTCCATGAACCCATGCCCACCTCTGGCCTCTTATCCCATCCTGGGAGCCTCAGACTGGGACCCCCTCCCACCCCTCCCCGAGTCCCTCCCTCTCCCCCCTCCCCAGCATGTAGTTTTGGTATTTTCATACAGATGCAGTCGGAAGTAGCTACACATGAAATAAGCCTAACATAAAAATAGAGCCTTTTCCGTCCTTCTGTCCGGAAAGCAAACATCCTTCAATAAACATGCAAGGCTGACCCAGGGGACCCAGGGCTGGCTCCACCGGGTGTCTATCCCCAGGGCTGGAGGGGACAGCTCTAAGCCTTCAGGAACACCAGCCACGCCCACCCATGGGACTAGGGGGTGGGGATTAGAGAGGCAGTTTTGGGTACAGAGAGTCCAGAAGGACTCAAGCCTCGGTGCCAAGGTTCCGAGATGGGGTCTCAGAGCCGCTTTACAACCTTCAGTTCCGGGTCCATGGGCTCGGGCTCAGAGAGCCCTGGCTGCATTTAGTCAAGTCTTAGACAAGTATTACCCAGAAGACAAAGTCTCGGGTCATAGGTGCCCCCAGCTTCACAGTCAGTGCCTTCATTCTGTGGCCTCCACCACCAGCCCCACCTGGGGCTCAGCAGCCGCCTGCGGCTGGACGTCTCCAGGCCCAGGGACCCCATCAAGGTATACAGTCTCCAGGAAGAAGAAAAGGGCAAGCAGTCCCGGGCCAATTGGCTCTGAGCGAGACGTTCCTAGCACCCTGGGGGCTGCGGAGGCCTGCAGCAAGCCTGACCCAGGAGGTCCTAGTGGGCCAGCAGGCTGAGGACTAGGGTAGGGAGGACCCCCAGCCAGAGGGAGTGAGGCAGAATTTGGGCATGACCCAGCAGGTGGGAGGCTGTGGCACCATCCTCGGGCAGCAGCTCCCAGTGCTGAGCCTCACGGAGGTAGGAGCCTTCAAGAGCTTCGCAGTGGTAATGTCCATGCTGTCGGGATGTGAAGTTCTCAATGAACAGGATGCAGTTGGGGCTCTGGTGGCCGGGCTCACAGCTCTGCTCCACGGTCTTATTGTGACGCCACGAGTAGGTGGCGTGGCGAGATTCCATGGGACAGCTTAGGTAGTAGCGTGAGTTCCGGGCCAGGGAAACCTTCTGCAATGGAGCCTCATCTGAGGAGGAAGGGAGAGGCAGCTATGAGGAGGGACCCAAGGAAGGCTCTGTTTCCCCCATCTGATCCCCATCCCCATCTCCAGGGGCAAAGCTACTAGATGAAACAGTAAACTAGAGCTTTGGTCTCCTGAGGTATTCCTTACCCCACCCCCTCCCACAATCAGCCCCACACACCCCAATGGGGCTCCAAGGGCAAGGCCACAGAGGTCCCAGGGAAGGGCCAAACTCAGTACCTGGCTTTGGGTTGGGACACTGTTTATGTGGCTCAGCTGGATTAATAGATTGCAGCATGGAGGACCTAGAAGCGAAGGAGGTAGGTTGAGCAGACTGGAGGCTATGACCCTAACCCTTTCTTCACCCCTAACTTCACCCAGAAGTATCACTACTGTACACCCAGAGAGGGGCTGGCCAGAACGGACCAGCACTGAGGCCTCCTGCATTCCTGCCTTCTCCCTGAGTCAAGGGATCCCACCGACATACCTTTGGGTACTGTAGATGGAGGCACAGCGGTCCTGGTACCAGCCACAGTAGGGGTCTCGGGCCATGAGGCAACCATGACAGCCCCCACTATAGGATTCACACATGTCCAGGGGTACCTGGGTGACCTCCCACTGGGAGCTCACATATAGCTTCCGCTGGAAGGAAAACAGGAGTTGGGGTCAGGCTGGGGCCCTCACACCCCCATCCATAAAGTCAGGCTGCTCAGGAAGCTCTGGGGCACAGAGGTTCCTCAAAGGACATGCAAACTGCATGCAAATGAGCCCTGTCTTCATCTGACCACTGATGGGGGTGGGGAGGCTTACCCGGTCAGTGTCCAACACCATGGCCTGTATGGCCGCGGGACGGTGGAAGGGCTGGATTTCCATGATGTTGAAGACAAGGCTGTGTTCCTGCTCCCTCAACTCCACCAACTTGTGGATGGTGCCCCTGTCTGTGGGTGATGGGCAGAGGATCAGTATTGAGAGTCCACTACAGAACCCAGGCAGCTTTCCTAGAGGCTGAGCCAGTCCAAGAAAATCATGGGGAGAGATATGGGTGGGGTGGGGTGCCTCTGCCTCATGTGAGGGTCACAAGACTGGGGTATGGTGGGAAGAGAAGAGCGTGACTGAGGAGGAATGTGGGAACCTAAGATAGCCGGGAAGCTTCCACGGCTACACCAGGGAGGCCATTCTAGGAGGCTCCGGGATGAGAGAGCCCAAGTTCACACAGGAAGCTGCAATGTGAAGAATGAACCCAGGAGTCTCACACACGCTAAGTCTTGCATCAAGCCCACTACCATGTTGGATCTTCCACAACCCTGAGGGGTGGGTGTTATCATGCCCACTTTGCAAGTAAGACAGTGAGATTCAGAAATGCTAAGCAGCTTGCTCAAGTCACAAAGCTGGTAAATGGCAAAGACCAGGCGGGAACCCAGATCTTTTAGAATCCAACTCCTAGGCTCCCATGGCTCCTCAGCTTCCTGGATTCTTGCTGTTGTCAAGTGCTGTCGAGTCAGTTCTGACTCATGGCGACCCTGTATATGGTTTCTAAGGAGCGTCTAGTGAGTTTGAACCACTGACCTTGTGGTTCAAACCAGCCTTGCAGTTCAGTGCATTATCCTGCTATGCAATACCAGGACTCCTTCCTGGGTTTTCAGGGGGTATGTTTTCTTTAAATAAACTTTTAATTTGGGAATCATTTTAGATTTACATAAAGGTTACAAAGACAGCACAGAAGGTCTTCGGATATCCTTCACCCAGTTTCCCCGATGCTAATATCTTACATAACCAGGGTACACTAAGAAACGGACTAAACTATAGACTTTGTTCCAATGTCACCAGTTTTTCCACTAATGTCCTGGTTCTGTTCCAGGAGCCAGTCCAGGATCCCACATTACATTTCATCTTAGAGCATAGTTTAACTTTTATAAAATCTTAGCTCTGAAAGGGACCTTAGACTCTACCTGGTTAATTTCCAAAGGGGAAATGACTTGCCCAAGGTCATATAACCAGGCTGCCTGCCTTCCAGGTACTCTTCCCTGAGTACTTGTGTCAAGGACTAATGGGCATCTTGACCCCTGGGTCCTTTCAGTCTCCCATGGCACCCTCTGTCCCAGTTTCTAGAATAGCCTCTCTCCCTCCCTCCCAATTTCCCAGGGCATCACTTGCCCCAAAAAAGCACAGTCAGATGATCACCTGCCTAGGAAGTCTCCTCTGTGTGTGATCCCCATCTGTAGACTCTGAGATGTGGCCAGATTCTCCCATCGCTGACAAGTCTCTCCCCTGCCAAAGTCCTCTCCTTACCCTGGTCACTGCCTTCACACACACACACACACACACTGCCTACTACCTCCTTCTTACATGGCCCTAGTCACAGCTACTCCTTGGTGAAACTCTTGGGAACTGAGCCAATAACTTCTCCCAATTATGAGAGCCTCCCATTCTCTGCAGAGGACTTGGGAAGTTCTATTTTTTATCTGACCCCAATCCTTCTTGCTGCGGGCTCTAAAATGGCTTTTCTCAAATGGCTCTCGGGGCAAACCAAGCCAACTATCCTTATCACACAAGTGCACTTGCCTCCTAAGTCTGCAGAGAAACGGGTCAGAGGCTCTCTCAGCCCAAGCCCAACCACCCTTGTCTAGTCTCCTGGCTTCCAGTCCTGTGATTCCCAATGCCTCACAGTCTCCCTGTTGTTGTTAATTGCCATTGAGTTGATTCCGATTCATAATGACCCTGTATAGGTTTTCCGAGGAATGGCTGCTGGGTTTGAACCACCAACTTCACGGTAAACAGTGCAAAGCTTCTCCTACAACACCACGTCGAGCTGCACAGTCCCCCGAGTTGTGACCAAAATAGCTAAGACTACTGTTTCTGGAGCTGAGCAAGGACAGAACACCTGGGTGCAATCAGGATTAAGAACCAGGCGTGTGTGTGTTGTGGGGGGAGAGGGGAGGGTCTCAGGACTGAGATCCCAGGCTCTGCTCCATGGGAAATTCCTCTCCCTAAGGCTTCCTGGAGCTCAAGCTTCCAATAAGACTGCCAAGCCAAGCAGCACGAAGTCACCCAGGAGAGCCTGAACAATCGAGGGTACCTGGGGGGCCTGAACTGTGTGGTCCCAAAGTTGCTGAGCACCCTGAGGAGACACCATCATTCAGTCTTAACGAAGGGCTGTAACTGCTGCCAACACTGGTGTCCTGCACCCACTCCTGAACTCCCCTTTGGACATAGCCTAGAACCAGGAAGCTGCCACACACCACCTCAAGGCTGACTATTCCACGTCCTATGGGCTTCTGCAATGCAGGTGCATCTCCGAGCTCATTCCATTCAGCCCCCAGGCTCAGCAAGACCCTGGTTCCCTCAGGAAAATACCACGAAGGAAAAACAGGTGCCACCCCAGTCCTAGTGTAGCACTGTAGGATAAACACTGGATTGCTAACTCCAAGACCAGTGGTTCAAACCCATCAGTTGCTCCTCGGAAACCCTATATAGGGTCATTATGAGGCAGAATTGATTTGATTGCACTTAACAACCCCAGTCCTCTGCAAAGACTGCTATCTTTGGGGCCGTCTTATCAAATGCTTCCAAGGAGAGACAGTCCAAAATCCTCACTCCTCTAACAAAGCCTAGAGGATCCCTGATGAGCAGCTCCCTGCTCCTGCCTTTCCACACCTCCTCCTACCACCTCCCCCACCCAAGTCAGACATGCAAACCAAAGTCACACCAGGCTTCAATTAAGACTCACCACCTTTCTGTCTCCAAATCCTGGTGAATACTCTCTCCCTTCCTAAGATGCCTTTCCCTTCCCTTTCTGCTCTAACCTCCTCCAGGATGCCCTCCCTCTCTGACTCCTCCAGTCACACACACTAACCCCTCTCAGGGCAGCTCCTCACCCGTGGTTAGGTAGAGCACATGGAAGGTCTCCCCAGAGCTGGCCTGCATGCGATGGACAACCACTTTCTGGTAGTGGTTCTTGGAGTGGAACAGTGGCGTTTTCCGAGGTCCCGTGGGTTCCACTCGCTGTGCTACCTCAGGGTGACTGTCAGCCACCTGGAAGGTCTCCGTGGGTATCGGCTGGTGGTTTGGGAGGCACTAAACAGGAGAGTGGGCTGAGTCAGTGGGGTGGTCAGAGATGGGGTGAGCACAAGTCTGGAATCTGAACCGTGGTGGTGGCCCTGCTCACCTTGCCGGGCCGAGGGCTGGGAAGGGCCATGTTGTAGTCCTTGAGCGAGGAGGTGCGGAAGACTTTGTCAATGTCACCAAGAGAATACACGCAGATGGCTGAGTAGTTCCTGGGGGGACAGAGACCCACCTCAGTGCCAGCTCCCCAGCCACGTCTCCCCTCACCTATGCCCAGCTCAGCACCAGACAGAACACAACCTCGGCCTCCAGGAACTATACTCAGGGCCTGCCCACTGCCGGGGCAGAGAGCAGATGTTCATTAACAGCATGGAAGGCAAAATCAAGGAGAGGAGGACAATTCAGGCAAATTTAACGTTTCTTTCTGCCGCAATCTAAAACCACAACCTCGCATTCCATTCCAGAATCACTGACTTCTGTCCACCCCAAAGCAGAAATCCCAATATGGGCATCCCCTGTTGGGTGCTCCTCCAAACTCTGTGACTCAGACTGGGGGACCCTGATGCCTGAAGGGGCCCAGACCCTACCCCCTCCCAGCCCCGATGGGTCTGCTCACACAGGAAACACAGATCTGGGTGGCTTTCCTCACCTGTCACCCACCTGTCCCCACACACACCCAACACTTTTGCCTGCCTTGTTTTCAATCAATGAGAGTGATTAAGAAGTGTGAATTATCGGGTGCAGGCAATACCTAAGCAGGTGTGATCACACCCAGCACCCCAAGAGGTGCCACAGCTCTGAGCACACACTAGCAGTGGGACCCATTCATGAGTGTGCATATGGACACAGGTACACACACCTGTTGTACAGATGTACAACCACAACAGCATACACTTCACTGAGCACTGACCCCCCACCCCCAAGTCTGCATTGAATTCCCCAAACAGCCCTGCTCCTTGGCCCCACAACTCAATCACACCACACTAGGCTCCTCTCATCAGGATACAAGCCCACTGATCCCAACTGGACACTTAACCGATGCCTGGATGAGGGTCACTCACCAGGGGTTGGAGAACACGCCATAGACCTTGGTGTCCTTCCAATCGCCACTGGGGTCAGGGAGCAGGAAGACGTCCTGGAGCCTGTTGAAGATTCTGTTGGTGCTTGTGTCGCTGCACACCAGCATGGCTTTCAGGAAGGTGTTCCACTTGGAGACGGACAGAGAGCTCTCACCACCCTGGTCCCCCTGGCCGGAGAGAGGGGAGAGGGGCTCTTCAGCACCAGCCCAGCTGCTAAGGATGCCAGCAGCCAGAGGGAGGCTTGGAGTGGGGAAGGGCCTGGCTAGGGGAGAAGCGGGGCTGCCATCCAAGCAGGCCTGGTTATGAGGCTGGCTCCGTCTGGCAGGCCTGCTTGACCCCGGGCTTGGGGCCAGTGGTAGGAACTCTGCAGGTAAAGGTACTGGGCTCCCACCAAGTAGACAGGCTCAGACCCTCTGACACTCATGACATGGACTCCCACATTCCCACAAAGCACATCCATGTAAATACAGTTCATATGCATAGACTCTCCTGCATACACTCCCACACACTTACATATGAGCAGCATGTGTGCACAGTACCATACATGTGCACAAACATGAGCACACACTCCTATTCACAGATGTACAGACACTCTTGTGCACACATGCGTAGACTCTCCTGCACACACTCTGACATACCAACATATAATGGGCATGTGTGCATACCATTATACATGTGCATAAACACAAGCAGATATACCCATTCACAGATGCACAGACACTTGTGCACATATGTGTGCTACCATGAACTCATACCCAAGCACACTTACACATGCTCCTTCACATACACACACACACACACACACACACACACACACACACACTTCATTTCCAGTCCTGCACAGGCCCACTGCTCACACACCCACTCACCCTGCACAGCTGAGCCACACGGGATACGTTTAGCGGGGCCTCGGGGTTCTTGTCAGGATTATCCTCCCGGAAGAAGTAGTAGATCCTGTCATTGTAGGGCTGGTCTTGCTGCACAATGGTGGCCTTGATGAACTGTGGGTCTGCCAGGGACATAGGCGAGTAGGGATGAGGCTGGGGCACCTACTCGGGGACCCACCCCACCCTACCCAAACTCAGGGCAAATCAGAACTGGAATGAAACTCAAAACATCAGGTCCAACACCCAAGGGGCCCCAGATGCTGCACGCCACCCTGTGCCTGTTTTGCCCTCCATCCACAAAGATGTCATTGGCCAGGGAGCAATGACTTCATGCCTGGGGACTAGGAGGAGCCCCTGGGGGCCCCTATGTCATATCTGCCTAATTGGCTGTGCCCTAATAAGGAGGGATGGGCTGGGCTGCCCTCACATGAGCTCAGCAAAGGGATCAACTTAAGCTCCCAGGGGTTGGGGCTTCCTCCGTGATTGTTCGCCGAAGGATCCAGCCAGCCCATCCTGCCTCCTGTTCTTCCCCTGTTCCCTGCCAACCTGAACACCCCAGATCTGCCTACTCAGGATATTCCAGCTCCCACTTTCCTGAATGGTCTCTGGCTGCAGTGGTCCTCAGGGAGACCCCCGCCTAGCACCCCTGCCCACCACCGCCCAGCTGGTAGCCCCGACTCACTCTGCATGACAGTATCACTTGTGTACAGTTCACTCTCACCCTCGATGCGGCGGAACCTGGGGATCTTCCCATTGTATTCCTGCTTCCGGATGGTGGAGTACACCTCCTTCTCTGGGGCAGTGAGAGGGGGCAGGGGTAAGGGCACACAGCTCCTAGAAGTTACTCCTTGGGGCTCAGCAACAGGACAACAGCCAGAGCGACATTCCCCACCCCCAGGCCCTCCTGCCCCAGCTGCAGCCCTACCATGAAACAGAACCAAGGAGTTCTCATCTGGGCTGAAGGGCGCATAGCCTCTCTTCTCACCAAGGGACTCCACAGTGTCATTTACCTGAACGAGACCAAAGCGATCAGATAGCCCCACGATCCTAGCCTCAGAATCCCCCCCACCTAAGCCAGAGGGAGCTGACTAGGCACATGGGCAAGGGCAACTCACCAGGCGCCAGCAGCTGGGATGCCGGGCATTGGTGCCGCAGACCAACAGTCCCTTGTCCTGCTTCTCCAGAAGGGTTATGTAGTTCTCACAGTCCTGGGCGGGAGGAGATAGCAGATGGAGAGAAGTCAGTGGTGGAAGGCTCTGGCAGGCCTACCTCTAGGACACAGACTCGGGCTCAAGCACTGTAAGCAGCTTCCAAGGGGAGGCCAGCGGGGCTGCAGCTGATTCTAGCCACACAAGAACACAGGGACGTAGAAGCTTCCAAAGAAAAGACATGTCTCTCCTCTGAGACTGGGAAGCCCCAAGACAGGGCCATGCCTCCCCTCTCAGCCAGCCAGCCAAGCGTCTCCCCTCCCTCCCCACCCCGTCAAACTTCCCCACCCCCACTCACCTTCTTGTCCTGACAGGACCCCTTCGTGGAGCCAATGTTCACCTGGGGTGAGGGGGGAGAAGCATGAATCCACTCAGCTGGGAGCGAGAATTCCAGCCACATTCTTCCCATGTACCCACCCCCAGGCCAAGCCCATGATAGAGCCACCGGCATCCTGCTTAGTGGGCCTTGACGCAGAGAACTCAGAAGACAGGGGTCAGAGGATTATGGACCCAGCTTCCTGACAGTGGCCCCCCATCAGCACTGCCCCCTTCCAATCGGCAAGTTTTAGAGGACCTCCTCCAAGGACCAGTTATGGAATATGGTTGGGGGTAAAATGCCAATTTCCTCGGAGTCCCTGGGGCTCCAGACCAGAGAGGAGAGGTTAGGGGGCTAGGGGATTCAGCCATCTCACTAAGGGCAGCAGAGGGGGGCTCACCGTGCGCAGTGTGGTGTTCTTGCCCTCAGGGAAGTCGAAGAAATACACCTTGCCTCGTCCACCTACATACACAGAGGAGCTGCCCAGTTCGTGGAAAAGCACCGTGTGTGGCTCGATCTGGTCAAATCTCACGTGGTCCTGTCCTCGACCTACAGAGGCAGCAATGTAGCAACAGTGAGGCCAGCCAGACCTTGAGGAGAGGAATCTGGATCCCCCAGGCACACCAGTCCCCACAAAAAGAAGTTAGGGGACCCTAGGTGCAGTGCAGTAATCTGCAGTTCCCATCCCAGAGCTGTGGCTCCTAGGATGGCAGCTTCTCCCTTCCCAACAATGTGACTTCAGGATGGGGCAGGATTTAGGGGCCCTGGAAAAAACAGGGAGTCCCTGGGTGGTACAAATGGTTAATACGCTCAGCTGCTAGCTGAAAGGATAGCGGTTCAAATCTACCCAGAGACGCTTTGAAAGAAAGGCTTGGTGGTGATCTCCTTCTGAAAAATCAAGTCACTGCAAACCTTATGGACCACAGTTCTACTCTGACACAAACTTCACAGCAACTGAGGGGAGAACACACCCTCTCTCTTCTGTTTGTAAGGGGCACCACACCCCTCAGCTCCACCCCAATCCACCTCTTTGGCTTTTTGAGTCTCTCAGCTGCCACAGGGCAAACCAAGCAACCATCACTACCCCCCTGCAGCCCACAGGGCACCCCACTTTAACAAAAAGCCCAGGTTCCTAGAATCCCATCCCTTCCTACAAAAAGCCCTCCCGACCCCTCCTTGCTCACGACCCCTCCTTGCTCACTCCTAGCCCTTTAGTAAGCGCTAGTTCAGAGGTGGAAAGGAATCTTAAGGTCCACTCCCTCCCATTTCACAGCTGGGAAAACAAAGGTGAAGAAAGAGGCAGGGATCAGCCCGAGGTCACACAGAAGTAAATCAGTAGTAGGGATTGAACCTGAACTCCTACACACACAGGCAAGGTTCACTGAGACCTTCCTCAGGAAGAAAGATCAACTCAATCCTCAGTCCCAAGGAGTCCAGGGACAGGGGGCCCTTCACAGAGCACATTCTGGCCCTTTAAGCAGAACAGCTGACCAGGACAATTCTGCCCAAAAAGGAAACTGTCTACAGCCACTGCCTCCGGGGAGAAGATGTCTTGTCTCTGGTGACATTGCTGAGGTTGTCCTGGTTATAGGACTAAATTACAGGGAGGGGACAGCCTGTGGCTATGCCCCCAGCAATCAGCCATAACCAGCATCCTCCCCACCTCTCACCAGCCTGGGGGTGTCACCCCGGAACTCAACTGACCAATGTTTTTTCAGCTGTGGCAAACTCTAGGGCAGCTAGCTTGGCAGTGACACCGAGGGAGGACACAAGCCAGCCCAGGTGGAAAAGAAGTGCCATCTTCTCAAGTCTGCCTCAATCTCTCTTGCTGCCACTTGAAACCACTCCTCTGGGACCTGCATTCACTGGGGGTGAGGGTTTCACACATCTAATCTTATGCTAGAGTCCTGAATGACAGAGAGCCTAGAAGCCAGGGGGCATGGATCATTCACTCCTCACCTGAGCTGCAGCCTGGCTCAGGGCACAAAGCAGGAAACTGAGCCCCCCTGGGGGGTACAGCTAGCCAAGGTCACACTCTGAGACAGGGCATATTGACTCCTCAGACAGGGCGCTTGGGGAGATACCAGTACACTAGCCAAGGAAAGATGTGCTGAGCTCACTGCTTTCTGACGTACTTGGCTTTTTGGGGGGGGGGGGGGCGCACTCTGGGCAGACCAAGGAAAGTCTGGGACCCCTGGCTCGCTCCTGTCAGTCCTGGATGTGCAGGGCAGGCGTCAAGAGCCCAGCTCAGTGCCGGGGATATTGTCCAAGGCTGGACAAAGTGAACAAGTCCCAGGCTCCAGGCTCTGACCACTGCCCTGCCCCCACTTTCCAGAGGGGTAAAATTAAAGGATTGCAAGGTCAGCAGGTCTGCAGCCACCTGGCCTTCCTGACTCAGCTCCCATGGCTCCCCTTTTATCCGCAGCCTGGGCAGGGCCACCTCCCCACAGTCCGGTCTGGAATCTAGACAGTCTGCAGCCCTGGCTTCCCTTCCTCTCCCCCACACCAGCCACCACCAGGAAAAGCTGCAAGTCTCCATCTAGAGGTGTTATGCTGGGGCCTCAGATGATGGAAAATGGGGGGACCACACCCCTTAGGCAACATTGGCCACCTCCAGCAGTCCCCTAAGCCCCACACCTCACAGCAGACACGAGGCTGTCGGCACCAAGGTACAATTCTACTCCTGAGGACAAAGGTTCCAGACGGGAAGGAAATCTAGAGAGGACCTTTGTCTGAGGGTCACAGGGCAGTCCAAGGGAAGAGACTCAACCCTGCCCTTGGGAGCCAAGTCTGATGGAGGACACCTGCCCTGGCCCTGGAAACAAAGGTCTAAGGGGACTAGACCCTGGGAACCAGTCTGAGGGAAAAACCTGCGCAGCTTTCAAGCAAATCTGTCTTGGTATGGCCCCCAGGCCTGCTCACAAGTATTTGCAGAATGCACAAAGGGAAGGTGAGCCTGGGTAAGCTAGCGGCTGCAGCAACACCAAACTCAAGACAGAGCTGCAGGGATCTGCAATCTGAGCCCAGGTCCCCTCAAATGCTGGCTGCAGACTCGGGGTGGGGGTGACAGGAACTGATGGTTCCATTTTGCAGAAGAACAAACAGGAGCCAGAAGCATTGTCTCCTGTGACCCCAGGCTCCCACCCGTCCCCTCCCCTCCCGGTCTGATGATGTGTATGAGGTGCAGGGGGGTGGGGGAGGCAGGGAGATGGCACCAGATCAGCCCCAGGACGAGGTCTTGGCCGGTTCTCCACCCTAGCCCCAATCCCAGCCCTGCTCGGTTCCCGCACTGCCTGAAGCACTCAAAAGGCCTGATTGTGCCCGGAAAGTGTCGGAGCAGCAGCAGCCATGAATACATGAAAGGAAGCTTTGTTCCTGCCGGTCCAGTGGGGGCTGGAGGCGCAGGGAAAGGAGGGCTGCCTGGAAGTGAAGGCAGCACCAAGTCATCCCAGCCAGGATCGGGGGGTTCAGTGGGATCTACATCAGGAGAACCGGGCCAGAATAGGGGATGACCTTCAAGATGCTCCCCAGACAGACACTAAGCAAGGCCCGGAGGCTGGCCGGCGAGAGAGCAGGTGTCCTATCCCTGATGCTTGCTTTCTGCCACATTGTGAATCAAAAGGGAGGGGAAAGAGGATAAAAGCTAGATGGCCAAGAACAAGGCAGGTGAGAATCCCAGGCAGGGAAGCAGCCCGAGCAAAGGTGGGAGGCAGACGGGATAGGAGAGAGGCCACATGCTACAGTGAGAAGAACAGGAAGGTGGGCTGAGGCCCCTGTGTGCTGGAGGCAGGCGACAGACCAAGGGCATGTGGCTCCTGAGAGCATGGCCAGCCTTGGGAACTGCTGTCCCTCCTCTGGCGTCCCTCGTCCCCCACTCCCACACCTCCCTGCCTGACCAGCTTCCCATCCTGCGTGTCTAAAAGGAGCACCGTCTGGCACCGTATCTCCCCCCTCACTCCCCAGCCTGACGCATTAGTGGCTGACTAAGTGGTAGCTAAAAGCTCCCAGAATAACCAGGGGTTCAGGCAGGGGTGGGGGCTAGGGGCACATGGGGAGGGCAGGGCCCCAGAGGTGAGCCAGGCACAAGACAACCCCACCATCACCTCCATGTGATCCTGAGCCAATCTCCCTCTTTCTGGACTAAGAGAGACACTCAGCTGGACTCCATGTCCACATCCTCCTCCCAAGGCAGGACCAGTAAGCTAGCCCAGGCTACGTATGGGGGTGCAGAGGTTAGCTGGGTTGTGGGAAACAGTTCACCCAAGACACAGCCCCAGGCGTTGGTCCCCATGCATCCAGTAGCCAACTGACCATGCAAGTCCAGACCTCCATAGGGAGGAAATTCCTAAAGGCCTACTGGTGGCATCAGCCCTCCCTTCACTCCTGGGGGCATTGTCACTGCTGCCCCACATCCTCACTGACTGTAAGAAGAGGACCGCCCCAGAGCAGGGTCAGTCGGAGTCAGGGCTGGAATGGGGTGGGAACGTAGCAATGGTTGTGGGAGGGGATAGCGCTGCCTGCCAGGCAGCAACACGGAGTGGGCCCTAAGGCCTGGCCTGAGCAGGGACAGCCTTCCAAACTGACCCACTGACCTCAATGAGCCTTCTGAAAGTGGGTAGCGAGCCTCTGGGAATGAGAGGAATTTGGGAGCCTACCAGGGAGGAATGCTTGAGTAAGGCAGCCAAGGAGGATGCAGGGCAAGTAGCAAGGACTACATCAACCCAAACACATCTGGCAGCGCCTCCTCCCAGAGCTGAGACCCACCCACCTCACACCCTACCAGGCCACATACTTGGTGAGGGAAGAAGAGGGAAGACCCACATGGGGCCCAGGAATGAACCTATAGCCTTTCTATCCTTTGGATTTCACACCCACGGGTCAAGGTGGAAGGGAGGAAGGCTGAACCATCTCTGAGCTGGACCACTGACCCAAAGGCAAAGAACAAGGGCAGCAGAGACCTCACCAGGGCCAGGGCTCGGGATTTCTGGTCCCCATGACTTAATTCATCCTTCCAAGGACCACATTCCACCCTGGACTTCTAAAGGGTCCTCTAAGTTTACAAAGAGCTGCCTAGACCCACGCTTCTCTACTTCCCCGTGCCACCATCTCCTCTCCACTCCTTTCCCTTTGATCATAGGCTTTCTAGGTGACAAATCCCTAGTCTGATCATTGAAGGAACTCACTCTTCTATCTACCTTCCGGGTGGGGCTCCTGATCTTCCAGTGACTAACACCAGGTAAGTCAGGGTGGTGGAGGGAAACCTTTCCAATGGCAAATGAAGAAATGTTTCATCGGGTTTGTCTCTCCCCATGTGGTCAAGTGGGAGAGGTCATTCCTCGTATTCAGTTTGCAGGGTAGAGCTAGACAACGCTACGATGGGCTTTCACTGCCGTTTGGAGTCCTGGCAACTCTCAAGCAGGACTAGGTTCCAGCCATCGCCTGGCACGAGTAGGGACAGGTGGTGGGGCCCTGAGGGAGGAGAGGTCTGCCCCTTGTTATCAGCCATGGGAACTGCAAGCTGGGTCAGACCAATGTATCCTCCCACTCACCTACGTCAGTTGTGGGTGTAAAGGCAACATATCTCCTAGCTCAGGCGCCTCCAACGAACCTTGTGCTCTTTCTGACCCAGGGGGACCATTTGGCTGTGACCATGAATGGAGCTGGGCCTTCGGAGTTCAGATTCCTCCTCTGTGGATTGGGGGTGGAATCCCCGGCATTCGCTAAAATCTCAGGTTTAGGACCCAATGTGATCCTCAGAATAAATCAGCATTAAGTTCATGGGTAAAGTTTGAGTAAGTATGGGTCTGTATGCGTTGGAGGTGGTCTTAAGAGTGGAGACAGCAGAAGCTAACATCCTCTGCATTAAGACTAGCTCACCAATCCCCCAGCCACACTGCAAAGGAGGCAAGACAAGGGTCTGGGTCCCCATTACAAAAAGGAAAAGTCAGGCCCTTTCAGGATACCAAGAGATGGTTGCTCTCAGCACCGTACTGCCATGTACGTCCAAAGGACCAAACGCTTGGCTGGCGGGAAGGCTGCATGGGCAAAGACTCAAGAGAAGAGGCAGTGTGGAGACCAAGCCTTGGGAAACCTGAACCAAGGTGAATTCGGGGGCTTTGGGAGGCACAGCCAGAGTAGGGAGGAGGCCAAGAGGAGGTAGGAAGCATAAATCAAACATCATGTCCTGTCCACCTTCTGCCAAAACAGCAGGCTCCAAAAGATCTAGAATGGGGCCAAGGTCAGCTAGTGGTTACTTTCAAAGGAAAGGAAGATGAAGGGATTGCAACTAATATCACACAACAAAATGTGTAGAAATTGATGAAACTAAGATACTCTGTTGTCTTTCATCCAAAACACAGTAAACTGTTCAAAAAAATAAAGGAGGATAAGCAGAGAGGGGCAGGGCCTGTCCTGGGCCCAGAGCCAGGGCAAGGGTGGAGCAGGGGGCAGAGGACGGCTGGACCACTCCAAGTGGAGGGAGGGAGGCAGGGCTGAAGAGCTGTTGAGAAACAGAAGGTCTTCAGCTCAGCGTTAGCCTGGGCCAGCGGGACAGGTGGCAGGGGGCATAGTGCGAGGGCACCCAGCCAGCACCGCCGACTAGTAAAGGCCAAGTAGCCAAAGCCACATTCCATCAGGATCAGGAGATGAAGCCACTACTCCCTGATTCCATAGCACTGACTATGTGCCAGACACCATTCTAAGTGATTTTCAGTAATATTCACTCCATTAATCATCACTGAACTCCATGGAAGTCCTGGTGTGGTGGTGTAGGATAGACACTGGACTGCTAACCTCAGGTTCAAATCTACCAGCTGCTCCCCAGAAACCTTACACAGGGTCGCTATGAGTCAGAACCAACTTGACAGCACTTAACAACAACAACAAACACTTATGAGGTGGGCTCTCTTATTCTCTGTATTTGGCAGCAAGGCACAGAGAAGATGAGTAACTTGTCTAGGACCACACAGCTGGTATGTGGAAATTGAATCAGGAATCTAAACTGGTAACATTGTATTCCATAAATGGGCCCTTGGAGGTTTCTAGGCCAGCCCCTCCCATACAGATGAGGAGACTGAGGGCTAGAGAGGGAAGGAGTCCAGTCGGACACCACTAACCAGTAACAGGCCTGACCTCTGCCCCGATGGTGGTGGTGTGTGAGTGTAGGCGGGTGTAGTGGGATCTGGGGGTGCAGTAGGAGGCCCTGAGTGCTGACCAGCATGACTAACTGAGAAGATAAGCTTCCCAAGATTTCTGCTCAGAATAGAAAACACTGCGGTCTGGAGCCACAAGGAAGGCAAACGTGGGCTCACAAGACTTTCTTTACTGGCCATTCAGCCTGGTTCCCATCCCTTCAGCAGTGGCCCAAAACACTAACCTCCAGCCCAACTCCCCAGCTCAAGAACCCACCATGGCTCTCAACTGCCCATCCCAGTAGGGCCTAACTCCTCTGCTTGGCAATCAAGGTCCGCTCATGGCTCCTTTCCATCTCCACATCTTTGTTCCTACATTCTCCTTTCACCTAAACTGCCCCTTCCCCTTCTCTCTGTGCATGTATGTGGGTTTTACCTGTCCTTAGACAAGCTGGTCTAAATACCCCTGCTTCAGGAAATTTCCCAGACACCTCCTCTCTTTGCCCTTGTATCCATACACCATAGAGCCCACACCATCCTCTCCCAGATCAGACTGCCTGGCCCGCTGGCCCAGGCTAACGCTGAGCTGAGGGTTCAGACTTTCTCTCATTCTTCTGTCCCCAGGGCAAACCAAAGCCTGGGTGGGGCAAAGGGGGCAGCTCACATGGTAGGAGTGGGGAAGGCTGGGGCAGGCTGAGCACCCACATCAGAGTAAACATTTTAGGGCAGGCTTCTGGGCTACCATGGGTACAGTTTATCACAGACACCTTCTTTCCTCATTGGGCTGGGTCAGAGGCTTGGTCCAGAAGATAAGCATGAACCCTTCATGCTTAACCCACACCCCTAGCAGGCTTCTTCTCCTGCCCAGGAAGGTGTCCCTACATCACTTCTTCATGCTTTTCTGCTCTCCTGTCCTGACACAGACTAGCTCTTGCCTTAGCCCCTCCACAGCCTCACAGGGGGAGGGGGAGGGGCTATCTGCCTTCCCTGATGAGAGGTAACTCCCCCCACCCCCAACCTGGTGCTGACACAGAGCCTGGGTTCCCCCTTGGAAACAGAGGGTACAAGAGGCCCAGTAAAATCAGCCTAATCCCAGACTGTTATGATGGTTAAACCCAGATTAACCCAAACAGTGACACAATCCAACTTGCCGCTGAGACTCAAGGCCCATCTGCCTCAAGGAAAAGTTCAGCAGAGGTACATGAAGCCGGCTTAAATCAAAGGTCCTAAAGACAGGACACGTCCTGGCAGGTGTAACTCCTGGGAGCAGACTGTACTGGGGCAGGAAGAGCGGGACTCAAGGAGTCTGGAACAACACAGGAAGAGTGGCAGACAGCTCAGGGTGACTGAGACCTGGGGGGGCTTGAGGAAGCTCAGGGCAGAAGACACAGCCCTGGTCTCAGCTCCACCTGTCTCACTGAGTGACCTTGGGCCAATTCTTGCCACTCTTTAGGCCTCTGTTTCCCCATTGTATACATAAAATGTGTAGTTGGCCCAGCAGATTTGTGACATTTTTGTGTGTGACATCTTTAATCCAACCCCACCCAGGCTGTGTGGGTCGGAGTCATCCAAATAAGTTCTGTGGAGGAAGTGAGATAGGTCTGGGCCCTACAGAGCTGACTGGGCTCCATTCTGCAGAAAGAAGGATGAGGAAGGGGTGGGGATACAGGGAGGGATGGTTAGCCAAGCAATGGCTCTGAGTAGGACCATGTAAGGAGTCAGAGAGGGAAGAAGTACGGCAGATACAGGGGGAGTGGAGCCAGGTCCTGGAGAAGCAGCAGCTCCAACCACTGTGGGTTTGAGATGAAACAGGCAGCACAGCGTCTGTGAAGGGATGGAGGGGCCTCGAGGGTCAGGATCACAGGCATGAAGAGACAGTAGCACCTGGGGCCAAGGTCCAGTGGAGGAAAGCTATGGAGGCTGGACCAGGAGGACGGGGAAGGCGCAGCTCTCCTCTTCCCTCTACCTGGTCCTTTACAGCCTCTGAGGGCCTATGAGCCTCCCTGCTCCATTTCCCTCTTCCCACCCTTTGTCCTCTGCTGGGGAAAGACAGCTAGTCACACATTTGGTGGCCAGCCCTCTTTGCTCTCCTGAAGGTAGGGCAGGGCAAAGGTCTGTTATTTCCCCACATCTGGAGAGAGAAAAGGTCTCTGGGGCAGCTGATCTGCTCAAAAAAGGAAATCAAGAGAAGAAGAAACTTTCTGCTCCAGAACTGAGACCCAGCTCAGGGGAAGTGTGGTCAGGCACTTGTGACAAAACCAAGTGTCCTGCAGTGGGTGAAATGAGGGACATGAGTATGGGGCAGAGGACAAGACATCAGCTGTGTGGGCCACAGTTTGAAGGCCACCCACTCCCACTATTGCCTCTATAGGCCACTGGACTCACCCCTTAGGTTCAGCCTCAGTTTCCCACCTGCACATGGGGAGAGGGGGGACGGTGGTGTCTGGCGTGGTTCTTCTCAAAGAAGGGATCCCACACCCACTGCCCAGAGCTCCAGGACCTCGCTTAGACTGGCCTGACTCAACCCTGGGCAGCTATCTCTGCTTCTCTCAGGTACCCAGGGCCCCACCCAGCCTGCCCATCAAGTGGGCCACGGTTCCTGGAAGAGAAAGCTGGTCAGAGATAGGTTATCTGTCCCACCCCAGCACAGGAAGCCTCAACAGAGGAAGGGCTAGTGGTTCACCTCACCTGGAGAAACCCCCCTCAGGCAAGAGTCATGGGAAAAACCCCAGTTTCCCACCAAGGAATTCTAACAGGGTGGTGGCATCGCTAGCACTGCCCACTGTGGTCCTTGCCAAGTCCCCATCTCTCCAAACCGGTCATCTGAGACACGATACTGCCACTATCACAAGAGCTCACTCTCAGCTACATTCAGCTCCCCAGGACGGGCTTGGGACTCTTGCTGTTGCTTGCAGGTAACCAGGCACAAGCCTGGAAACCTGGGTGTGCTCAGAGCAGAACTGGGGACAGGCCCATGGACCCCCAGAAGGAGGAGGTAAGGAGCCTACACATTGCTGGCATGAAGGCTCCCTGGTGGCCTAGCTCAGATGTGCCCTCTGCAAGAAGCCTTCCTGGGGTCCTCAGGCCCAGGTTGACTCAAGACCTCCTCCTTAGGATGCTCCTTCATGGCTCATCTCCTCTCTGTAGTCTTAGCCACAGGTTTCTGAGGTTTGAAATCCTGTCAAGCCAGGAGCTTCCTCCTGTTCCTTTCCTTTTCCTTCTTCTTCTGCCATCTCAACTTGCCACCTCTTCCAGGAAGCCCTCCCTGACATGGTAGGCTGAAGGAGGTGTCTCCTCAGTCCCTGCAGCCCCCATCACACTCCACTGTAAATGTCTGCTCACCCATCTCTCTCCCCATCTACACTGAGAAGTCTAGGAGGGCAGGGCTGCATCTAGAATGCTGGATCCCCAGGTTCAACCTTGGACTAGCACAAACCTGACTCCAGTAAACGTCTGATGAATGAATATGTCCACCTTTGAGGTCATAAGCCCACTTTTCTAGTTGATCCTGGGGCTTCTGCCCTTGAGAGAAATTGATAAGAAAGAATACGAAACACAAGGATTTCCCCTGACTTTCCAGTTTCAATTTATCTACTAAAGTTCAAACAGGCCACACAACCTCTGCCCAACCCTTCCCAACCTAGAGAGGCAGGAATCCACAGGTATTAAGTCTCAGAAAGAAAAATTGCTTCTCCCACTCTTTATGGGCATCTGAGGAAACTGAGGCTCAGAGGAAGGCAAGGGCTTGGCCAAAGTCACACAACAAATCAGGCGAGAGTTGGGATCGGGACTGAGACTACCAAGCCCCGGACTATTTCCCCCAGCCATGGTCATCCACTGTACCAGCATGCTCTCCTCCCCCAGCTGCTCTCAGAATCTTTACTGCCCAGGACAGAGGGCCATAGAGCTTAGCGGGAAGCTTCTGGTGACATCATTAAGTATTTCTTCCAACATAGGAAACTCCCCCTTCCTCCAGGGAATCGTCTCCTTTCTGTTCTGGAGGGGAGTTCACCTTGAAGTTGATGAGTACACCCAGGTCCCTAAGGGGCAAGGATTTCCACTGGAAATGCTGATGCTCGGAGAGCCCTAGTGGTGACCTCATCCCCCAGAGGAAGTGACAACCACCCCCTGCCCTGGGGAAGGGCCCTATAATGGCTCCCTAGCAGCCACCAAGTCAACAATAACATCCTGTTGTTTAATTAGACAAGGTAAACAGAAGAACTGGCCAGGGCGGTGAAAGCTGGAGCTGTGGGTTCAGTCAGATTCCAGCTGTAGACAGGCTGGCTCACCTCTGGTCTTGAGGACCATGACAGTCCTAGCCTTCTCCATCTCCCTCAACCAGCAATAAAATCAGGGCAAGGTACAGCTTACATAGGCATCCCAACCTCCTGCCAACCCTCCATCCTCCCCTGCAGCCCACTTCCCTTCAGCCACTGCTTGCCGGGAGGTCAGGCTCCTACATACAAATATACCTCAGAAATAATGCGGGTTCAATTCCAGACTACCACAATAAAGCTAACATTGCAATAAAAAACCGTGGCAGCACTGTTTTGGCTTCCTAGTGCATATAAAAGTTATGTTTGCATCTACTGTAGGCCAAGGAGCTCCTGGTGGTGCCCTGGGTTACGCATTTGGACTGCTAACCACACAACCGACAGTCGAAACCCACCAACCTTTCCACTGGAGAAAGGTGAGGCTGTCTGCTCCCATAAGATCTACAGTCTGGGAAACCCCGTGAAGCAGCTCTACTTTGTCCTGTCGGGTTGTTAGGAGTCTGAGTCAAAACAACGGTAGAGGATACACTTCAGTCCATTCAATGCAGAACAGCATTATAAAAAAGTTTGAGATTTTGTTAAGAATGACCAAAATGTGACACAGGGACACAAAGTGAGCACATGCTGTTGGAAAAATGGCACTGATAGATGGGCTTAACACAGTGTTGTTGTCACAAACCTTCAATGTGTAAAGCAGGCCGTATCTATGAAGCTCCATAAAACAAGGTATGCCTGCACACAGCCTTGAAGAGCCCAGGTAGAATAACAGCCCTGGGGGGGGGGGGGGGGCTGGGCCTCCAGAGCCCCAGCTGAGACAGGTTTGGAACTCAAGGGCATGTGGCAGTTCAACGCTGGCCTGGCACACTCTCTCCGCCCCAAGCTGGGGGGGACCAGGACTTCATCAAAGTTGGCAAAGCATTAACCTCCCCAAGTATAGGCTAGGACCCAGACGCAGCAGGTTCGAACCTTTCCCTAGCAGCACAAAAGAGAAGAGGTCTCCATACCTACTCCTGATCCTGCATCTGTCCTAGGTCAAAAGTTCCTCCAACCCTAATCTATGTCTCAGAAAGAAACAGCTCATCATCCTTGAACGAGTCCTACCTGAAGGCCACCACCCCACCACCCAATGGAGGACCAGGACCTAGGAGGGTTCCATTTCCCCCCTACTCCTGGGCTTGCCCTGTCTAAGCTCATTCCTGCCCGACTGCCATGTGTCACCCTACAGGAGACAGGAGGCAGCTGTCAGCTGGGCACACCGTCACCAGCTGGTGGCCCTAGGGGGCAGGTAAATGACAAGGCCTGTCTGGCCAGTAGGATGCCTGGCACTAGTGAAGGCAACCACAGGCTGCCCTTGAACAAGATTGGTGAGGAGCTGGCAGACCCCGAACAGAGGGCATGGTCTGTGTGGTTAAATCAGAGACCAGCATGCAGGGGAAGGGGGCTGGAGCTAGGCTAGGAGCTTGGAAACTTGGGTGTTGTGAAGTGCCGCTGAGTCGGTTCTGACCCATAGCAACCCTGTATAGGGTTTTTGAGGAGTGACTGGTAAGCTTGAACTGCCAACCTTGTGGTTCAAACAACCTTGCAACCCAGTGCATTAACCCACAGAGCCAGAGCAGGATTCCTGGAAAAGTGGGAGAGAGGATGGAAAGTAGCTTTAGCCTCAAGATAAGGACTAAGTGCCCGAGATGGTGAGGTACACATTAAGTGCAGAGAAGTGGGTGTGCATTAAAGTGGGCGTGTGGGGGCGGGGAGGGAGGAGGTCTTCTGGGGGAACATTGGGGAGGGGAGCGGAGCCAAATGCAAGGGGGCTTGATACAAGGGAAGATTTCAGAACACTCAAATGTGGCTACTTGTCGTCTCCCCCCAGAGTGCCAAGTGTTAGGGCAAGACAATGGACAGCGAGGTTAGAGGAAGCCTGCTTGGAGTTGGCAAAGAGGCAGGTCTCAGAGGTATACAAGTGTGTACCATGAGCAGATGGTCAGCGTTCCAACCACACCATTGCCCATGCCTCCCAGGAACAACTCTGGCTGGGTAACTGACTTGGTCCCCAGAGCCCCTCACCATGGCCAGAGGAACACCTAAAAGCCCCCAGAATCAGTACCGATCCTGTGCAACTGTCTGTGTCTCCACCTGTATGTACCATGAGCTCCCACAGTGCCCAGTGACCTTGGGCAAGTCACATTCCCTTCAATGCTGCAACAGCTCGGGACACTCATTTGTGTGGGGATTTTTTTTCCCCCTCTGCTAAGAATACCTGCCCCAGATAATGCTGGAAGGTCTGCAATCCCTGCAAAGCACCGCAGGCATCAAAGGGCTTCCGGCTGGGGCCAGATCCCACTGGCCAGCACAGCCCAGTCAAGCGTCCACCACCACCATAGGAGGCCAGAACAACAGCAAATTTGGGGATAGAGCCTAGGTGGCCCCAGGGTGGGGGAGGCATTTGGGTGCAATGCAGGGAGAAGAGCTCAGTTCCTAAGGGCAGAAAACAGTAAGTCCCCCTCCCCAGCCGACTTTCTGCCCCAATGTACAGAGATCTAAACTGAGGCACCTCTGGGGGAAGCTCTCGTTCCCCAATTCATATATTTATCGTGGTCTTAAGACTGCACCTCTGCCCCAGATCTGTAGCCTGGGAGGGAACCCAACGGTCCTACCCCACACACCGGCACTGCCCCCCACCTCACGCTGGCACCGATTCCGGGAGATAACCGCCACGTGCGGACAAGGGGGGAGCGGCCGGTCCCGGCATTGCGGAGGCAGCGCCCGAGTGCCCCAAGCCCCGCACCGCACCTCGTCCCAGCTCGCTGCAGGGTATCCACCCGCTTGCCTGGCCCGTGCTCTGGGCCGGGGCGGGGGCGGGCGGCGGGGTCTTTGTTCCCGCAGCCCGTGCTCAGCAGCGGCTGCAAGGGGTCCGCGCCCCCCTCCCCGGCCCAACCTGCACCCCGCGTACCAGCGAAGCCTGCAGCTCAGGAGGAGGGGACCTGGGCTGGGGGCCCGACCGGGAGAGCAGCCTTCACAGAGGCCCCCGCGCAGGAGATCCCAGAGCGGCTCGGGGCCGAGGAAAGGGCCCGCCCGCTCCCCCCGCGCCCCGGCGCTGCGGCTCTGGCTGCGGGAGGACTTGGAGCGACTTAGCCCGGGCGCCGGCCCCCGCCGTTCGCTCACCGCAGAATTACAGCCGGCTCCGGCGTGCCGGCACGCGCACTCACACACACTCACCCGAACCTAACATGCTCCCCGCGGGGCCAGCCCGGGACCCGCAGAGCCGCGCGCACGCACTCCCTCCGGGTGCCACACTCTCCGCACCCGCCCCATGCAGCGACCGATCCCGCGCCCCACCGACCGCGCGGCGCCGCCTACCTTTCCAGACGGCGGAGATGCGGGGTTCGTTCCTCTGGTGGCCTTGGGCGGCGGCGGCGGCCGCCCAGAGAAGCAGCAGCAGCCGCAGCAGGAGCCCCAACCGAGCTGGCGGGCAGAGGACGCGGGCGCACGGGGCGCCGAGGGCGGCGCGTCCGGGCGGGGGCGGTGTCATCTCGTGGCCCCGGAGCTACAGCGGCGAGCGAGCGAGACTGAACCAGCGCCCGGCCGCAGGCAGACCCAGGCTCGGGGAGGCGGAGTCAAGCCTGACCCCACCCCGCCCCTCCCCCGCCTTTCTAGCCTCCTCCGCCGCCCAAGGGGGGCGCAGTGCCTGCACCCGGGAATCTTCGCCATCCTGTCCTCGGCGACTCTACGGAAGAACTCGGAGAGGGCAAGACAGAACTGTGATCTTTCCAGTAACCAGTGGCAAGTTCCGTCCCCACTCTGGGCCTCAATTCCACTTCCCCCACCCCAGGAAAAGATTGTCCTAGAAGTCGTGGAAGGACCTGCCAGAGGACGCAGACAGTCTAATACCAAGCCACCTCGCTAATGGTCAGCTAAGTGATTTGGACCCGAGGGCTGTGGTTTTACGAGGAGGGGCTGGCGTGAGTGGACACAGGCTCCCTGCCGAGTCGCAAATAGAGCAAGCAAGATGCTTTCCCCAAAGAGTACAAGGAGTAGGAAACGTGATCTGTGGGGAGCGCTCAGCGCCCCATTATCGCGCTCTGCCAGTGAGAACACTGGGAAGGTTTCATCTTGGCCTGGCTCCCTCCCCTCCCTTCTTCTCCCTTCCCCAGCCAGCAGCCTTCTGGGCTGCCTCCCCCCCAGCCAGCTGGTGTACGCTCAGAAAATCCAAACTCATTTCCATGTGAGCGGAGGGGGATATAATTAGGAAGGCCCCTTCCCTGAGGAGAAAGAGAGAGGGGAGCATGCCCAAGGCTGGCTGTTGGAGAGGCAGGGTCAGCTCAGCCTAATGGGATCGGAAATGCACAGGCTTCAGCTGCCATAAGCAATTCCATGACCCAGTGGTGACCATAGGGAGGTTCCAGGCTCTGTCCTTCTGCAGTCACCTGAGCAACCCAGGGAGCTCTGACATCATTCATTCTCTCAGGGCTACCTTTTTGTAAAGGGCTCCCCTTCCCCAGGTCAGAAAGCTCCATCACCTCTGCTTGTGCCCCAGGGAGCCAGTCATGGGCATTCCACCCAGTCCAGAAAGCACTTAGCTAGTTCTTCCAGGATGCCCAGCCCCAGGTGGGCTGTACTGAGAACAGATAGGTGGGGAGCAGAGAACACACAGACCTAGCTAGACCTGATTCACACACTGCAGACAACCAAGACAGTGGACAAGCAGCCCTGGCCCTAGCCCCAGCCCTTGTCCTGCCCCATGGACTACTAGGAAGTTGTGATTTACCATTACATACTTTCTGTCCAGCTGTCTCCTCCTTCTGTAGAAAGCTCCAAGTTGCCCCAACAATTCAAGAAGATGAAATCCAGTCACCAGAGAGGGGACTTGGCTCCTGTTGAGTTGGGTGAGGCCAACAGTTCCTGATGTCCTTAAAAGGTACAGTGAGTACCCAAGATACTCAGAGTTACCATGCTCACAGAAGGAAGGAGACTGTAAGCCAGCTAAGAGCTTCTGCCAGGCCTTCAACTAAGCCTGTAGCCCTGAAGTCAGCAACAAGTCCTGGCCCAGGTAAACCACCAAGACCTTCCAGCCCGAGGTCTCAACTGCTGAACTGTGTGCTCCTTCCCCCAGTCCCAACCTCCCCAGTGTTTATTGTTCTTAGGTGCTTGGTTCTGACTCATAAGAGATTTTATATACAATATAATGTAACACTGCCCAGTCAGTCCTGCACCATCCTCACAACTGTTACTATGTTTAAGTGTATTGTTACAGCCACCATGTCAATCCAACCACTGGGTCTCTCACTGACCCTCCACTTTACCAAGCATGACACCCTTATCCAGGAACTGAACCCTCCTGACAACATGTCCAAAGTACATGGTAAGACATAGTCCTCACTTCTAAGGAGCATTCCAGCTGTACTTCTTCCAAGACAGATTTCTTTCTTCTGGAAATCCATGGTATATTTCATATTCTCTCCAACACCACATAATTCATGGGCATTGATTCTTCTGCAGTCTTCCTTATTTACTGTCCAGCTTTCACATGCGTATGGAGTGGTTGAAAACACTATGCCTTGGATCAGGCTCACCTTACTCCTTAAGGTGACATCTTGGCTTTTTAACATTTTTAAGAGGTCTTTCGAAGATTTGCCCAACGCAATCATCATTTGATTACTTGACTGCTGCTTCCATGGTGTTGATTGTAGATCCAAGCAAAAAAAAAATTCCTTGGGAACTTCAAGATTTTCTCCATTTGTTATGATGTTGCTTATAGATGCTGTTGTAAGAATTTTTTTATTTTCTTACTGTTAAAGTGTAACCCATACTGGAGGTTGTAGTCTTTGATATTAACCAGTAAGTGCTTCCAGTCCTCTTGGATTTCAGCAAACAAGGTTGTATCATTTGCATATCACAGGTTATTAGTGAGCTACCCTCTAATCCTGTGGCCTTGTTCTTCTTCTTACAGTCTAGCTTCTCAGATTACCTGCTCAGCATACAATAAATATGATGAAAGGATGCTAGTCTGATCACCTCTTTCGTGATTTTAAACCGTTCAGTAACCTTTGTTTTGTTTGAATGACTCCCTCTGAGTCTATGTACAGGTTTCCCATGAACACAATTAAGTGTTCGGGAATTCCCATTCCTCACAACGTTACCCGTGGTTTGTTGTGATTCACACAGTCAAATGTCTTTGCAGTCAATAAAACACAAGTAAACATCTTTCTGGTATTCTCTGCTTTCAGCCAAGATCCATCTGACATCAGCAATGATATATCCTTTATTTTACTTCCGCTTCTGAATCCAGCTTAAATTTCTAGCAACTCTTGTCCATGTACTGCTGCAATTGTTTTTGAATTATCTTCTACTAAATTTTACTTGCCTCTGATATTAATGATATTGTTCAGTAATTTCTGCTTTCAGTTGGATCACCTTTCTTTGGAATGGGCACAAACAGGAATCTCTTCCAGTCAGTGGTCTTCCAAATTTCTAGATGAGTGAACATCTCCAGCGCTACATCAGTCTGTTGTAACATTTAAATTGGTATTCTGTTCATTCCTGGAGCCTTGTTTTTCACCAATGCTTCAGTGTAGCCTGGACTTGTTCCTTCCGTGCCTTTGGTTCTTGATCATGTTTCTTTCTGAAATGGTTGAATGTTGACTAATTCTACTTGATACGGTGATTCTATGTATTCCTCCCATCTTCTTTTAATGCTTCCTGCATCCTTCAATATTTTGCCCATAGAATCTTTCAGTATTGAGGCTGGAATTTTTTCTTTGCTTCTTTCAGCTCAAGAAATGCTGAGCATAGCCTTCTCTTTTGGTTTTCTAACTCCAGGTCTTTGCACATTTGTAATACTTTGTCTTCTCGAGCTATCCTCTGAAATTTTCTGTTCAACTCTTGTGCTTCATCATTTTTTCCCTTTCACTTTAGCTGCTTTATGTCCTTTTTTCCCTTTCACTTTAGCAAGTTTCAGAGTCTTTCTTGACATACATTTTGATCTTTTCTTTCTTTCTTGTCTTTTTAGTGCCCTTTCACTTACTTCATAGATGATGTCCTTATGTCAAAGACCATAACTTGTCTGGTCTTCGGTCATTTGTGTTCAATGAGTCAAATCTATACTTGAGATGGTCTTTAAACTCAGATGGGATGTGCTCCAGGATGTAGTTGTTTTTTGGCTCTGTGGACTTTTAATTTTCCTCTGCTTCAGCTTGGACTTGCATAGGACTCCTTGTTGTTAAGTGCTCTCAAGTTGGTTCCGACTCATAGTGACCCTGTATAGGGTTTCCAAGGAGACTGGTGGGTTTGAACTGCCAACCTTGTGGTTCAAACCGACATTTTGGTCGACAGCACCACACCAGGACTTTCTATCACCCAGGCCATATTTTCCAACAACTGATCCTTATTTGTTTCCAACTTTGGCATTCCAGTCACCAGTAATTATTAATGCATTTTGATTTCATGTTTGATCAATTTCAAACCTCAGAAGTTGGGAGAAATCTTTAGTTTCTTCATCTTTAATATTAGTGGTTGGTGTGTAAATTTGAATAATAGAACTAAGAACTCAAATGGATTCAGAATTAATGATAACCTTGCCCATGTGCACAGACACAACATACATACATCATTCCTGTCTTTCCTGCAGTCTCTTCCGAGTGAGAAAGTGTAATCCCATATTGGAGAAGGAAACTGAGGCAAGAACCCACCCAAAGTCAGCTGGCAAATGATGACTCCAAACAACAATAACTAAAATAGAGGTTATTGTGTGCTGTGTGTGTTTCATAGCCTCCTTTTAACCCAAATGAGGAAACCAAAGTCTCACAACCAGTTAGAAGGGCTGGGAATGAAACTCAGAAGTTTCCACGCCCTTAATTCTTTGTGTGTGTATCTCTGTCTCTTTCTTATTGCCTCTCAATGTGATGTACCCTTTCACAGCTGCCTCCTATGTGTGGCTCCAGTCTGGGCCCCAATCATCCTCAGAACCCAGAAGGGGTCCAAGTCAGCAGGTGCCGGGCAGGAAGTCAGGCTGCCTCCCAAGCAGATGAAGATGAGAAAGATGCCAGAGGATTTTCTTCCTGGCTGGGGCTGAGGTACTGAAGACCATTCTACTTCATGTGGGGAAAGTGCTCTGGCTCAGCCTTCCAGGCCCAGCTCAGCACCTGCTTCGCCATCCCCATCCTCCAAAAAGGACGGCACTACCAACAGTCACCCCTGAGCCAGCCAACCTAAGGACAAAAGACCAGGCCCAGATGGCAGCCCACCCTGACTGACTGTAGGCAGCCTGAGGGAATGACCACCAGGTCCGTGATTTGGGGCAATAGTTCTGTAGAGGGAGAGGGCAGGTAAACCATAGGACACAGAGGGGAGCAGGTAGCATTAATTAGGACTTGGTTCTTTCAGTCTCAGGAGGCATAAAAACTTGTTGTCATTGAATCAATTCAATGAGAACACCTAGTGACTTTGTAAGACAGAACAGAACTGCCTCACAGGGCTTCTGAGGAAGCAAGTTGCCCCATCGTTCTCTGATGGGGTGTGTCTGGTGGGTTCAAACTGCTGATCTTTTGGTTAGGAGTTGAGTCCTTGACCACTGCACCATCAGGGTTCCTTTTAGGAAGCACATAGGGAAATCAAATCAGAGTGTCAATGATGGGATGGGGGCCCACCGGCTTCATTGGCAGCCAAGGCTAACTCTTGAGCCTGGACCAAGGACAGGGCCTAGCCCCTACTCATGACCAGTAATGGGTAAGAGCAGAGGAAGCAGCCAATGTGAATGCTGACAAGCCTGAGGGGGAGACACATTCCTGCCCTGCTCCTCCACATGGCTCCCCATGGGAGACGAGAAGAAAGAAACAATGCTGGGGCTTCTATCTAGGATGGGGGCAGCAAAAGGCCTGGAAGGGGCCATTTCCTGAGCCATGAACAGCTAGCTGAGGCACAGCCAGACTTTCAACCCTCATCTTTCAGGATCCAACTCGGCTCTTTCTTCTACTCTCCAAGCTGAACATCTGAGGCTCGAGTTCATAGCTGAACATGGCATTCGTGTGGGTGACTTGGCCCAAGACACGAGGTCTGTGGGGGCGGGGGTATAAGAATGGAGTCCAAGCTCACAAGTTCCACATGCTAGACCCCACCCACCCTGTTGTGAAGCCTGGAGCCTGACGCCCACCCAGGTCTTCTGGGTACTCAACCAGCAACTCTTAATGTCACCCACGTTCATTGTCACCTATTGCAGTTTGGATCTGGTACTTTTGAGTACAGACTCCCCAGCCTTTTCAGAGACAAGCTCACCCCTTCATCTTCCCAAACTCTATTTCTGTGCAGTAGCCCATTATGGTTCTGTTGAGAGACGTGGACAGGACGGGAACACAGAGGGCGCATGCCCTGTCTGCAGGACAGCCACCAATCAGCTCCAGCCCAGAGGGCTGTGGAGAAGAGCACCCACAGAGACAGGAAGGATGGTTTTTCAAGAAGCTGAAAATTGAGTTTTTGTTGGAATTCAATTTTTAAATATAAAGTAAGAGGACAGTGCTTATTGTTAAGTATTGTGAAGTCAGTTCTGATTCATAACACCCCTGTATAGGGTTTCTGTTGAGTTTGAACTGCTGACCTTGTGGTTCAAACTGACCTTACGGTCCAGTGCTTATCTTACAATGCCACACCAGGACTCCAAGAGGATGAAGATTGTCTAATAAAGCAGGTTTGGAGGCCACATCTGGGATCTCTGACTTGTGTGTGCTCACTGGGGGCGGGTTCCAAACTCTCAAGCACAGGGACAGCCTCTGAATGCCTAGCTACCCTGGTACTTGGCCCAACTCTGAGAGATCACATCAGGGCTCAGGGTTGGAGCAGGTAAGGAGCAAGGAGGAAGCCTTCCTTGGCCCCAGCAACCTCCCCCACGTTCCACCTTGGTTCTCAATCCACCTACAAACTTCTGCCAGAGCATTCCTACACTCCCCAAGTGGCTGTCCCACCTCATTTACCAGTTTGCCTTTCCTTCCAGGCCAGCTCAAAGTCCACCCCCTCCTAGATGTTCAACATACCCCACCTTCCAGTGGAGAACTCAAATTGCCAACACCCTTCTCAGCCCTAGGGACCAACACTTTCCCATGGCATCCCATTCCTGCATCTCTGTCCCAGTCATCCATTATTGCTTGATTGATTCACCCTACCCTAAGTGGTCAGCCACGCTGAGAGAAAAGAGTGAAAGTCCAGTGATGGACAGGGCCTTGGCAGAAAAGAGATGGACCTTTTCTCCCTTCATTGGGGCACTCAGCCTACCTAAAAACAGCTGAGTTTTCCCATGGCTTCCTGGGGCAGCTCAGCATCCTTTGCTCAAAATCTGCCAATAGGGCACTGGGCTTGTGATTGGAGTGCCACCTCGTGGCCACTTCTGGAACAACCATACAGGAGTTAGCAAACTGAGTTACCTGTGTGGTGGCAACTGGACTACTCCCAAGCCATGTCAGAGACAAGCACACCCCTCCCCTTCCCAAAATCTATCTCCGAGCCCAGGTCCTTCGTATCCAAGTTAAAGCCGGAGCTCATGAAAGTCATGTGGAACTGATATAGATTTACAAAGTCTTCCAACTAGATATGTGGGAAGAACAAGTCCCAATTTGGTCACTGACCAGTTAAGGGAAGGCCCTGACCCAGCCCAGGAGTGTTTGTTTATAGAACGAGGAAGAGGAGCTGTAACAGCAGCTCTTCTCCTTGACTGCCTATCTAGACCAGAAATGACACTTGCTTATTCTGTCTTCTGTGCATCCTTGTTAGCACAAGAATTATTGTTTTTAAGTGCTGTGGAGTCAGTTCCTACTCATAGTACTAAAGTGCCTTTAAGTCAGTTTTGACTCATAGAGAACTTTATAGGGTTTCTGTGGAACAGTTGGTGGGTTTGAACCATCGACCTTGTGGTTCACAGTCCAGTGCTTTTCCTAGTGCCACACCAGGACTCCACACCAGGACTAGGCTGAATTAAATATACATTTTAAACTATCTCCCCAGGATAGAAGGTATCCCAAGAACCCCCAGCTCTAATGAAATCCTTGGGTCTGCAGGGCCCATGAGGAGATTCGCATGCAGGTGTGTGGCCACCCACACACAGTGCACTTCGTTTCACCAGTCCTGGTGTGAGTTTGAACTGCAAGGTCGATGGTTCAGATTCAGCAGCCATTTCTATACAGATTTAGCAGTCACTATGAATCAGAACTGACTGGACAGCACTTAATAACTTAGAGACCATTGGCTCCAACCTGATAGCCCCTTACAACAGCCCATACCTCGGCTGTGCAGCCTTTGCTATGTAACTGCAGGCATGATGAGCCCATGTCACCATGCAGCCTGGTCTGTGTTGAGTCGACAAGTCTTTTTCCCCCATGAAAGAGACCTCTAGCCAGTGGTCCTAAATATGCCCTTCAGGGGTGTCAAGACAGAGGTCATGCCCTTCTAACTCCTATAAAAAGGGTAAATAACCTCTGTTCCAAATAGGTCCCTCATGGGCCTTTGCCTGGTCATTTAATGAACTTCTGCTGAGCTTCTAGTAGGTGCTAAGCAATCCAGTTGTGTCCATCCCTTTGAAAGATCAGGTCTCAGACTAGAACACATCTAACATGGAGACTGGGCAGTAAAGGGCCCGAGAAACTGGGTGGCCTGCTTCTGATTTTACCAACAGGCTGTCCCATTGGACTCAGTCTTGGCTCATCCCTGGGCTAATTCTCATCTATAGGTAATGGCTTTCTGAGACACTGTGTTGAGAAAGGTTGTGAGCTTGGATCTGGACCCAGGAAGGTCAGAAATGAGACCCCACCCTGGACAAGAGCAAATCATTTTCTGGGCCCCATTGAAGAACCATTAACTTTCTCTTTTCCCATCCCTCTTGTTAGGGTCACTTGATTGTCCAGGTCCTGACTCGGTCATCTAAAACATTCACCAGCTCAGCTTTGAGTACCCAGGCATTGCAGATACACACACTGTGTAGTGAAGTCCAGGAAAAACATCAGCTGTGACTCCAAGACTGGAACCTTGGTCAGTCTGATTAGGAGGAAACCTAATTACCCTGTAAGACCCAAACAGCCCTTTCCAGGGAAGATAAGTAGGCAGTGACCCTTCAGGCCTCTCAAGTGGCTTTCAGGTCTGTCTGCCAGGTACGTAGCTCTAGGAGGGTACAGTGTATCAGAATAGTGCTGATACAATCCCAAGCCCTGCAAAGGCCGGTTTCCCAGCACACAGTCACGTCCTCATTAGTAAATGGGGATATCATCATCTACTTTACAGGGTTGTTAAGAGGATCAGCTGAGATGGCATATGTGAGTGCCCAGCTCAGTGCCTGGCACAGAGAAGGTCATGATAAATGAGCACTACCGCATGGGATTGCAGTTCGCCAGTTTTGCCAAGGTAGAGCAGGGCAGTGCCTGGGGCACTGTGAAAGGCATTCAGAGCACAGAGGAAGCTGAATTCTATTCCAGCGACTGTAGAGCCTGCATTCAGCTTCAGCCAGTACCAACAAGGCCAAGGGAACCAGAAGCAGATGGACTGATCAGAGCCCAACCCAGAGCCAGAGGGTGTCCTAACTGTTGGGTTCAAACAGATAGAGGGAGACCTGAGTAATCCACCTCCCCCACCAACATCATCACCATTCACTTTGTCAAGGCCTATGACAGAGGCAAACAGAAGCCACCTCAGGGCAGGACTTGAAAGCTTGGTCTGGGGCCCGGGCCAGATGGGGCCAAGGCAAGGAGCAGAATTAGGGCCCATGTGCCCAACAAGCTGTGCCAGCCCATCCCATGCCAGCCTCGCCAAGTTTGAGTTATATCAGGAGAAGGGATCTGTTCAGAAAACTCACCCATCTCAGCATATTTGCATATTCTATTTTGGGGTTCTTCCTTTTTTCTTTTTCCCTTAGCTTCCTAGAAAAGTTCTCGTGATCAGTTCCAACTTCACCTCTGCTGAACTGACGAAGCTCACGCTCAGTCCCTCCCTGGCTTCTCCCAGAGTTCTCTTCCCTCAAGCCCTACGATCTGGCTTCAGTCCCACTGCACCATCTCAAGGTCACCACGGCTCAAGTCAGCAAGCCGAGGTCAGACTCGCTACTAGGTTTCTCTGGCACATGACACCACCGTTGTGCCCTCTGTCCAGTTCTTCCATTCCCTCAGCTTGCCTTCCCAGAAGCCACAGAGCCCGCCGGCCTTCCATTTCCACGTCCAGTGATCACCATTTCCTATGAGGTCTAGCTCCTTAGTGGGTATCTTTTCCTCTGCTTCTTCCTAGAAAGTTGAATTACCTTCTCTCATGACACATGCGCAGTCTTCACTTTAAGGTTCTCTGAGCACTATTTCTAGCCCAGAAACATCTACAAGACATCTTTCTACCTGGCTGTTCCATGCACTCATGTTCAATGTGTCCAAAACTGATCTCATATTCCAATTCCTTCTTGCGGCTCCACCATCCACCCATGCACATCCTGGCTGTCTTCTCCCTCTGCCTCACCCCCAGATCCCATCCTGCTGTAACATCTCACACCCCCTCACCCCAGCTCCCCTGCTGCTGCTCTAGTTGAGGCTCCCATCCTGGCCCATCTGGAGGCAACTAAGCCTCCTAGCCGGTCTCCCAACTCCATCTCACTTCCCACAAATCCAGCCTCCACACAGCTGTCAAATGGTTCTCACACCAATCTGGTCCCCCCACTGCCCAGCTTAAAGCCCTCCAAAGGGCACTGTGCTCTCAATACAGTCTAAGCTCCTCAGCCTGAGCCGGGCCCACACTCCACACTTGAGAGGCCACCAACAACGGTAGAAAAAGCACCAACTTTTGGAGTAAGACCTGAGTCTCTAGGCCAACTTTTCTGCAGCCTAAGATTATGGATAAGTGAACTCAACTGTCTGAACCCTGGCATTCCCCATCTATAAAACAAAGAAGATATGGGACCAATGCTAATTCCTAGTCTCTCCCATCCTCACTGCCACACAGCTAGGTCAGCATTCCTCAGTTTCCCCATAGGGCTCCCTGCCTCAAGCTGGCACCTATTGTTCCGCACACAACAGCCAGAGTGACCTTCCTAACATAGAAACCAAAGTCTCCCCGCTGACCAAAACTCTTCTCGTATTCCCCATTGTCCTCAGTGGCAAGTCTAACTCCTTAACATGGCTTGAAATGATCTAGTCCCTCCCTGCCTACCTACCGTCTCAGCCCACTCTGACATGCAGGTCCTTAGGAGCCAGGTTTTCTCCCCTCTCATCCTCTGCAACCATTCTCTTTTGCCTGGAACATACTCTGTCCCACCCAAACCCTCCATCCTTCAGCTATGGTGCCTTTTCATGAAGCTTTCCTTAACCAGCACGTCCCCAGCCCTAGTTAGCTGCCTTCCCGTGAGTCCCCACAGCCCACTGTATTGGCCTGGCAGAGTTCTCATTAGACTTTACTGGAAACGTGTGTTTATGGATCAACAACACAGCTCTGTGTGAGCAAGGACCTACCATGTTTGCCTGGCACAAAGTAGTGCCTCAGTGTTTATTGAAAGAGTAAGGCTTTGAGTTGGACGGGACAATGGTGAGGAAGGTGCCCTTTGGCCCATGGAAAGCCCCAGGCTCAGTGGGGCCACTTATCAAACCAATCATATATTATTAAAAACATGGTCACAGGAAGCACAAAGCCAACTTGCCAAGACCCTGAGGAAAAAGCTGACAAAGAAGGGAAAGGGAAATTATGGGGATGCTCAGTTCTGGGAAGCAGGGTAACTGGTACTGGGAGGTCAGCTCCAGGAATAGGGAGGGCTACCCAAAGTTCTACAGCAGAGTGGACAGGGAGAGTTATGAAGCCCCAATGCCTTTGAAGGCAGTCCTTGGGGACAGTGTGAAAGATGCCACAGAGTGGAAACTAACCAGCTCTAAGCAGGCTGTTGCATGGAGACAGGAAGGGCTGTGTCAGCCCCATTTGACCAAGACAGGCCCATGAGGATGAAACTGGCCTTTGTCTCCACCACAAGCAAGAGACACTGAGTTCAAAGACAGAGCTTCTCGCTCCTTGTTCCCAACCACAAGAGGAAGCTGGACCCCAGGGAGACGGCTGAGGCACAAACCGGCCTGCCACCAAGTAGCCTGGGGTGTTCCAAATCTTTTCTGCCAATGCAAACTCCTCTTCACATTAATCCTAGGACTGCGAAACAGAGACTTACCACATTTTCTGGAGGAGGGAAAGAAAAATGGACCCGGAGCAGCGGGTCTTCTGAGGACCCCACTGTCAGTGTCACTGATAGTCCAGAGGTCAGTCAGAGAAAAGTCCTTAAGTAACTCAAGTCTTGCTCACATGGGAAAGGGAGCAGGCTTGTTCTATGTGGCCCTCAGGACAGAAAGGAGACTGAGGAGGAACACTCCGGAGAACAGTTAAAGGACTGAATAAACTGTCCTTATAAGTGGTCAACTTTGTCCCAGGAGGTGACAAGTAGAAGTTGAATGACCATGAGTGTGGACGCTTGAGTGGCATGTTTGCCAAAGGTATGGCGCTGGAGACCTGAGCTCCTTCTACCCGTGTTTGTTCCCAAGTGAGCTGAGCCACCACCTACAGGGAAGGAGTTTCTTCCTTAATGGAGTATGCAAAGCACGGGAAACCCACTTGCTCAACTTGGACACGTCTGTGACGCCACTGGGAGCGAGAGCATGGGCAGATGGAGCAGCAGCTTGAGGGTTGGTGCCCTGCTCCTGCTGGTGGTGGTGTTTAGAATTGTTATTTAACTGCTCTTGTATGTATTCCTTCAGGATAGGAGGACCCAGCCTCCTGGCATGGCTCTGAGGCCTGGATCCTGGTGTCATTACAGAGGAGATACCAAAGAATGCTTGGTGAGGCTGGGCCAGAGCAGGGATAAGGAATCTTCTGGAAGCCTTTGGGAGAGGGAGTGATGTAGAGGACAAGCTGCCCTCACTTGCTCCCTTGTAGGTCTCCCCAGCCTTTCCCCAGACTGTGGACAGCTCCAAAGCATGTGCCTCAGCTGCTCATAACAGCAGCCACCCGAAGAATGGGCAGCAGCCCTGTTCTGGCCCTGGGCATGCCCTGTTTATTGCTAGAACCCTCTGAAGATGAATGTGGACATTCCATAGTGGAAGCATTCATTCACTTTGTCCTAAATTTCTCCACCCAGGGCCCAGACCAGGAGTTAGCCAGCTTTGATACCACAGCACCCAGACTCCTTGCTGACCCACTGCCTCCACCAGCTCAGGTCAGCCAGAAAGGGCAACACAATGGACAAAGCACAAAGAGGTGACCATCAGGTAAGTATATTGGGGAGAGGCACCTTCATGAGTGCCTCCCATGGGCAGCAGCCTGCTGAGGACCAGAGGGAAATGGGGGCTCAGGGGGCCCCTCCAGCAAAGATGAGCTCCAGGGCTGCTTGGATGTCTCCCCCAGTGGCCTGCAGGGCCCGGAGGCTCAGCTCGTCATCCTGGATGCCCATATCCCGTAGCTGCTGCAGCTGGGGCTGCCACTGGCTCTGTGGAAAGACAGAAGCAGGCAGGCACTGTTAGCAGGGACCCTACAGACAGCTCCTCAGGTTTGTACTTTTGGCTGAGAAGAAAGGAGGGGGGATTCGTATAGCTGTGGTGCTGATTGTACCATAGAACCCAGGGCTTCTTGGAAGGCGAACTAACTGATGGGCTTGAGGATTTGGAAAATAAATTCAAAGTTTTATAACCAAAAACAAAGAAGGAAATACCAATGTAACTATCAAAAGGAAAGCACCAATTATTTAAGTTACTTGTTCTTTTCTTTATATGTTGTTGTTGTTAAGTGCCGTCAAGTCGGTTCCAACCCAAAGTGACCCTGTATAGGATTCTGAAGAAGCGGCTGATGAGCTTGAACCACCAACCTTGCAGTTCAAACCAACTCTGCAGTCCAGCACCACACCAGGACTCCCTGATACATATACGGACACACACATATATAAATATACACACATACAAGGGATTTCAGAAAGTTTGTGGAAAACTGGAATGAAAAGAAAATGGAATTTTCCACAAACTTTTTGAAGTCCCCATGTATCTATGCCCACATTATAAAGGGGCTCCAAAAGCGTATGTGGAAAAATTCCATAATCTTTCAATTATATTTTTCCATAAACTTTTTGAAGCCCCCTCATGTGTGTACATATATACATGTGCATATGTGCATGTATGTGTGTATATATGTGTGTTTGTATACATACATATATATATATACATATATATATATGTATAGCATGGTGGCTCCATATGATAAGTAATAGAACAAGAAGGTCTGTGGTTCAAGCCCACCAGCCGCTCCATGGGAGAAAAATGAGCCTTTCTGTTCCTACAAAGATTTTAAAAGCCTCGGAAACCCTATACTGGGTTGCTATGAGTCAGAACCAAATCGATAGCACTTCACAACAAAACACCTATATACACACACACACCTATAAATAAATGGGTGAGCACACTTCCTAATTATTTCATTTGTGAACATGAATGTGATAAAAATCTTACTCTCATCTACTCCTAGCCTCACTCCAGAAAAATCACTTTTGTTTCTTTGGGGAAATATATTTATATTTCTTACACCTCTATTCTACACTCTACCCCCACCTCCTTTTGTAACATCATCAATCTAAGAGCTCTTTTCATGTCAGCACATGAAGAACTTTTAATACAGAATGTATAACATTCCATCTTGTACATAGAAACCTGAAATAAAATATCCTTGGGTTAGTTCCCATCTTCTGCTGTTACAAACAATACAGCAATAACTGTACAGATGCTAGTTTATACACACATACATCTCCAGGATAACTTCCTAGAAATGAGACTGCTCCTAAGAATTCATGGGTTTTAAGTCCCTCAGTATTTCCTTTTCTGTAAATTGTCTGTTCACATCCTTTGCCCACTTTTCTATGGGACTTCTTACCTTCCACCACCAAGTCGATTCCGACTCATAGCAACCCTATATAAGTTTTCTGAGACCATATATCTTTATGGGAGCAGACATCTCTCTCATGGAGCAGCTGGTGAGTTTGAACTGCCAACCTTGTGGTTAGCAGTTGGTTCTTTCCTACAATGCCATCAGGGTTTCTTCCGAGGAGTGACTGGTAGTTTTGAGCCATCGACCTTATCCTACAGCAGGACTCATTCTATGGGGTTCCGTGCCATCGAGTTGGTTCCTAAACTCCTAGTAACTCTACATATTTGGAACATTTGTCCTTTTTAAACATGGGTTACTGTCTTTCACAGTTAATTGTTAGCCTTTAGATTTTGCTTGTTCTTTGGTTTGGCATGCAGAAATTTTCTTCTGCAAACTCAGAACTATGTAAGAGAATAAATTTACGTTGTTTTAATTAAGTCACCAAAACACAATAGATATTACTCTTTTATTTAATGGCTTCTGCGTTTTTACGTTTCAGCTATGCAAGGCCTTCTCTCCTACAGAGAGGAACGTCCCCACACCTTCTTCTAGTACTTTCATAGCTTCAGTGACATCTCACAGCAGAAGTGACATGCCCAGCGTAGCAAGGAAAACAATGTGTTCACAGGTGGGAAGGCGAAGGCAGTGGGGATGAAATGCAAATTCAAAGAGATTGGCAGAGGTCAGAATGCTTTCAAAGCCACACATATCAACTTGGATTTATTTTACAGGCCAGGCGGAGCCACTGAAAGCTCCTGAGCTTGAGAGCTAAGTAAGCCCAGGTCCAGCTCAGGAAGGTGAAGAGACAAGAAAGGCTTACTTGCTGGCATGTCATGCTCCTATTCCTTCTTCTGACCACAAGGACCTCGTGATATAGTCAAAAAAAAAACAAAAACAAAAACCACAGCACGAGCTTGAAGCATCTCTACTACTCTGTCACTCTGAGCAAGTTGCAGGAATGTCACTAACACCACGGGCTTATTGTGGGGAGTAAAGGGAACTGACATGACACAACCAGCTGGAGCCCGGTGGCATGCAATAAGACCTGGTCCCTTAGGTCCTCCACTCAGCTGCAGAAAGCCTCTCTACGAAACCCGGTGAATGACGTCTCGTAGGAATGCTCCCCACAACTGCCATAGCAAGTCTCATCTCCTGAGCTTGGCATTCAAGGCTCCTGCTCTCCTTTTCCTTGGCTGCATCTCCAGCTCTACACCAGTCTTTGTGGTTTTGAATATGTTACATATTCCTCCACATCTCTGTTCAAACAGAGGTGCCTCTGCCTAGAAACCATCTTTCCAACTCAATTCCCCCTACCCTATTTGACAAACTTCTTTAAACAAAAAAAACAAAAAAAACATTTTACTGTGGTTCACAGGTGAAAGTTAGCAAATGCTGCCCCCATTTGACTGTTCTAAAGAGCACGCTGTTCTTATTGCTCACTTTATAAGCCTACTGTGGGCTGAAAGGTGATCTCTGGGGGCAGCTTCAGTTCCAGGTTGCAGGGTATCTAAGGGCCACAGTCTGAGAGGTTCCACAGGATGTCTGACCTTTTATCTGATTTTGTTCTACATTTTTCTCCCCCTCTGTCCAAGACTCTCTATTGTAATCCCAACCAGAACGTCGGTGGTGGTAACTGGACACCATCCAGTTCTTATGGTCTCGGGCTCATGGAGGCTGGGGCTCATGTGGTCCACTAGTCCTTTGGACTTCACTCTTCTTTGTTCCATATAGGAAGAGACCAAAAGTTGGACCTTAGATGGTTGCTCATAAGATTTAAAGACCCCAGTTTCTACTTAGCAACGCATGATGTCTTGTAGCACTGTGGGTTAATGCATTGGACTGCAAAGTCAGTTTGAACCACAAGGTCAGCGGTTCAAGCTCACCAATTGCTCCTCGGAAGCCCTGTACAAGGTCACTATGGATCAGAACCAACTCGATGGCACTTGACAATAACAACAACATATTCCAAGTGACCTATATGTCTCTAAAGACTATGGTCCTAAGCCCTTGAGCCAAATGACTCAGTTCCTTAAGGTATGTGGTTATGGCTACGAAGTTTACATAACTTTGCCCCTGGTATGCTGTATGCCGTAAACAAACATAAACATGTTTATAGCAAATAAAAATACTTATGTAGAAACATCATCTGCCAAACTTAAATATTCTTGTGGATGTACATCTATATGTCATCCCATACCTATTCTCCACTTAACATGATGCTATCTATTGGTCTAGTAGTGAGGATTTGTGTTTTCTTTACAATGAGGTGCCACCCATACTGAAAGCTGTGGGCTTTGATCCTCATCAGTATTTTAAGTCCTCTTCACTTACAGCAAGCAAGGTTGTATCATGTGTGTATCGCAGGTTGTTCATGAGTCTTTCTCCAACCCTGAAGGCATGGCTCTGATTTCTCTAGGATCTATACCTAGTAGTAGGATTGCGGGACCATATGGTATTTCTATTTCTAACCTTTTAAGGAAGTGCCATGTCATTTTCCACAGTGGTTGTACCATTTCACAATCCCACCAGCACTGCATGAGAGTCTCAATCTCCCCAGACCCTCACCAGCATTTGTTGTTTTCCGTTTTGTGTTTTTTTAATCATTGCTATTATTGCCGGGGTGAAATGATATCCCATTCTTGTTTTGAGTTCCATCTCACTAATGGCTGAATCTGTGTTGGAAGAATTGTACAGCCAGATGCTCCCTGGAAGCCAGGACGGCCAGACTTCATCGCTCAAACTTCGAACATATTGTCAGGAGGGACCAGTTCCTGGAGAAGGATATCATGTTTGGTAAAATGGAGGGTCAGAGAAAAAGAGGAAGAGCCCCTATGAGATGGGCACAGGGGCACAGTGGCAGCAGCAATGGACACAAATGTAATGACTACTGTGAGGTTGGCACAGGACCAGGCACAGTTTCATTCTGTTGTGCACAGGGTCACTATGAGTCGGTACCTACTTGATGGCACCTAACAACAACAACAATGGCTACTGGAGCTCTGTAAAATAAGCATTGGAGTGGAAACCATAAAGTCAGCAGTTCAAACCCACCAGGTTGCTATGAGTCAGAACTGACTCAATGGCACACGTCAGTGGCTAACGATGGCCAGCATCCCTTCGTGTATCTGTTTGCCACCTGAACGATCTTCGCTCATTTTTCTACTGGATTCTTTGGCTTTTTGTTGCTGTTGAACTGAAGTTTTCTATAACTTTTAGAGATTAGTCTCTTGTCAGATATATTGTCAAAAATTTTTTCCCAATCTGTAGGTTCTCTTTTGGAGAAGTTTTTTTATGTGCAAAAGTCTAACTTTTAGGAGGTCCCATTCATCTAGTTTATCCAACTAATTCATTGGCAATCAGTTCAGACATCCCTTTCTCAGAAAAGTTTTGTCTGACCTAGGCTCTTCCCTCCAGCCTAGCTGGACTTCTTGCCTTGCTGCTCCCCAAGTTCAGTAACTTTCTGTGTCCCTCCCTGGCAGGGAAGAGCCCTGTCTCACCTATAGCCCCAGCCTATGACCCCAGGCCTGCAGATATGTGCACAATCCTCAGTTGACACTCACGGAATAAGTGGATGAATGACCCCTTAGCTAAAACTTCCATGGCTTTCCAAGCTGGGCAGTCAGCGGGGTAAAGCCATGGTCACTGGGGGCAAAGGGCAGACCAGAGGGACAATGGCCCTTGCTGGACGCATTCCTCACCTGTCAAACTGCCACGTCCCTGCTGTACCTAGAAAGAAACATGCCAAGTGGAAAGGGCCACCTGAGAGCAGAAAAATGCTTGGAATCAAAACTTAATGAAGAAGCCCCGTGGACAAGAAGTGGCAAAGACTGACCTGGAGGCTAGGCTGCCCAGAGGCCTGCAGAGCATGTTGTAGGGCTTGGCTGAAGAGATCGTTGGTGATGGGCGTCCCTGACTGGACGCTGGAGGACATTGGTGAAGTCCCTGAGGAATGGCCCTAGGACAAATCAGTGTGGTCAGTGCTACCCTCCAAGCTACGTCGGTCTCACAGCAGATACCCACTGCTGACACATCACCCAGCAGTGTCCCTGAGCTTGCCCATGAGACAATTCCATGTGGGCAGGACAGGCTGCATTTTCTTCTGCTCTGGGGAGTTGGAATCCAAGTCCCTGACCTAGTCTGGAATCTCAGCATTGGCTCAGAAGCTGGAATAGGCTTGGCACCAAGAATGCTTAAGTAGGTGACATCCGGCCCCCGGTAGGGATATGGAAGGGTATATTATGTGAGGGGAGTCTTTCAAGCACCAGAGGTAATCAATCAGAAGTGTGCTGAACCCCAGCCTTCTCAATCCAGGAAGAAGCAAGCATGAAAGACACCTCCTTAAGAGGTGCAGTGAGTTCCAGGCAGAGTTCAGCATCAATCAGACCCACACCAGAGTCCGCAGAGGCACACCCATCCCCACCACTAGTAGTTTGTCCCTTGGGGCCTGGTTGAGATCTGCCCAGTCCTCTTTCCATACCTGGGTGCCAGGAGTCGGCGTGTGAGAGCTGCTCTCTGGTGTGCTGGCCAGGGCCAGGGCGGTGGCCAGTTCACTCTGGGTGATGGGTCGGGGCCCAGCAGCTCCACTGTACCCCAGGGAGGCTGGCCGGGAGCTGGGTGTGCTGCTAGAGGGTGTGGGCCTAGTGCTCTGGAGAAAGGAGGCAGGCACAGTCAGGGTGGAGGCACTGGGAGAGTACCCGATGAACCCAGCCCCATTCCAGGAACAGTTCTTAAGGGAAACCCTCTAAGTCTCTAGGTTCAGAAGAGAATCCAGAGGAAGTACAATCGAGACTTGGTAGCTGAAGGGCAATGGCCACCTCCCAGCAGGCAGCCAACCACTTACTGGGTGAAAGTCATCCTCATCATCGGAGAGCCCTTCAAACAGGAAGCCACCTGAAGGAGGGAGACCAGATCTCAGGAGAAAGAACAGAAAGGCAAAGGCGCAGCTCCAAACTCCCAGCTCAAGTTACTCTCCAAATTCCTATTTTCATCTCTCCCTTTGGAAAATTACAGGACAGATGCACTTCCTGACTCAAACTCAGAGTTCCCAAGGAACGCCCTCTGCCAGAGCTATACATAGCTGAGTAAAGTGCAGCCTGCTCCCAAAAGGGGCCCACCTAGCTCTCCTGGCGCTTACCTGGCATGTCCCGGTATGAACTGGAGGGCATGCTCCGGGAAGAGGAGTCAGCTCCTGGCAGTGGGGTGCTGCCCGCCACTGAGTGCAGAACCAGCACAATGGCATTGACCAGGGCCGGGTGGGCAGGCACCAACCTAGCAGGAAGAAACCCAAGGGTAACTAAGAACACAACACCCTCGGCCATGGCAGGGGGTCAGCACTTCTGGGTGGCCCTCACAATAATCAAGTCCCCCAGCAGGACCGTGAATCCCTGTCATCCGGTTGTCCTGCCCCCAGCAACAGCTCCAGTTCCTGGGACCCCCTTCAGAGTCTTTACTATTCAGTGACCTCCCCCTTCAGAAGAGGCCAGAGGCAGCAGGGAATGATGGGATGTGTCCAGCCTGGGAATCTCAGCTTCAGTCAGTCTCAGGTCTGACTCTTCACTGGGCTACCTGTTACAGGCCACCTTCCCTTCCCAGAGAGGGACTCAGTGGGGGGGAATGGGACATAACATCTACTGTGCTTTTTCACACTAAAATCTTAGGAGTCTATACACCAGTTTCTCCTTTCCCCGCTTAAAATCCTTCGAAGTCTCCTAGTTTCTGCTGCATAAAATCTACACTGAGCCTGGATGCAAAGCCCTCCCCCTTAGAATCCGGTTTTAGCCAAAAACTCCCACGTGCTCCCTGCCCTTGGGAATCATTCTCCTCCAAGTAGTCCTGGCCCTGGGGCATCTCTACATATTAGAAGGTAGATGTGGTGACAAACTAGGAATGACAGAATTCATTACTCTTAGGACTAGGTTCCTTGGGACAAAAGCAATTCCACTTCCAGCCCAACCACCTGAGGGGATGTAAGGTGCCTCTTAGTAAGGCGGTTACACTTACGTATCAAGCATGTTGGGATCAGCAAAGACAGAGAAGAGGTCCTTGTCTTGAAGAACCCCTGAAAGAGAATATGACTTCCCTCAGAGAATGGATTTATGGCCAGATCAAAGAGGGAGAAGAGGCTTTGGGACACAGAACAACAGGCTAGACAAGGACATAGGCCACAAGGCAGCCCTCACTAGAAGCAGGAGGAGACAAGGCACAGGGCAGCGCAACAAGCTCCTCCATCTCGTTTACTCCATCTTGTTTCCCACTGGCCACGCCCCCAGCACTTGACACACACACTGAGTACCAACTACACCCTAACCACTTCTCCCCCTGCATCTGGGGCTTCTGGGTGCCTTCCTGACCTATGAAGGCCTGCAGCAAGTCTTCCCTGATGGCTTGGTGTGCATTAATGGTTGTCCTCACTTATGATTTAAGCCAGGCTCTCTCCATGGGTATGAGCTCTCTGAAGCCTGGGCATATCTAACACATTTTGCTTACTCTTCCTCCTTCTCCAAAGACCAGCTTTTCTTCAGAAGATAGTCAAAAGTCTCTTTATGGGGAATTGTTTTCTCTTGGCTTCTCCTTTGCCAGCTACTCCCACTTCAAGTTCACTCCTGCACTTACCGAGAGCAATGGGGTCACTGCTGAGGCCTGGGGTAGCCACAATGATCTGATCTAAAGATTCCTTGTTGCTGAGCATCTTAAAGACCTGCAGGAGAAATGGGGAGGGCTAAGCACCCTAACCAGAGTGACTGACTTCACCAATCCCCACGCTCTCTCCAAGTGCTTCCTCCCTCTAAGTGCTTACACATAGGCCACCACAATGGAACAACAGCCCCAGGAAACACATGAACCTCTTTTTATTCTGGCTTACTGGAGGGAAAAGAAACAATTTTAAAAAAGCAGTAAACCTTCAATCTCTGCTACAGCTGTAATGCTTTCAAAATAGAAGTTTTCATTACAAGCCCAATAACCAAAAATTTTCTAGGCCCCCAAAAGTCCTTTTCAACCTCCATATCATTATCATTTCATATTCATACAGACTGGGAATTTCACAGCTATGTTCATTTTGCTTGCCAAGTTGCCTATAAAAAGCCCTCAGCCCATTTCCCCATAGAAGGAATGCAGGTAAGGGACAATAGATGGGCAGGCAATTTCACCAAGGCCAAACAGTGAGGCCCACAGACCCAGTCATATCTGATCCTCTATTCAATCCATCGGGCCAATATCAGCAGAGGCTATATTATTGTCCTTACAGGGAATCAGCAATGCCCGGCTGAAAGTGTTCTACTGAGGCCCACAGACATGGCAAAAACTCCCTGAGGAATTCTTGGTTGCCATGGCAATGGGATTCGGGACCCCCACTCCCCGTGTGATCCCACATTGGGATCACAGCCTCTCCTGCGGTCCTGACTGGGGGTAGGGGCCGAGGGCCATAGTGCACACTCACCGCCTCTCTGTAGGAAGAGCTGCTGTGCAGAGCAGTGTGCAGAACCCGGAACTCCCTCATGGCAGCCACTTTGTCCACAGGCTCTGAGGACAAGACACTGACAGTCACCAACAACCCAGTCCCTGGCCCTGCCACCTACTCACAACATCACTTCACCATGTGATCAGGGGCAGCTTGGCCTAGGGGATCCCCTTCCTTATGGCTCCACTAAATATGTGAGGCCCCATTCAGAAAAACCCATGTATGCCACAGATGTGGACGCTGCATTCTCTTTTAAGAATTTTAAGAGATCAAAGAAAAACAAGCAACCAAATTCAAGATCCAGTGAGGGGAAAATTACCATACGGAAAAAGAATGCTCTGATCAATATCTCGCTGCAGGAATTCTAGACTTCTTCCATTTAAATAGGAGGGAGATCTATTCAACTCAATAGACTCATATGCCCCAACAACCAAACCCACTACTGTCGAAGCAATTCCAACTCATAGCACCCATGCAAGGCAGAATAAACCACTCTACAGGGTTTCTGCAGCTAGACTCTTTACAGCAGCAGACTGTTTCACCTTCCTCCTAGGGACTGGTGGATTCAAACTGACGACCTTTCAGGAAGCAATCCAACCTTTAACCTGCTGTGTCTCCAAGGCTCCTCTTATATTTGAACAGGAAAAAGGTATAGTCAACTCAGTAGGCTCATAAGCAGTGATTTAAAATACGTGCTCCAAACCATCTTAATCCTATGGAGCTATGTTGACACAATATGTTATGAGAAAGAAATAGAGCCAAGTTGTATGTACATTCTCTGGCACAACGACGTGAAATGGATCATTATGTATGTGGTCTGAGGGCAGAAGGGGATAAGGAGAATAACAGTTCGTAGATAGGGCACTAGGATCGTGGGTAATCATTTTCACTTCTGGTATTTTCTTTCATGCTTCTGCAATACCATCTTGAACTTAAAAGAAAAGACAAGAATCTAGAAAATACACTGTATTTCAAAGGCCTGTAACAAACTTTCATCACATGCTCGATAGCAAATGATTCACTGGTGCCCTGAACTCCTTTTTGATTTCTGGACAAACTATTCATATATATGGGAAAGTTTAGTTATCTTAATTCTACTTGATTACCTTACTATTTTGGGCCCTCGTGTGCCACTGTAGGATAAACACTGGACTACTAACTGAAAGACTGACAGGTCTATGAGTTACAACCAACTCAAGAACACACAACACCACCACCACCTTTACTATTTTAAGGACCTCAGTCTATTTCAAAAGTAAACAAATGTGGGTATCAGGGAAGGTAGGAGGTGGGCAGTTCCCCGAGTCACACTGCTCTCCCAGGACCACCACTTATGGCTGAATAGACTGTGTACTGCTCACAGTCAGGAGACACTATTCCCAAAACAAGGTGAATTGCACAACCGTATTCTTAACTATAGTCCTAACCATTGGGGGGGGGGGGTTGGGGGCGTCTCTAGAACAATATTTATCTTAATTATCTAATGAATTACTTCAACAAGCATGTACTGGACATTTACTTCTTGTCTAGCTTTAGGAAAGGAATGCAGCAAGTAAGAGTCTGCCATCGAGGAACTTTCAGGAGACTAGGAGAAACCCAGATCAGACCAATCACTATAAAATACCATGCTGAGGGCTTCAGCAGAGATGTGGATGTGAGGCACTATGAACACAGAGGCAGGGAAACACCACTGAGGAGGAGGTTGTTTTGAGAGGGCCTTTAAGGTAGAGCAGATGTTTCCTGGGAGGAGAACGCATTCCAGGCTAAGCGAGAACACATGCAAAGGCAGGGAGGCATAAAAGGATTTGGCACTTATGAAGGAGCAGAGTTCTTTTTTGCGGCTGAAGGGATTTGCAACTGGCCTAGGAGAACCACCAAAGGAGTCAAGGTGGGCAGGATGGGCCGCCAAGCTCCCCAGCTCCAGGCTCTACTCCAGCGGGAAATCAAGGCGTGTTCAAGGATAAACCAGCTAAAATATCTTCACAAAAATGATTTCTTTTCAGATCTGATTGTTCACTTTCACTTACCAATAAAAAGTCCTTGTGTATCCAAATTCATCTCTAGGCAGAAGGGGAGAAATGGGGCTTAATAATACTAACCATAAACTAATCCTGGTATGGTGTCCTGGTATGGCGCTGTGGATTAATGCGCCAGACTGCAAAGCCATTTGAACTGCAAGGTCGGCGGTTCAAGCTCACCAGCTGCTCCTTGGAAACCCTATACAGGGTCGCTATGGGTCAGAATAGACTCGACGGTACTTAACAACAACAACAATCCTGGTATGGTACACTAACTGCAAGGTCAGCGGTTCAAACCCACCAATCACTCCTCAGAAACCTATACAGGGTCACTAAGAGTTGAAAACCACTCAACAGCACTCAACAAGAGTAATGGGTGTTTCGATAACCTTTCTCAGCTAATTTCACTCTTTGGAGGTGGGAGGCAGCCAGCCTGATGGAAGGACACAAATCCAAGCTTTGGTATACATTTTCGAAGATTTATCTCCTTTACCTATTGCTGTTGAGTTGCTTCCGACTCACAGCAGCCACAAAGGACAGAGGAAAACTGTGCCATAGGGTTTCCAAGGCTGTAATCTTTATGGAAGCAGACTGTCACAGCTTTCTTTTGTGAAGGAACTGATGGGTTCAAACCACCGATCTTTCAAGTTAGCATGTAGGAGGCAGGCTTGATGGCAGATTAGGGAGAAGTGCGGTGCAGACCTCCGCCAGCAATAACACAAAATACCATTCAAAGCAGGTTCAGGGGATGGTCCCAGAACTCTGAGCTTACATATAAAGGAATATTTAGAAAGTTCAAAGACTTATAGCCAGTGGAATTTGTAGCAGAAGCAAGAAAGGTAGTGTTTTCTGATCTGTGGCAGCCAGCCAGCTCCCGGAGTGGTCATCTTGGGCGTGATGGAGCAGGTGAAGGATTAAAAGAACACTCCCATCACAGAGGTCTAACCGATCCTCAGAGATAAAGGTATGGACACTTTTTTTTCATTCATCTTATTTTTCCCTATGTTTGTTCGTCTCTCGCTGTCTGCGCACCTCTGGTGACTAGAGGGTGTGTATGAGCAAGTGGACACCTCCACCCCCCAGAGGGTTCTACTATGCATGTGCACAGATCTGCTCAGAAAAGGAAACTGCTCACAGCATCTAAAAAGGGTGAAGGCGCTGCTTAAAACTGAACGGTCCCCTAAAACGGCTACAGCCAACCCTCAACTGTTTATCACTAAAAAAGAGTTCTAAACAGGGTTTGTGGAGTGGGAGAGAGAGAGACTGAAAAGGAAACAGGCTGGAAATTCAATTTTGAGTTACATCATAAGGAGGCAAAGTAACATCTTGAAATTTCTCAGGCGGTCTTGAAGGCAAGAAGCCGAGAGAAGGGCGTTAAAGTCATCCTCATATTTTGCTAGATTTTTTTTTTTTCCCCTCTTTTCTTTTATGCACTTTTAGATTGTAGTACCCAATCTGTTTGGTTTTTTTTTCACTGTTGCTGTTTTGTTTTTTGGTCCCCATTTACCTTCAGGAGGCTCTTTCTCTCCTACATTACCCAAGAAGAGACAGCAATTGTGGTTATATAGCCACACTGCAATCAAACTCTATAAAATCCCACCACCCAGGCAAGAGTCAATACCAGCTGCTATATACCAGATAGACAGGCAACACCTGCTACAATTACTCTGAGTTGAGTAATAAGAAAAATGAAAAGGGAAGCACATTTCTGGATCACATTGACCAAAAGGCAATCAGAAAGCTCAGTAGCATATCAGCATATGTTCTTCTAATTATTGAAAACACACATAATTATTGAAAATGTGTAAGAAACAACTGACCATTTCGGCACACTTTCAGAAACAAGATAGAGTGACTGAGACAAATGAGGAGGTAGACCTAGACTTCCCATTGGAAGGAGGGCAGACTTTGGAACTGCCTGAGAAGGAATTTAGGAGAATGATACTGAGGTGCATCCAAATGCTCCACAGAGGGTTTAAGAAAAATAAGAAAGAAGTCTGGAAAGCACTATAGGAACAATCAAATAAGAGAGATAGATACAGCATTGAAAACAATTCAAAACCTGCAAGAAGAGGTCCAAACAATTAATAATAAATGAACAATACTGAAAGGACAGAGTCCTGGTGTGGTGCTGTGGGTTAATGCACCAGACTGCAAAGCTGTTTGAACTGCAAGGTCAGTGGTTCAAGCTCACTAGCTGCTCCTCGGAAACCCTATACAGGGTCGCTATGCGTCGGAATTGACTCGATGGCACTTAACAACAACAACACTGAAAGGACAAAGGAGTAGAATTGAAGAGATGGAAGCTGGAAGAGAAATCTCTCAATACTGCTAAGATAGAAGAGCAAGCAGATAAAAGGAAGAAAATCTAAGATTCATGTGGGACAATATGAAGAGGAATAACTTAAGAATTATTGGCATTGTATAACAGGAAGAATCACACAAGTCCACAGAAGAGATAGCTGAAGAGCTTCTGGAAGAAAATTTCCCAAACATACTGCAAAACGAAAAGATAAGTATTCAAGAAGCTCAATGAACCCCAGGGAGGAATAGACCCCAAAAGAAAATCACCAAGACATAGCAAAATCAAGTAAGTATTTAACTACTGTGCCACCTGTACCCCTCATATTCTAAATTGTTGTGTTCATGTTAAGTGCTCCAGAGTCAGTTCCGACTCACAGAGGCCCTGTGTAGGGTTTCTAAGTAGGAAACCTTAAAGAAACACCTTTCTGGTCCTTTTGCGTCACCTATAAAATGCTAAAACTGTTACCTACCTTGCAAAGCCACTATAATGATTAAAGAAGATATCAAAGGAGAGAAACCCAAATCCAAAAACAGGTGCTACTTCCTCCTGCCAATGCCCTTGAGCCAAAGACCATCAGGGCACAACTGTAGTTGTACAAGGTAGGTTTGGTGCCCCTTACACACAGAATGTTACCCACCACTCACCTGCTAGTTTATTGCACTGTGGGGGCTTGCGTTTTGCTGTGATGCTTGAAGCTATGCCAATGGTATTTTTAAGACCAGCAAGGTCACCCATGGTAGACAGGTTTCAGATGAGCTCCCAGATCAAGACCAACTTGGAAGAAGGAGAAGCACACTACTTCCAAATGTTTAGCCATTGAAAATCTTATGAATAGCAGCTAAACACTGTCAGATAGCATCAGAATATTGAATAGTGAAACATGATGGAGAGCACCAGAATACTGGTAAATATAGTGCCAGAAGATGAGCTCCTCAGGCTGGAAGGCACTCAAAATACAACTGGGGAAGAGCTGCTTCCTCAAAGTAGAGCTGATGG